>NC_072738.1:45026225-45340441 GCF_026930045.1 Uloborus diversus | reverse complement strand
TTTAAAATGAGATATAAATCAAATAAATCGATCAAGAATTGAGAAAGATCTCGCGTAGGAACGAAAAACAGGATACAGAATTAATATATAAGGATGTTGAAACAATATTTAGGTATTTCATATAGCTGCGGTTTAAATAACTTTTATTTTTTAACCGAGAAGACAATGGATTAAAGTAACACAATATCTCAGTTTTTTACACTCACAAATTCTAGTGTTAAATGCAGTAATTTATACGGATTTAAAGTAATAAGATCATAGTGTTGGAAAAAGCCCATAATACTTACGAAAGTAGTACACACATATTAAAACAACTACGACCACATACGGTTGTTGCATTTCAAAATGTTACCCGGCCTCAGGTTAATGTTAGTTAAACGAATGATTCGTGTGGCAGTTAATTAACTACATTATTTTTTTTAAAGATGTTTATAACGGTAAGTTAACATGAAACGTTTGAAATCAAAATTCACCTGCAAAAGCAATCGCTTTCAATATTTGTGGTTGACGTGGGACACTAATTGAGGTATGAGACTTTTCCCCATTGTTTTAACTTTTCTGATATAGAAAGTAGGTAAGAGTGGGGCGTGTTGGAACATTTGACTTGTCAGTTGTTTTTTAAAGGCAGATAATTCTGGTTATATATGAAAAATAATATTTATTAGGGGTGTTAAAATAATGAGGGACCAAACGATACTGTAGGTCTGAACGAATACCTACGCTGTAAGAAAACTCCAAAACTTTACTGAGTATTTCTTTGTAACGTTTCAGGATTAGAATGGTTTTTATCCGCTTTCTTGAAAAATCAAGTATCATTGTCAAAGAGTTTCCGGAATTGCTACAAGTAGCACAAATGCAAACTTCTCACTGTTGAGAAAAATATTTTTAGCTCCCAGTTTAAAGAGGAACTTAGCGTCTTTACATAGTCTATCGACTTCGGATAGAATATGGCCCGTCCAGACTGATTAAGCTCCAAAAGGGAGCAAATAAGTCTATGGTCTGCGTAGATTTGCAGGCGAGTAAAATTCTTGATACATGCTCGGAGTTCTGTCTTAGCTTTGACCATGTTTGCATTACTGATATTGAAACTTTCTTGGTAAATCAGGAAGGTGCCAAGCGTTACCTAACATACTATGCGTACCTATGTTTACTCTAAAGTTCCAGAGATACGACTGACTTTAAAGGGGAAGATTTTGGAATTTTTCAGGGGGTGGAGCTTCCAGGATAATTTCAGGAGGGTTACTGAAGTTTAGCGGAAAATGTTCCTGTTTTTTTGCAAGATATGTTACTGACAGAAATTGGACACATCAGCTGACCATTATTTTCCCGGAACGTTTCTAAATCGTTTTTACACTGTAATTCAAAGTATACACCATATGCCTGAGCAACACGATCCCACTGATTAACTAACAGCAGGATTACTTGTTCCCAGAATTTCTCTGGCCCTGACCAGACCCAGTATTCCACAGTATCCTTGAGTTCACTCTCCAAGCAAAAGCACTTTCCTTTCAAATGCTTTTCAAAGGATCGAACGTTTGGAAATTGCAGGGTGACATGTCCGGGATGTAGGGTAGATGGTCAAGCTACTCCCACTTGAACTTTGCCTATGCCGCCTGGATGACCGTGGAGACGTGTAGACGTGCGTCATCTCGGAGCAAAACGACTCTTCGTGAGCAACCCTGGTCTTTTGCTCTTGATGAACCTGTGTCGGCTTTGAACTGTCTTGCAGTACACATAGGAGTTAATGATTCTTCTGTGCTCAGGAATTCAACAAGCAACGAACCTTATACGTTGAAAAAGACGGTCCATTGGACGACGATCTTTGATAGAGCCTCTGATCTCTACTGCACATGCAAGCCACCGCGCATGCTCCGATCGACGCTAGATACTCCAATCACATATCTAGTTGTCTCGTTAAGTTCTCCCATAGCGGCATAGTCAAATTAGAGCCCCTATAACTGGAGAGGCCGACGCATCCGCCATTTTGGAGCAAGAGTTTGACAAGGAAAGCTACCTTTATTGGCAATCATTCGCCTAACAGGGAACGAGAGAATCGAAGAGCGAAGGTGAACATTGGCCAAATTTTAGAAACGGTTGGCGTCGTTTCCCGGCTGCCAGTCACTTCGCGTGCTATTATTCATCCATTTATTTTTTCTTCCTGCATGTACTGGAAATCTGAAGAGCTAAAATCCTTTTTTGGAGCTGTTTACACAATTAACAGCCGAACAACCACCCATTTGACTCAATTTAACACAAGCTAAAGAAATGTAAACATCAGCAGCAATGCTATCACTACGAAGTACTGTATCAAGTTTGCTCCAAAATGGCGGATGCGTCGGCTCCTCCACTATAGGGGCCTTAAGTCAAATATGCTAATGGTTACGTTGTTGTGACTTTTGGCACAGTCATAGAAAAAAACTTTTAATTATTCGGCTATTATATGTGCTAGGGAAAACAAAGGTGTCATTAAACGTGGATTAAAGTCTTCTTTAAATTTACTTAAATTTCATTTTGATAAGAGATCACATTCAAAAGTAAATGGATCATAAACTCTGAATTTTCAAATAGGGACCCCTATATTTTACTACCTAATTGTGATCCTGAGACTAAACGCAGTTAGAAGGGTACAAAAGTTTATCGCATTCCGACAAGTAAAACAAAAGATATTAGCAAAAAACAATTCCAGGACCACCGCCGCAAAATGGGGTGAAAACGCCGAAAAGCGCATATAATTTTTTTTTTTCTATATTAAACCGATTCAGGATTAATTATTTGCAAAAGCCTACCTCTTTGGCAATCAGAACTGGAATTTTAGAGAATTTCGTCCGCTACAAATCTGAAGGGAGCCTTTAGAAAGTTGAAGAACCATGAGTGCGAGAATTTACAAAAAATGCTTTTAAGCGGTCTATAATTTTTTTTCTTATTAAAGGCAGGTATATTTAATTTTTCTCATGTCCAACGATAGTAATAGGACGAAAAAAAAAGAGCAATCGAATTCTCAAACCGAAAATCGGTTTTGATCAGCACAGAAATTTTGCGAATTCAAGGTTATAATTTTCAAAACACTCTACAAAAAATGTCCTCTTATGTCCTCTTAGAAATTAATATTAATGAGTCATAAATGGTCTGTAGAAAGACCATGAAAAGGAATAAGCTGCGTAAACCTGCGAACTTTGGAACCTGAGCCCAAACAAATCGAGAAAACTCCATTATAACATGTCTGTGTAAACAAACAAGCGAGAGAAGTTTAAAAACATTTTAAAGCGCTTTTTGGCATTTTTGCCCCACTGTGTGCCGTATTGAAAATGGTTCTTTTTATGTCAAAGCTTACCGATCAATGAAAGCCACACTATAAAAAGATTCAGAAACGTTCCTGGAAAATAATGGGCAGCTGATGTGCCCAATTTCTGCCAGTAACATATCTTGCAAAATCCAGGAATATTCTCCGCTCAATTTCAGTAGACTTCCTGAAATTATCCTGGAAGCTTCCTGAAAAATTCAGAAATCTTCCCATTAGAAGGCAGTCGTGTCTCTGAAACTTAAGAGTAAACTTAGCCTACGAATAGTTTAATATCTTGGCACCTTCCTGAATTATTCATAAAGTTCCAAAAGCAGTACTGCAAACATGGTCAAAGCTATGACAGAATTGCAAGTAATTATCAGGAAGTTTTCTCGCCTGCAATACTGGCAAAGCAATATTGTCCATACTTAATCACTCCCTTTTAAAGCATAATCAGTATGGACGGGCCGCTGCCTCGGCAGAAGCCGATCCACTTTATAAATACTCTCAGATAATGTTTAAACTGGGAGCTAAAAACATTTTTCACAACTGTGAGAAGTCTGCATTTTTGCAACTTGTAGCCATTCAGGAATCTTTTTGACGACGATACTTGATTTTTCCAGGAAGTGGAGAAAAACCATTCAAATCCCGAAACATTACATGGAAATACTCAGTAACTTTTCGGAATTTTTTTACAGTGCAGTGTACTAAAGATTAATTTTGTTTTTTAAAGGAACTGACTGAAACTCTCGCTATAATACATTTACTAACTTTAAGTAATTAATTGATATTTTTTGGATTTGTTATTTTTTTTAAACTCAGTTTGACCGAAAAGAATGCAATGGTTATAGATTTAAAAAAAAAAAAAAAAAACTCAATATTTTAGCAATTTTCTTAAGAATTGGTTGGGAATATAATTACTTCTACGCACTAGAGCCGCCTGACAATACCTACTGGAGGGGGTTCAAAAACTCCTTGCATGTACATAAACTACTGTCTTAGGATCATCTATAATGGATATACCAAGGCTTTTGGAAGAGCTTTTTACCCCCAAATCCGTGCCACTGCTTCTTCTTGCGTCTTTTATAAAGCCAACGCATTTTTTTTACGATTTAAGTCGGAAGCGTTATTGGGCCCTTTAACGGCAAGTACAGTCGGCTCTCGCTACAACGCGATTCGGTTTACGCGAAATGGCTATAACGCGATTTTTTCAGGAGCAACGAATTTTAGAGATAAAGAGAATTTCTCGCTCTTAACACGAAAATATTTGGAAAGGAATCGTGATGCTAAGTTTCGGCTTTGTTATTAACTACTAAATATGGACTTCGTGAATGTAGTTTCCTCCTTTTAGCATCACTGACTGCGCAAGTTCCCACATACTGCACTATAAACATAGCTTCGTTAGTGTGTATATATCACCAATTCCTCATTTTTCATTTATTTATTCTAAATATGAAAGGTGATGAAATATTGTCGCACAAAGACACGCTGTTCTGTTCACTTAAAGTTTGAAGACAGAAACAAAAAGAGAAAATTTACGACAATAAAAGTAAATTGCGAAAAGGTAAAGATTCTTGATAGGCATGAGTGAATCTTTTATACGTACAATTAAAATAGAAGGCAATCCGTAGAGTAGTGTTTAAGCAGAATGCAAAGAATATAAATATGGAATCTGCTCTTGTATGGTAGATTATAGAGACCCTGAAAGAGGGGTATTACCATAGATGTAAAGGTTATAAAAGTAAATGCGAAGCTACTGTTTTTAAATATATATTAGAATGACAATCAGATTGAGCCGCATAAATCACAACTTTTTTAATTTTTAAGTTATTAATGTAACTTATTGTATCTACTGTATAGTACTTTTACAGTGCAGTGCTTTCGTTTTACTGCATACTGTACGTACCGCAGTTTTATTTTTATGTCTCTCTCTCCCAATGATCATTGCTTTTGTGCATCGTAAGAGCATTTTATGTTGAGTAACGCAGCTTTTTTAAAAATACGGTAAAAATTCAGCTCTTTATGTAAGAAACGGTAATGTATATAGTTAAAAATGGTTTAATATAGTTAAAAAGGTATTTAAAAATATCTAAAAAGATTGGGTATATTAATAAAAAATCATATACACAACATTTTTTTACAACGCGAAATTTCGACTTATGCGAGGAGTCTTGGAACGCATCCCTCGTGTAAGTCGGGATCCGACTGTATACCATTTCCCTACGATTAGGACACGCCCCTTTGTGTGACATAAAAATAACTATTGTGCAACAGTGAAACATTATAAGTGATTACATTCTTTTGTTGACTAATTATCCTCTTTCTTCACATAGAAACCAACATCCACTGTTTCAGTATGAAATCATTATGCAGGTCCTGAAACGAAAGAAAAATTTATATTTTACCACATTATAAAAATTACGGAATATTTTGAGCTCAAATTTTAGATGTCTGTATTAAAATCTCTTTTAGATTGTTTTTCCATCGAAATTTAATATATTTCCAGAACATTTTTTTTTAAAATATCAATTTCGTAATTCATAAGAAAATCAAAATTACTTTATGAGATAGTAAATGACGTTTCCATCGTTGAGTTATATCATACTTTGAAATAAAAAACAATATATACCGTACCCAAGGAAGTTTAGATATTATATGCAAAGGCAAAAAAAACCTTTTTGGCATTACGAGATGTGCGTTTTTCAATCAAATTGTGAAGTAAAGTGCTGGTAAAAAAAAATTGCATCCGCCTCGCATTTTCACAACAATCGGCTTATGTGAGAAATTTTGGTTGACCGATTAAAGCTGAATGTATGTGAAATTCTGCAAAACTTATGTAAAAAATATTTAACAGCATTAATCCGATAATTGTTTACGTAGATCGGGGCTGTTTCCGGGCCAATGCAAACTGCTGACCCCGTGCTCATTTTTCCATTTCTGAACCTGCTTGTGAGTTTAGGGAAAAAAAATTACTTAACCCCATGTCAAATTAAGTCTAATGGCAGGATAAAGATTTTTAAATTGTTGCTTACCAGTTTTGCCCTATGACACGGAGCAGAATCATCGTGGAAAATGATGTTTGAAACTGAAGTAAAGTGATCCCCGATAGTAGGAAGCAATTTCTCCTCCAAAATGCCAATATACACCTGAGCGTTTACTGTTCCTTGCACAAAGTGAATCCCACCAACTCCTTGATCAGAAATACATCCCCAAATCATCTGGGATACAGGATGCTTGATTGTGTGTTGAATGCAGTCAGGATGATTTTCCTCTCCTTTGCGGCGCGGGTGATGCAATTTTTTTTTTACCACCACTGTAATGGCGTGCACAAATTAAACAAAATTTCAAAGTTAAATCATAATGCTGATTACAAATATGAATAAAAAATGGTGGTTCTCTTTGAACATTGTTAAGTTGATACTTATTTTACTATAAGGACGATCCCTTAACAACATTATTTACAATTAGTTCAGAAAAAATATTCGTTCAAGCATTTCTCTTGTGTTAATAGCCTTTGAATACGAAATAATGTTTCGTTTTGTTTCTTTCTATGGCTGTTCCTTTTCATTTGAAGATTGATAATATTTGATGTGTTTTAAGTGTAGCTATTAGCATCCATGTTGTTTTCATCAGTCTAGGACTTAAATCCTTTCGGGGAGATAGATATTTATAATCGCAAGTAAATTTTCCATAATTCGTAGTATATATATATTTTTTCACATTTGAAAAAGAAATTAACCTGGTTTGTGTGTGTGTATGAAGTTTTAATTTTTTTGTATGAAAATCAGGCATTTAATTGATATTAGTCATTTACACTGATAAAATAACACGTAAACTACAGTGTATATGGGTCCTGATTTTGTCGTCTAAGTCATAAGTTAGCAATTAACATGGAGGAACCACGATTTAATTGGGAGATAACATCCTGTTTATTTTCTGCACTATATTGATCGAAGGGGCATTAAGGAAATAACCATGATGGACAAAGCCTTAAAATATTAATGTAGATTAAACATTTTCATAACTTTTACCAATTAAAACTTTCGGGATATTTTATGAGCAGCATTAGTTAAAAATCGTGTACGCTAATATTTTATAAACAAAATAGTTAATACAGCTTCATGAAAATATATAAAAAGTAGAGAGAAGGGACGATACGGAATTCGAGCCTGAATTTAAACTTGAAACTTTTGTGAAACTAGTTTATTTGAGTAGGACAGTATGGGTAGCGTCTTTTTATGTCAAAAGAAAAGAAAAGAATTTTTAATAAAAATGTATCACTTAAGGTAAAAATTTTTGTGAAATGACTTAAAATTTTGGTAGAATGTTTCATTACAGTAGTCTTTTTTTAATAATATTGTTGGGACTTTTTCTAGAAATCTTTTATGATTAAAAACTTTTTTCTTTAAACTTCACTACGAATGGTTTTAAACGTATCTAAATATTTCCACCTGTTTTTAAACTTCTTAAATTACAAGCTTTGTTCATATCTTGCTAATGATTTATTTATTTATTCCTTTGAAATATCATTCAACTTCTGAAACGTTTCCAAAATTCTTTTGCTTACTTTAAATTGATTAATCAAAATATTAGATGTCAATAAATAGATGAAAGTGTGCTGTTGCTTTTTTTGTTCTGGATTGCTCGACATAAGTTTATACGCATTAAGTAATGCATGATTATGAAGTGCATAATTTTTGTCACGTAAATAAATATGATAGTTTAAATGGCTACTAACGTCTTTCGCGAAATTTCCCAATAAAACAAATTTTGTAACAACTAAAATTATATTGTATACTAGCTTACTACCTGGCGTTGCCCGGGTGCTTTTTAATGCAACATATCTTTTGGACAATCAATTGAATGAATTATTTCCAAATGAGCGTAAAAAAATACATTCACAACGCTTTCTTGGCTCAAATCTTCAAATACTTTAAATAACACAGAAAATCAAGCATTTGCCGAAAAGGTAGCATCAACTTAAAGCAAAAAAGTGTGAGGAATATTGTTTGGGCTCTGTAGTGTCCACTGGTACGTTGTCTGAGGTTGAATCAGACGGCCGGTACGTAAATTGTCTTCATGGCAAAGACAAATGATTGTCTTTTGCACATCGTGTGGGAGAACCTTTTACGTGATGCTTCGAAAGAAAAGCGTTGTGCCGCCTTTGTAGGTTTTGTTTTCCCCAATACATCAAAAAATGCAACAGTACTTATCAACATGCATTTTATTCAGAAATAAATCATTGAATGTTTCCTTAGAAAGAGTCGTGAGCTTACCAAAAAATAAAAGTCAATCCCTACATCAGGCACAAATATATACAAAATAGTCTTCTTGGACACGGTTACAATATTTTCAGATTAATTTAAAATCATCCTCAATGTCCAAAAGCTAAACAAATAGTCCACCGTACAGAAAATAAATTCAGTCAGTGTTGTTAACAGACGATAACACTCCGTTTTACAGATTTTTTGCGGTGTTTTTAAGAAAGAAGGTATCAATTGATAGGTTATTTTGTATGTTTTCAGGCAAGCACATTTCGCAGAAAAAGTTTTCTTAGTATAAAAAAAACTTTACCAAATATGTCTGCTCGCTCTTGCTATGGTGATTTAGTGTCATGCCATAGAGTAAAATTGGATAAGTGTAACTTGCCTAAAAAGACGCACGTCGGCTACATTTTATTTTCTTATATTGACGTCAAATTTCTGTTTTCGTAGGTAAAAATGACACTTAGGCAGTAATATTAATGTCTTGTAAAGATTTAAAATTTGTCAAGATTTAAGTTCTAGTTTAAGTTTTTAAGATGTAATACTTGCCGTAAATGTTATACATGATATTACACTGATGCAGGTAGAGAGAACATGTATTTAAGTTTGTTGCTTTAGAGAGAGTATTCCGTAGATAGCATCAAAATTTTAATTTAGATTGATACAATCATCGTGAGAGGTGGGAATGGGTCCACTGACTACATTACAGTCATTATTTTAAGGTATGTAAAACATCAAAAATGGAAGTAGGTGGACGTGAAGTTATTGAACGAACTATTTCAAAACCGTCAATTAAACTGCGTTATAGAGAAAAAAGTAGGCGTGTGCCTTTTGGTCACTATCCGTGTTAGATTTTGTTTTTTAATTATTTGCAGACCGTGAAATTTTTTGAAAAATAAATGTCTTGTTTGTACTTACAACTGTATAATAGACAAATCTTTTGTTTACATTTTACAGCATCTTGTTGCATATTTTGTTCTTCTTATCCACAACTTAAAAGCAATCGAAATGTATTTCACGTTTCGAAACGTAGTTTAAAAATTAAAAACATAAATGATTCACAATTTTCTAATCCATAAATTTAATTCAAAACTTTCTCCTAAATATTGTTCTTAATCCCCCTCCCACCAGCAAGAAGAATTACATTTGTAAGTGAAATCAACCTTGATCAAGAAACATAAAGCTATCTATATCGAAAATAGTTATATCTCACATACATTTACGGCACTTAATCGTCCAATGTGGTTACACGTGAGATACAAAGTGTTTCACCTTATCCCTATACTGTTTAAGAGAGTTTCAACTTACTTCACGATGAAGAAAAAACTTTATATTGTGGAGTAATATTTCATCATGCCTTTAAATAGTAATTTATGTGTGTCAAAAGTTGCATCATACCTGCTAACAGATATAAAACTATTGCTAGTCTGCGAAGATGCTTCATCAGATGTACTATTACTCGAGCATTAAGGTAATATAAAATTTCAAATGAAGACATTTGTTTATATAAAAAAACGTAACATTTTTTTGCAGTTTAAAATAATTGAAATATAAATTAATATTAATTTGCATTGTTTCCAAACTTAAAACTCCAACCCTTCCAAAGTGTATGAATTCCGCTGAATTATATTTCCGTGTGGTTTTTCGGGAGAAAAAGGTTTACAACCTTTAATTTTAGCACATATTGGCAATCCTAGTATGGTAGCTTATTTGCATGTAAGAAACGTCATGACCAACCCCCTCCCCCTTGAAAAACAAATTCCAGATGCGCTACTAAGCACAAATATGATTGTTTTGCATCTTATTTGCGAAATTAGTATTTTTTACGCTTGTTCTTTGTTAGAATTCAGCAATTCAACTTAGTTGAACCGAATCAGATAAAGATCCGACTTAAATCATGGAATAGTATAAAGAACATATGCAGATTGGTTTTAAGCACCATCCAACATTAAATTGTTGAAGCTTGTACATGGATAATGAATGAATTATTGATACCGAGCTGGTTTTGATATTTTCTGGGCTGTTCATGTTTGAAATACTCATCTATAATTTCGTTCTACCATTACTGCAACGGAAATACCAAAAGAAAGCATATAAAGTAAGTAGAACCGTCGAAGACCGCAATGCATTCCTGCTTTGCAGGATGCTATTTAAAAATCGCTTAACAGTAGCATTTTGATTTCGTTCGGTTTTCTCGCCAAACATGCTTTGCTGTAGTCGCGAATCGGCATTATCGGCCAACGTTGAGAATACCTTTAGTTTTGATTGCATTTACAATATTTCCTGGTGGTTATAAGTTGCAAATCATTTTTATTAGCTTGGAATTAAAGTTCCTAAATTTAACGATAGTAGTTAATCTTTGAAGAAACTTCATCTAGGGCAGTTTATTACGGGCTTTTCATTAAGACTCAATTAATAACTATACACAAATTCGTTCGTGTAGAAAAAAGTAATTTTATGACTCAAAATATGAATTTAGACCATTTTGGGTCTTTTTAAAATTTAAAAAACCAGCCTATATAAACTCCTGAGCAACAATTTACCTTTGTGCTAAATTTGGAAGAAATCCGACGAAAACTGGATTTGTAGAAGGAACATACATTCCCACACACCCACAAACATACATGTTCTTTGATAGCCTGGAGCGACTTCTGTTTAACCGAATTAGGTTATTGGTTATAGTTGAACTGAATTACTTAAAGATTCGACGTACATCGAGGAATAGTATACAGAAAATTTACACACTTCAAATTGATTTGGTAAGGATCATATGAATGAAATAGATGTGGTTTTAATAAAAGTATTCTAATGCTGAAACAGTCGAAGATAGTGCGTCAATCTTGAATGTATTATTAATACGTTACTAATGTTTGTATTTTCTGTCCTATTAACGTGGAAAACACTGATAAAAAATTACACGCAACCCTTACTGTTGTGGATTTTTTTATTAAACAATATTAAAAATTACAATTTAACAGTAGCATTCAAACTAAGCAGAACCATGGGTAGCATCAATGGATCCCTGGAGCTACACAACAATGTACACCATTACTTCGTATATCTACGGTTCTCTTACTAAACATGCGTTTGTCTTGTTGCTGAAAGACATTGTCGGCCGTTGTTTATGATACTTTTTGTGTTGATTGTGTTTAAAATATTTACTGGTGGTTATAAGTTGAAAATCATTTTTATTAGCTTGGAATCAAAGTTCTAAAATTTAACGATAGTAGTTAATCTTTGAAGAAACTTCATCTAGGGCAGTTTTTTACGGGCTTTTCATTTAGACTAAGTTCATAACTATACACAAATTTGTTTGTATCGAAAAGAGCAATTTATGATTAAAAATATAAATTTGAACCTCTTCGGATCTTTTTTAAATTCCAAAAACTCGCCTATGTGAATTCCTGAGTAACAATTTACCTCTGTGCCAAACTTGGAAGAAATCCGACGAAAACTGTGGATTTGTATAAGAAACATACACATATACCCACACACCCACAAACATACATCCATTTTTATATATATAGATTCGCCACCACCCACTTAATATGTGCGAGTATTATTTGTGCGAGTTTTGTGTCAAGAAAGAGCAACAAATTTAGATTTTTAGTCAATTATTAATATGTTCTTTGAGTAATCACATTGCTTATTGTTCTATTCGACTGTTTTGAATTCCTATTATTTTTTTGAATATATTTTCCCCCTGCCTTCCTCTGCAGCACCGCCGCACTGTGGTTCAAGGGCGGAAAAAAATAGCCATTTTTAAGTTTCAGGATAAAAAATATTTCATACCGTAATTACTTAGCCCTTGAGTTGTAGTAACTTATTCCATAAGAGTTTTTGAAAAAAAAAAATTCGTTTTTACAAAAATAAGCCGAGATTGTTGAACAATTATGTTTTTACTTTTTTCGGACGTACGCCTTATACTTCAGTTTTAATTCATCCGTTCAATAAGAAGGACTGAAATTTAATAAAAGTCATTTCTGATTGGTTTTTTCACACTTATAGGATGCATATTACATCGTATTTAAAAATAAAAAAATTCATCAAATTTAAAAACTACCTGAAATAAAAAAAACATTATTTTCTTAAAAATATAATGAAAAGTATTGTAGAATATACTTTTATCGGCGGCTTCCGGTGAGCTAAAATGTACATATATCAATAGTCCTTCCTGTAAATAAACAACAACATTTTAGCTGCGACCACCTGCGACTGCAGTCGTGGCAGATGTTTTTGTTTGATCTTCGCTATTTACGAATCCCAATATAGTAAGTTAGAAAATAACCCGTAACGGTATGATGGGGGTAAATTGCTTTATTTTATCAAATTGGTCATCAAATTTGACATGCTCCAGACTAACGTATGTCACAGTTTCACTACTTTGCAGGAGAGCCTAAAAACGTTTGTTGTTTCCGAAAGCTGGGGCTTTTGAAACATTCATGAATAAATATAGAGGATATTTTAAAAACAGATTTACGTTGTTATGACTTTATGCGGAGCATTATTCTACATGCAATGCAGTAGTAACCTGAAAATAACAATTTTCGGACCCGTTTGGCTTTAAAGAAGATACATATGAGAAAGAAATTTTTAAAACTCATACAGAATTCTATATAAAAAGTTAAATAACCATTCTGTTCATAAAACAATGAAATTAGAAAATCAGTAAACGTTTGAAATTTCTGATTTCCTTTTCGAAATCATTATAGTATAAAGCTGTTCTCAGTTTGTCAGCATTGCCAGAAAATATTGTTCGAGGGCATCAATTGCAATAAATAAACCTTGCGTTTGGCATACGACTGATTTAATTTATATTTCTCACTAAAAACAGAAATGAACTACAGAGAAACCCCGATTTCACGTTTCTCAGAGGCCTGAATCAGACATAAAATTCATAAAATATGGGAAAACGTCAAATCCAATCCAAAAACATAAAATATGGAAAAACGTAAAATACGGGAAATGCATAAAAAGCAAAAATCAAATAAGGAAACAAAATTAGTAAAAAGTTGCTACAACGACGCTTATACAATGTAAAAACGCGATATTTTACGAAAAGAACATTATTGTACACACCAGTTTAGATCATTCTAACACATTAAGTAACGAATTCGGGCGTTTAGGTTGAAAATAGTCAGTAATAATGAGTTATTAAATCGAAAGTAAATACAGCATCATCCAGGAATGGAACACTTTGCAAAGTTTTTTCCTGGTCTTTATGATAAAGAAAATAGTTTTTCTCTATTTTTAAGCTCTAAAATGCAGTATTGAGAGAAGAGACGAGTTGTGTTTCCTCTTCTTCTTGTTCATCTTCATTAGCGACCGAAAAGTCTATAAGGTCAGCTACGCAGGGAGCAGAAGCGTTTCAGTTTTCATGGATCAAACTTTCAACAGAGTGGATTAAAAATGCACAGAGGGAAACACTTTTCTTAGTTTTAAAACTTTTTTCTCTTTTTTTTTTAACTGCCAAAGAAAAACGTAAAATGAGGAAAATTCATAAATAACAAACTTTCCATCCGGGTTAAATTAATATTATTAGTGTACGGAAAAACTAGGACCTGATGATAAAAAAGCGTAAAATGTGGGGAAAACATAGATTTGAGGGACGTAAAATCGGGGTTTCGCAGTGAATACGATCAGCAAGCATGGAGATAAATATTACCATCTAACAATTTTAACAATTTTCCAAAGCATTTTTTGAGAATATTCAAAGTTATTGAATTTTTTCCGCTTTTCGGTCGTTTTGAACCACTGTGCGCCGTCCCCTCCAGATGCTGCTCCTATAGCGAAAACCGTCTCAAGGTTGTGTCTATATCCTACACACACACGCATGCATACACACACCTACACACAAGCCAACATACACACAAACACACGCACACACACGCACGCACACACACACACACACACACATACACACCACACTCGTGATTGCGAAAACATAATTTGAAGATGTCAAAATTCAAATTAAGGTTTATTTATTTATTTATTTGTTTTTTGTTTAAAATTTTTTAACTGTGTCGATTCAGTTGGCAAGAGGCATATTACTTTGCAACTACCGATTTCAGAGGAAAGCTGAGGGCGTTCTGCACTCTCAGTATAAAAGTGTGTGGTAGAAGGGGATGAAAATACGTACAAGCAATAATGTAGATGTTTGTAGATGATGTAGGTTACGTAGTCTTATGCAGTAAATGTTTTGTGAAAAATAAGTGATGCTTAAAAATTCAATGATAAAAAAAACCTTCATTTCTTAAAATTTTACCGAACAAAAGCTTTGAAAAACACATATACAATTTTCACTAAAATAAATCATATTTACAAGCACGTGTAAATCACTATCTTCTTTATAAAAAAAAGAAAACGTATGGCGACATAGCAGACAAGTTGATGAATAAGAATAAATACATCCAAGCGCACTTTGACATTTAAAGGTTGAATATTAATGCGGTAGCTTCGATATACATTTTTGCATTACTGGGAATGTAAGATAGTTTAGAGATTGTGTTATTCAATGTTTCAAAAATATGAATAATTGATGCAGTTAGCAAATTAAATTAAATACTATTCTTATCTGAATAGTATATTGTTTAAGCAACACAGAAAAATAATGTTTTTAAATCAAATAAATTGCTTTGCGAATTGTTACAAAAACTAATGAAAGTCAACATCATTGAAAGTTTATTTAAAAACTTGTTTTAGCCTTACAATTTGACTACATATTAAAATATGCTGTTTTTCATAACGAAGCTAATTTTGCTTTAAATCTTTTGAATGTATATCACTGTAATAAAACATTTTTTTTTTTTTTGCACAGCATTATTGACAGCTTAGAATGAATAATATCTCTGTGAGTAATTAAGTACATTTTCAGATGTACAAATCAAAATAACCTATTAGAAAGTCAATTAGATTAGTAACACTATAACACATTTTAGGGGAAAATTTCATTTAATCTCTGAAATCCAAGTAATGTTTAATGTAAATGGCAGAAAACACTACCGCCAATACTGTTATTTTAAGAACGTAAGCGAATGTAACTTTAATATCTTTTAATTCCAAAAAAAAAAAAATAAATAAATAAATAAATAAATCCTCATTTGAATTTATACGTAATTGAAAGATTTGAGTAGTTGGTGTCGACTCAGTTTCGCCCGAAACGAAATCCCCCCCCCCCCTGTTTTTCAGTTTCAATCATACCTTATGATGCATTTAAGAGGGAGGAAATTTGAAATGTTGACAAAACTAGGGATAAACCGTGTGTTTTTAGCGAATTAATTCAAGTTTGCCATTGTTGATAACGTAAATCTTAAAAGCTTTGGGAGGGGGGGGGATACTAGAGAAGCTGCCTTCGATTTAGTAAACTGCAACCTTATTATTTGTTTAATGGATGGGCAGCGAAATTTAAGATTTTTAGAGAATTAAAACGTTGTTTACATTTATAAACTAGTTCAAAAATTCCCTACATTGATGTCTCACTTTTCATCCCTCAGTCAAAAGATTTTTTTTTTTTAAAAACTAGTTGGAAGGAATAATTCAAATTTTAAGAGTGTCATCTCTTTAAAAAAATATATCTGGTTCATTGAAAGGGATTTTCAACCATTTTCAGGCCCATTAGTAAAATCTTGAAAGTCGTGTACAATGTTTCTTTTAGAACTGATGAGTTTAGAGGAAAGTTGTCTAGACGTGTTTCAAAGAATGTTTCTAAAAGTAATTATGATAGTTTGCTGGATTTAAAACAAATACCTGTCAAAGCAGGGACAATGTTTCTGTTATTTCACAGCAGGTAGAAGAATATCTTAAGTATTTTCTAGAAAATTTTGGTGAAATGTCTATGAAACACTATAAGTGGCATTTAGAAAGCGTGCGTCTTTAGACTACGGTAAGAGACTCGGGGATCATTAAGTGACCATAACAAATATCCTGTTACTGGCATTGTAAAGAAACTTTAAGAATTATTGTTAACAATGTTGTAATTTTTTATTGAAATTTATAACAAAATATTTATTTCCATTAATTACACTGTAAAAAAATTCCGAAACGTTACTGGATATTTCAGTGTTACGTTTCGGGATTTTAATGATTTTTATCCACTTCCTGGAAAAATCAAGCATCATTGTCAGAAAGTTTCCTGAATTGTTAGAAGTCGCCCGAATGCAGACTTTTCTCTGTAGTGAAACATATTTTTAGCTCCCAGTTTAAAGATTAACTGAGCGTCTTTATAAAGCGTATCGGCTTAAGTTCAGCTACGGCCCGTCCATGCTAATTAAGCTCTCAAAGGGAACGAATAAGTATGGACTACGTTGCTTTGCAAGAATTGCAGGCGGGTAAAGTTCTCGTTACCTACTGGCAATTTTGGCTTAGCTTTGGCATGGTTGCAATCATGCTGTTGCGACGTCCTTGATAAATCAGGAGGATGCCGAGCTATCTTATTATACCCTCCTTAGTTTACTCGAATTTTCCAGAGGCACGACTGGCTTTTAACGGGATTATTTCTGAATTTTTCCAAGATAATGTCAAGAAGGTTACTAAATTTCAGCGAAAAACGTTCCTGGATTTTGCAAGATATGTTACTGGCAGAAGTTGGGCACATCAGCTCGCCATTATCTCCCAGGAACGTTCCTGAATCGTTTTTACAGTGTGTGTTACATTTTTGTATAATCTTTCTCTAGAAATTCTTCTGAGTTACATACTTTCTCTCCAGAATCTCAATCTTGTTCTGATTCTCTACCATATTCTCTGAAGTTTTCATGCTCAGAAAAATTGTCACACAAAATGTCTTTAACTTCATTTTTTCACTGACTGAATCTTTATTCGATTCAGTTTCAGCAAAAAGTGTGCGCAGCTCACCCATTTCCGTTTTATATGGATTCGATATTTCTAAGACTATGCGATTATTTAAATGCAGAAGGAAGAGCAACAAGCTAACATTTTTAGCTACGCGAAATTTTGTTGTATGAAACAAATGGAAATAATCGAAGTTTTATTCTATGACTCCTCACTGTAAAAAAATTCCGAAACGTCACTGAGTATTTTAATGTAACGTTAAGGGATTTCAATGGTTTTTATCCACTTCCTGGATAAATCGAGTATCATTGTCTAAATGTTTCCGGAATTGCTACAATTTGCACGAATGCAAACTTCTCACTGTTGTGAAAAATATTTTTAACTCCCAGTTTAAAGATTGACTGAGCGTATTTATAAAGTGTATTGGAATCAATTCATTTAAGGTTCGTCCATGCTGGCCAAGCTCTTAAAGGGAGTGAATAAGTATGGAGTACGTTGCTTTGCAAGGATTGCAGGCGAGTAAAATTCTGGCTTAGCTTTGGCCAAGTTTGCAGTACTACTTATGAAACTTTCTTAATAAATCTGGAAGGTGCCAAGCTATCATCTATCTATATGTTCTATCTATCTATCTATCTGTATATATAAAAATGGGTGTATGTTTGTGGGTATGTGTGTATGTTCCTTATACAAATCCAGAGTTTTCATCGGATTTCTTCCAAATTTGGCACAAAGGTAAATTGCTGCTCAGGAATTCTTATAGGCAGGTTTTTGGAAATTTAAAAAGACCCAAAGAGTTCTAATTTCATATATTGAGTCAAAAAATTCTCTTTTTTGCACGAACGAATTTTTGTATAGTTATGAATTTAGTCTAAATGAAAAGCCCGTAAAGAATTGCCCTAAATGAAGTTTCTTCAAAGATTAACTTTCATCGTTAAATTTGTGAACCTCGATTCAAAGCAAATGAAAATGGTTAGCAACATATAACCACCAGGAGATATTTTAAATGCAATCAAAAAAAAAGGTATCCTCAACAATGGCCGTTAATGTCGACGAGCGACAAGCGAAAAGCATGTTTGGCAAGAAAGCCGGACGAAAAAGAAATGCCGTCTTCCAGAAGTTCTTAAATTACGTTCTGCAAAGACACAGGAATGCCTTGAATTATCACCGTCAGTCCTTCTTCAATTTGCTTGCGCGTTTCGTTAAGTTCTCAAGTAATAATACCGTAACATTAAACGAAATTTTGATCTGTATTTTCTTCATAAACAGCACAGAAAATACCGAAATGAGATGGTTATTAAAAATGCATTCATTATCGAAGTACATTCTTCAACAGTTTCAGCATTAGAATACTAAACTTATATTAAAACGACATCCTTGCAACGTAAATTTAATTTAATATTGTATTATCCTTAAACAAATCAATATGTATATGTTATTTATACTATTCCATGATTTTCCTAATTTACCTAACTTTAACAGAAATCGATCCAGGTTATATAAGATCAGGGGTAAAAATACTAATATGTCTAATAAATTGCAAAATAATCAATTTTGTGCATAGTAGCGTAGATTGAATTTATCTCTCAAGGGGGAGGGGGTTAGTCATGGGGTTCATTACATGTACATAAACAACCATACTAGGATTGCTAATGTGTGGTAAAATAAAAGGTTGTGCAGTTTTAGACCCGCAAATCCACATGGAAATTTAATACGGCGGAATTCATATAGTTTTGGAAGGGTAAAAGTTTAAAGTTTGAAAAAATGCAAAGAAATATTAATTTAAACTAGCCGACCCGTGCGGAACTCCGCACTGTGCTTCGAATTGTTTCATAAGGTATTTCGCTCTTTAAGAATTTCAAAGGAAGAACCGAAAAAAAAGTAAGCGCAGAAGAGAAGGCATGTAATTTAAAGACATCAGTAACAAAACCTCGTTAAATACAACGTTGTGATAATTTGATCATCGCTCACCTTTTGGTCGCACATATTTCCAATTCAAACATAAATATCATTAAAAGTGTGGCTGAGTAGTGACTCGCGAAAAAGCAATAATTGTGCACGTAAAAAAACAGGTTGTGGCAAATACAGTCCTGCCCATGTGAGCATCTGACGGGAAAAAAAGAAATATTAAAGAGATATTTATTGGCACGGATTCAAATTGGCGCCTTTCTGATGAACAGCCCGACACCCCAACAAACCTAGCAATTGCGCCTTCCTTTTCGAAAGCTATTCATTGAAGAAATGCGTAGTAAAAAACAGCAAAAAAAGCTTTTTGCCAAAAAAAAATAATAGTAATAATAAGATCATGCTTCTTTGTTTTGTCATTAACCAGCATGATACGATTTAAAATTATTCGAAAAGCATGGAATTTGATTAAAGAATGACGAAGATCTCACGTAGCAATTGAAACGAACATTCTAGAGAAGTAATAAATTAGATTGAAAATAATTGTTTTTATCTTTGAATATTGAACTATTTCACATAGAAGGTTGCTTTAACAGTTACGGTTTAAATGCCAGCACATGTTTCTCTTTTAATCGAACACTTAAAATTCAAAACCAAAACCAGTTGAACTGAATCCGTTTTTTAACTGTAATTTTTCGAACGTAGACAAAATGTATTTTTTTTTCAGCAGAAAGCAGAGGAGTAGAAAATGATTTCTTGCTAATGAAGTCGATAATAATTTTAATGCTTTGTATCGTATTCGCGCGAATAAAAAATTAAAGGTTTACTGGGTGAAACTCGTAGTTTTAATTTGGCGTAGTATTTTTTCATTTGTACAAAAGGTCGAACACTGCTATTAGAAACATCTACATTTCAGCATGCAATGAAAATGTTTTTCTGCACAAAAAGAATTCCCTTTAGGTAAATCTAATACTTGTTTATGCTTTCATTATGCTGAGTGGTCTGGATGTAGTCAAAGCTTAAAAAAAAGGAAGAACACTCTTCGATTAACAGTCAACTTATCCGAATGATAACTGTAGCCTGCATAAAGGAGTCGAGACACCAAGTAGCATTTCCACTGCATTTATTTTATTACGTTTGTATGTTATGAGTACATGTAATGCGTAATACTAATAAAAATTTGAAATTCTTTCCGACAGCCCAAACTTGCCCGAAGTTCAGATAGTTTATAGCCGAACGCTCTACCGAAAAAAAACTTATCAATTTAACCGAACAACTAAGTCCAGTGCTTTTAAGCTTTATTAAAATATGAACATACACACAGGCAATTTTTTTTTTTTTTTTTTTTTTGCCGAAAGCGACGTAAAAAATGGAAAACTGCATTAGAACTTTGCTTTTAAAAAATGCATAAGAACTACAGGCAGCATCAAGGTTTTGAAACAGCAAAGGGCGTTTTCGAAAACTTGATTTTTCGACCGTAAGTCTATTTTTCTTCATTAGCCAGCCTGATAAGTTTTAAAATGAGAAGGGAATAATATATAAGATAAGATATTGAAGAAACATTTTTTTTATTCTTGAAAATTTTTGCAATTTGTTACCGCAGGCTGCTTGAACCGTTATGACTTAGATGGCAGCACGTGTTCATCATTTAACAGCACGGTTAAAATACAAAATAAATTGAACTATGCTCTTTTTTAAGCGTAGCTTTTCGAATGTAGTAAAAATGTGATAAGCTATTTGTTTTTTTGCAAAAAGAAGAAAATATATATATTTTACCCTTTAAATTGAGGTAGTAATTTTTTTATTTGTACAAAGAGTCAAAAACTCATTAGAAGAATCTATATTTCAATGTACGATTTATTATTTTTTTCTGAACAAAAAACAATTCTATTGTAGTCAGAAATCTTAAACCTGTTACTTATATTTTCGCTTACATTATGCTTTAATTTTCTTACCAGAGCCAAAGCTTAAAAAGAAAAAAAAAAAAAAAACGTGCAATTCCGAAGTAATTTAGCACAAAGTCACTTCAAGTTTTCGTATCAGCAATTAGCGTTTCCTTCTCATTCATCTTATTCCTTCATAGTTGTTATTCACTTAAGTATTCATGTACTGCGCGATATTTCTCTAATTTTTTTGTTGCAGATTGTCCGGACGTGGGCCCGAACACGCATTCTCCTAGTTACGAAGAGAACGCTCTGCCGATCAAGCTATTCAGCTCTGTCGGTCATAGCGCAAATTAAAGTTATAAGTTTAACCGAAAACCTCATTCTGGTTCTTTAAAAGAGGTTTTTCGGCTGAGAAAAACAATTTTTAGACCGTGGGTCTATTTTTCGTCAGTAGCCAGCACCATAAGCTTTAAAATAAGGCGTAAATCAAAGAAATCGATCAATAATTGAGGAAAATCTGGCGTAGAAACCAAAAACAGGCTACAGAAATAATATATAAGGATTCCTTCATAGTTGTTATTCACTTAAGTATTCATGTACTGCGCGATATTTCTCTAATTTTTTTGTTGCAGATTGTCCGGACGTGGGCCCGAACACGCATTCTCCTAGTTACGAAGAGAACACTCTGCCGATCAAGCTATTCAGCTCTGTCGGTCATAGCGCAAATTAAAGTTATAAGTTTAACCGAAAACCTCATTCTGGTTCTTTAAAAGAGGTTTTTCGGCTGAGAAAAACAATTTTTAGACCGTGGGTCTATTTTTCGTCAGTAGCCAGCACCATAAGCTTTAAAATAAGGCGTAAATCAAAGAAATCGATCAATAATTGAGGAAAATCTGGCGTAGAAACCAAAAACAGGCTACAGAAATAATATATAAGGATTAACTTTTAAAATGCATAAAATATCTCCATGTTTTATGTAATCAAATTTCTTAACCTTTTAAAATTTTATGTTACTTTAACGCTCGAAGCAGTAGTACACCTGATGGAGCATCTTCACTGACTAACAATAATTTTAAACCAGTTAGCGGGTATGTGGCAAATTTTAACACGAAGAGATTGCTACTGAAAAGGGCATAATGAAATATTACATCATATTATAAATTCTTTTCTTTTCAGTCCTCATCGTGAAATTAGTTGAGCAAAGCTCCATTCCCGGTTACAAGACTTTAAGTTTGATAACTTTTATTATAAACAATCGAAAACTATTGGAAGATTGTAACTACCACTAAGTAATTCAACTGTCATTGAAAAAAATGTTGTAAGATAAAAATGGTCACATATCAGTGCAATAGAAGCAACTCTGTTCACATCGGAGGGATAAGGTGAACCAATTTGTATCTCACGTATAACCACTAATCGCAGTATATTATTCTTTAAACTTCATGAAATTAAAATCTCCAGTGAGACTTAAGTTCTGTATGACGTTGATTTCAGTTAAATTTGCGAATTAGAAAATTTTGAGTAATTTAACTTTTTAGTATTTGGTTTACGTTTCTAAACGTGGAAATATATTTTCTCCGTTTTGAAGTTGCGGACAAGGGGAACAGAATGTGCAACAAGTTTTTGTAAAACATAAACAAAAGAATTGTCTATTATACATTTGCAAGTAGAAACAAGACGGTGTTTTTTTCTTTCTTTTAATTTCATGGCTTGCAAATAATTTTTTAAAAAAATGACGCAGATAGTGACCAAAATGTGTACGTCTATTTCTTTTTCTATAAGGCAGTTCAATTGACGGGTTTTACATAGTTCGTTCCATACACTGTAAAAAAAATTCCGAAACGTTACTGGTTATTTCCGTGGAACGTCTCGGGATTTCACACGTTTTCACCTATTTCCCCGTAAAAACAAGTATCTTCACAAAAAAGTTATCTGAATCGCTACAAGTTGCACGCTTGCAAATTTTTCACTGTTATGGAAAATATTGTAAGCAACCAGTTTAAAGATTGAATGAGCGTGTTTATTAAGTGTATCGGCCGAATGTTGCTTATGGCCTCTCTAGATTGACTAAGTTCCCAATGAGAGCGAAAAAGCCTTTCCAGATTGACTAAGCTCCCAATGAGAGCGAGAAAGGCAAGAGATATGCTTATTTCCTTCTTGCATAGCTTTGGTTGTGCACACTCAGATTTTTATGGAGCCTTCTTGGCAAATCAGGACGGTTCTAATCAGTTACGCTAAACCTACTTTATTTTTCTAGAAGGTTCTAGAGACATGACCGGCTTTAACAGGGGAGATTTCGCACTTCTTCAGAAAGTTTCAATGTTAATTTCAGAAAGGTTACTGACTTTTAGCGGAAAACGTTCCTGATTTTCCAAGAAATGCAACTGGAAGAAATTGCGCGTATCAGCTGCCTATTATTTTCCAGGAACGTTTCTGAATCATTTTTACAGTGTAAGTTCGCGTTCACGTACTCCGTTTTTAATGCTTTATGTAACTTAAAATAATAACTGTTACTATATCTATGATAACTATTATTCATTGGAATCATTCCTACCCCTCATAATGACTATGCCTCTGTAAAATAAAATTTAGATATTCTCAAAGGAATACTTTAGAGCAGCGGACTTACATAAGTGCTCTTACTACCTGCATCAATTTGAGTTATCATGTACAACATTTAAGGCAAGTGTGAGGTTTTAAAAATTTGAAATAAAATTTTAATCTAGACAAATTTTGAATCGTTGCAAGACACCAATATTAATGTCTAGCCGTCATTTTTACCTACGATAATAGAAATTTGACATAAATATAAGAAAATGAAATATGGCTGACACACGTCTTTTTTTTGCAACTTACACTTATCCAATTTTACTCCATGGCATGCCACTAAATCGCCATGGAAAGGGCAAATAGACACATTTTGTGAAGTTATTTATACTAAGTGAACGTTTGCTACGAAATGTGCTTGCATACCTAAACGCTTACCAAAACTTATAAAATAAGTCTACCTAACACGTGAAACCTTAAAAAAAAACGGACTATCAGTTGAGCTTTTGGGCCATTGAGGATGATTTTCATATCTAAAAATACTGTAACGGTGTCATATTTTGCATATATTTACAACTGATAAAAGCAATTGAATTTTACTCACGACTCTTTCTAGGAAGACATTCAATGATATTTTTTTTCCAGAATAAAATATGTGATGAGTACTATAGCATGCTTTAATGTCTTGGTTTAAACACAACCTTCAAAGACAGCATTACGGTTTTCGTATTCGAAGCATCACGTAAAAGGTTGTCCCACAAGATGTGCAATACAATCATTTGTCTCTGCATTAAGACATTATATGTACCGCCCGTCTGATTCAACCGCAGACAACGTGCCAGTGGACACAACAGAACCAAAGAATATCGTTGACAGAACCCCGATAACATGCCTCATGCTTTTTCGTTTTCACTTGATGATATTTTTTCTGAAAAGGCTCGACTTTCTGTGCTATTTACAGTCTTTTAAAGATTTGAGCCTAGAGTGGTGTGAATGCAGTTTTTTTACTGTCATTTAGATAGAGTTCATCCATTTAATTATCTAAAAGATACGTTGCATTGAGAAGCACCCGGGCAACGGCGGGTAGTAAGCTAGTATTATATCTAACTAAGTTTACTCTAATTTTCCAGAGACACGACGGCTTTAAACTCGAATATTTCTGAATTTTTCAGGAAGGTTACTGAATATTAGCAGAAAACATTGCTGGTTTTTGCAAGGTATGTTTCTGGCAGAAATGGGGCACATCAGCTGCCCATTCTTTTCCAGGAACGTTTCTGAATCGTTTTTACATTGCTGTAAATGACTAAATGGGTATAAGTAGAGTACAAACTTCTGAAATACGTAGAAAAAAACCATTAAAAAAGACAGATCGGGGAGCAAAACTCAACTACTGATAAGAGAACAATAAACTGATGGATAGTTTTCTTAGAATATTAATTTGCTGAAATCTTTGTGTTAAAGAATGACTCCTGCGCACTTTCCCGGGTTCGTAAAAATTCGAGCATTATCCGAGTTAAAAGAAGTAAAAAACACTTTATGGTTCATCTCTCGAAATAGGTTTGGGGCAAATTGTTTCCAAAATATTCGTTGTGTTGAAAAAAATATAACTTAATTTGAGACCTTTTTTTTCTTCTTTATATTTAGTCTCTACAGAAGTTGCATCATTCTCTAGAAATTGTATTAAAAAAATAATTTTCTGTTTGAAGTCTTCTTTCGTTTTTCCTTGATAAGCCTGAAGGATATGTAAAACAATAAAAAGAAATCTTCTAACGGCTTTCTATTTTTTTCACATTCAACACTTTTTACACTAAACAGCGTTCTGTTGTTCGAAGAGCTCTTTTTTGTGAGAAACGGTATTATTCAACTCGAGACACAAAAATTAAGTTATTCCTGAAAAAAAAAAAAGTTCAACACCTCAGAAAGCTTTTTTAGCATCCACTTTCTTGTTTGCGCTATCGCTAAACATGCAAATGAATCTTTTTTGTAATAGTTATGGATTTATAATGTGTTTCTGACAGGTTGAACATTTCTTTTTCAAGAGCTTCGACCAGGTTTTGAAGCAGCATTATTTTATGTATTCTTTCGTTCAATATATCTACCAAATTCTTCTTTATTTTTTGGAATTTTTTTCCCATTATTTTTAATATTTCTCTTTTTTATTACTTTATTCTTTCTGTTTAAAAAAAATGTTTTGTAAAAATTTAAAACTATGTTTACATATTATTTTTCAACATTTTCTCTACATATGATGCGGAAGTAACAACTTCACTCAATTAACAAATGAACTATCAATGCAGTATAATGTGCCTAAATACTAAAAAATGTACAAGGTCTTTTCAACATTATGTAATTTTTAACATGCTATAGGAGCTTTCGTAGAAAATGAGATTAATGCCGAAAAATTCCTATAAGTGTTTGCAAGATGTCTTGGTATTTATGGTATTTCTTAAAACCTGACTGATTTTTCGTTGGAGAATTTATATGAATTCCTCGGAAAGATTTAAGGAAAGTCACTGAATGTTAGAGAGCAAGAAATTTTACTGCTTTTTGTTTGATACGTTATTGAGAGAATTTAGGCCCATTACATGCCCACCTTTTCCCACGAATATCTCTTATTTGTTTTTACAATAAATTTAAATGTAAAACATATTCCAAGTTTTTTCAAGAAAATATCTTTAGAAAGAATAAACTCTTTAATTCAATAAGAATAAAATGCCATTTGATTTTCTGAATTTTGTTTTGTAAATGTATTATTATTATTTTGCCGTAATGAGACAAATATACCGGTAAAATCCAAGAACTTAGCGATTTTTTCACTGAGAGAAAATTCCATCTTTCGCTCATTCTCTGATTCAAAACGTGTGTCGCAAAAAAATGTGAAAGTGGGCAAAATTATTGCTGAATTATGCCAAGGCTGGCTAGAGGTAATGTCAGTCGAATCAGAAACTAAGCACCTGCCCTTTAATCCTCTGAAAGCGGTGGTTCTGCAGCAAAACCGCCAATTCTCTCATTTTTTTCTGTTTTGTTTTCTTCAAGTTTTTGTAATAAAATTAACTTGAGTCATTTTCTTTAAGCTTTAATCAACAACATTAGATGGCAGCATAACAAAGGTATATTTTTCCGTTAAATCAATTTCTTGTTCATATCATCAAATTCTCAAATTTCTGTTTAAATTGAAATGTAGATTTTTTTTAGGATGTTAAAATTTTTAATTAACCGCTAAAACACTCAACCAGTTTTCTTCATTTTTTCAGATGTATTCAATCATATTGTTCTTAAATATTCAAGCGCATTTTTGAATGCATAATTACTTTTTTTCCCTGCCCAGGGTTGGCGGTGTGAATTAATGAAGACACCACCCCCTGCGAAAGAAGTTCAGGAAAATATTTTTTTTGGCTATTAAAGCTATGTTTCGATGGTATTTCTAAAAAGTTAATCACTCGCCCGTTAAACGGTTAAGGGAGTCCTACTTGGTAGGCTGGAATAGTCGAAAATAAAAATAACCCACACATAAAAAACTTAACCATTTCTTCACACTGTAAAAACGATTCAAAAACGTTAGCAGGCTAGTCAAAGGTAGCCCTAAGGTAGCTGCTAAGCCCAATCTCTACCAGTAAAATATCTTGCAAAAAATAGGAATGTTTCCCGCTAAAAGTCAGTAACCTTCATAAATCATCCTTATACATTTCTAAGTAATACATAAAAATCTCTGAATAAAGCCAGTCAGCTCTCTGGAACCTTCAGAGGAAACGTAAGTAGGTTTTAAGTGGTAGCATGGCGCCTTCCTGATTTGCCAAGAAAGCTCTAAAAGCATTATTACAACTAGGACCAACGCTAAAGTAGAATTATAAGCACCAAAATCTGCCTTGCTTGTAAATATTCTAGAGCTACGGATTCCATAGACTTATATCACTCTCATTGAGGAGCATAGTCAATTTGGATGGGCAGTAATCTATCTTAACTCGATGCACTTAATAAATACGCTCAGTTAATCTTCAAACTGCTAGTTAAAAATATTTTTCCAGCAGTGGGAAGTCTATATTCATTCACCTTGGAAATATTCAGGAAACCTTTTGACAAAGATACTTAATTTTCACAGGAAATTGGTTAAAACCTGTAAAATCGCAAACCGTTGCATGGAAATTACCAGTCTCGTTTCAGAATTTTTTTACAGTGCAGGAGCTTGCAGCATTTCATGATAGCAATAAACCTTTACCTGTAAAAGTTGGATGAAGTGGAAGAAATAACCATAAAAGGCATCCATTTACACACACACACACACACAAAACAAACAAACAAACAACTACTTTTTGCAACTGATAATAAATATATTTTTTTTAAATTTAAGTTTTCCTAATCTATTATTTCTAAGAATCGTTACATTTTAAAAGTTAACTGAAGTACATCACGGAATCTTCTAAAAGTATTCAATGTGCTAAGAAATATTTAGCCATAAGTAGTACTCAGATTGCACTCAAAAGTACAAGCTGAAATTATTTTGAAACTAAAACAAGCTTTCATTCTTTAATCTACTGGCACAGTAGGAACTGTTTTGTGGTATTTCATTTCATAAACGTTAAAAATTAAAGGATTTTCTAAGGAGTAATTTCGTTTTTCTTTGATTATCAGATGTTATTAAATATATCAGCTTTTTATTTTCAATCAGATACCTGTTCTTCTAGTTGGGCCCCTTAAATTTTTTTGTACCTTTAAAGTAAAGAGCCTTATTCAAAAGTTCACTTTTTTCTTCAAAAAAGTAGGAAATCTCTTTATCTTGCTTTCCGTTTTAGTGACGCTATTCCGGAGAAATAGACTTTAACAAGTTAGAAGGAGATTTCACGGTAGACAAAACACAGTAATACTTCAAGCTGCAAGCAAACTAAACTCTCAAATCGAATTTTAGGTTGATATTACTCAGGTTACGATGATATTTTAAAAGCTGTATGACCAAACCAAAAAAATATATAACTTTTTTCCATAAGTAAAGGATAGCCCTGAAGGAAACGTGATGAGTTGAACAGAGCAAATGCATGAATGAAGTTTAAGAGCCTTGAAGAGATGATGTAATGACATCCCCCTTTCTAAAATAACGATTTTCTTCAATGATTTGAGAAAGATCTTGAAAGTAAAACATTTCTGTGAAATTTCGAGCTATCTTTAAAAGAAGTACGTGGTAATAAAATGCACACACACACATACAAATAAATAAATGAAAGTGAGATTTTGAGCGCGAAAATTTATTTGATGTGTGCTTTGCAGTATTCAGTAAGTAAATTACGTTAAGTGCATTCGATTTAACATTGTTTTGTGCAGTAATATTGAAATGGAAAATAAAATGCTAATTAAATGAAGCTATGTTAAAAATATATTCGGATCTTTCTATGCGTAAACTCATCTTCTCAGATGCAAAAGAGATTTTTCGTAACCCCGAAACACATGTAGGCCCTTTTTAGAGCTGTCCATGTAACAACTTCAACGTTAATATAAAGTTTTTAACGCATCGTATTATAGTGCTATTATTTTTATTTTCGTTTTTACATTTTTCTTAGTAAAACTGTTCGGATCCTTACAGCCTACATATGATAAAAACAAAGTTTTAATGCACAAGTTATAAAAAATATTTCATGTACAACTATCGGTGATGCGAGAAACTTCATTATCATGTCATGAATTTCCTCTTTATCTCCAGATTCTATTTATTTTTTCATACGTTGCAAGAGAGGTTTAGAAATATTGCCGTTTTCAAAATTAATACACTTCCATGGCTGTGATTATAGCTTTACGAAACGCAGTGTCTTTCTGTCTATCACGGTTAATTAAGAAAATTTAGTATTGATGTAGTATTTAGTGTGTATTAAATTTGAAAATTGCTTCTAATTTTCAGTGCCATGCTCCTAACAGAATTTAAAGATTATATATGTAGTGTTAGTGGAAGGACATTTGAAAAGCAAGTTACTGTGAGAAATGGATGTAATTGGTAAAGTTATCATAATGCATGAAGCATGTGTAATCGCGTGCACATGTCTGAACGTTGCTCAAAAAAAGCAATTCAACTAATTTCTTCTTTTACGGTGTGACTGTTCTTTTGATAATATTTTTCGTCCATTGACTGTTTAAATTAGTTTAATTTCAGACAGAGGTAAGTCGATTATTAGTTTAACTGATGATGGAAACATTTGAAATTTAATGACTTATTTTCCAGCGAACTCAAAAGTACAGATCGGGAGTATGTACACTGTAAAAAAAATCCGAAACATTACAAAGTATTTTAGCGTAACGTTTCGGGATATTAATAGGTTTCATACACTTCCTGGAAAAATCAAGTATGATCGTCAAAAAGTTTCCTGAACTGCTACAAGTCGCACGAATGCAGACTTCTCACTGTTGTGAAAAATATTTTTAGCTCCCAGTTTGAAGATAAACTGAGTGTGTTTATATAAACATCGGCTTCGGTCCGCACACGGCTCGTCCAGACTGAGTAAGCTGTCAATGGGAATAAATAAGTGGACTGCGTAGCTTTGCAAGAATTGCAGGCAAGTAAAATTCTTGATATTTTCCTGCAGTTCTGTCTTAGCTTTGGCCATGTTTGCATTATTGCTGCTGGAACTTGCATGATAAATCAGGAAGGTGACAAGCTAGTATATTATGCGTACCTATGTTTACTCTAAAGTTCCAGAGACAACGACTGGCATTAAACGGAAAGATTCCAGGACGATTTCAGGAAGGTTACTGAATTTTAGCGGAAAACGTTCTTGGTTTTTGCAAGATATGTTACTGGCAGAAATTGGGCACATCAGCTGCCTATTATTTTCCAGGAACGTGTCTGAATCGTTTTTAAAGTGTAGAAATATGTTTAGTTTTATTCAAATGGTAACGCTGTTAGTCAAAGATATTTTTATATACACCATATAAATATCTGTTGCAGATTCTTTCGTCGATTTGATTCTAGTTTTTCGTTTTTATTTTTATATTTATTTATTTTTCAATAAATGCTAGTCTTGTAAACTTCAGTTTTGCAAGATTCTATTCTTATCGTGTGGCAAAATTGAGTATCGAGATGAGGTTCCTGACATTATTTACTGCTAATCATTTTTAGACAAAATTTTTGTCAAATGAGGCAATGAGAACACTGTAAAAACGATTCAGACACGTTCCTGGAAAATAATGGGCAGCTGATGTGCCCAATTTCTGCCAGTAACATACCTTGCAAAAACCAGTAACGTTTTCTGCTAAATTTCAGTAACCTTTCTGAAATTATGCTGGAATTCTCCTGAATATTTTTAAAAATGTTCCCTTTTAAAGCCAGTCGTGTATAAGAAACTTTGGTGTAAACTTAAGTAGGCATAGTATATTAGCTAGGCACCTTCTTGATAAATAAAGAAAGTTTCAAACATGGCGTAAGCTAAGACAGAATTGCACACAAGTGGGTGTCAATAATTTTTCTCTCCTGCAATTCTTGCAAAGCTACGTAGTACATGGCCGTTTTCGCTCCCCTTGGAAGCTTAATCAGTCTGGACTATCCGATACAGTTTATAAATATGCTCACATAATCTTTAAACTGTTAACTAAAAATATTTTTTACTGCAGTAAGAAGTTCGCATTCGTGAAACTTGTAGCAAGTCAGGAAATTTTTTGACAATGATACTTGATTTTTCCAGGAAGTGGATTAAAACCATTGAAATTCCAAAACATTACTCGAAAATACTCAGTAACGTTTCGGAATTTGTTTACAGTGAAACAGAGGGATGTAAGTGTCAAGATTTTTTTTTTTTTTTTTTGAGATAGTACAAATGGTGGGTGTGTGCTCATCTGTTATTTTGGGACAAGAGATGGTACTAATAGCCCTGGTAGGTGCTGTTATACTGCATGATTTAGAGAAAAAATTCAATGAAAGCCTATCAAAGATCTGAATTTTAAACGCGTTTTATTCAAAACTTTATAAAGTCCACTTACATCCTTTTGTTCTCATTGCCTCCAATCAAAAAAAAAAAAAAAAAAAAAAAAGAGGTTCTTGCTAAATCATCAAACTTTTCTTAATTTCATTAAAAATATTTTATTTTGTATTACTGATAATATTAAACTCTATATGTCTAACATATCTAACATAGCATATGTTTTTTTTTCTGTGAATTACATTTATTCTATCATTTTAAAGGAAAGTACCTATTTCAGAAAAAAATCATATCTTTCTGAAACCCTTATGTTTGGAAAAAAATATGATGATTGGAACTTCTCAAAGCGTAATTTTCAGAAATTCAATTCCTAACAGATTAGTGAAAAGACCAATTTTATTTTACACGGTTTCTTAGATCAGTAAGTGTGTTCAAAGGGGAGGAAGGGATAATTGGATTTCATTTGTCTTATGGACAAATAGATCTTTTAAAGGAATAAAATCTCAAAGAATGTACGAAATCAGATGTTCACTTCTTTAATTTTGTAACGGGAGATTTAAAGTACCTTTTAGTCTTCAGTCAAGCAAACATGAAAAAGAAAAAATAATCATGATTATAATAACTCGACGTAAATTTCAACTGTTTTGTCTTTTTAAAGTGTGAATGTTCTTTTGATAATTTCTATTGTGTTTTGACTTTTTCAGAATGAAATGAGTTAATTATAAGTTAAAAGAAATAATGGAAGCTTTGAAAAATCATTGACTATTGTCCACAGTATTCAAAGAGTACAGATGGACAGAATGTAGAAATAATCTTAAGTTTATTGAAATGGCAACGCTGTTAGTCAAAGATTGTTCTTCATTAATTATAATTATCTGTTGTAGGTTTTTTCCTTGATTGTTTCTTTCCTTTTCTTCTCGGTCGTTTTTACTTTTTTTGCAATAAGTGCTATTGTTGGGAACGTCGGTTTTTCTTTAACGGCTGGAATAAATATTTTACACATTTATATTCTTCGAAGGGTTGCATGGTAAAAACGGTTTTCCTGAAGAAACTAAAAGCTTTTGTGTAACCTTGTTCCATAAAATTGTTGGCCAAATAGCTACCTCACTGCTCTGGAATAACTTAACTGATATGACTCGGTGTAAAGTTAAACATAGTTTGTTGAAGTTTACACCACGGTAATGTAAGAATAGAATAACGTATCACAAGTTATACCGGACACAGCCACAACAGAATTTTCTGTATGCTTTCAGAGGAATTGCTTGAAAGGTTACACATTAGCAAAAACTAAGCTTTCATCTGACTTTCTTGAACGAATACTCATTTTTAATTTTCATTAGACTTATACTTCAACTATTCGACGGTTTAAATTATCTTAACATATTAAATGATCAACTAATAATTTATTTCTATATGTTTCAAATTTAAAGTACAAAAATAAATAGTAGGTTGCTATATTTAAAATTTAGTTATAACATTAGTAAAAAAAAATCATCCCCTTTTTTACAGATCTTGCTTTTAATTAATCGTTTATTCAATATCTATGAAGCTTATGCTTTTTCACCAACCAATATACACCAATTATTTATTTATTTTAATGTACAAACAAGATCTTTTTTGCACCGAGAGAGGAAATAACCGGAGTGGTGGCAGAACCCACAACGCGAATCTCACAGACAAGTCGCAAAGCAAGAACTTTTACCTCTCGGCCACAAAAGCCGGTTTTCGATTTGCTAATAAGAGTTTACCTGCTCTGCAGAAATTCTGATCTTTACGCATGCGCTTTGACTTCTAATAAAACCATAGTGCAAGTTTCTTCCAGCAGTTTGAGTTATTAAAACAATGATACTACTCACTTCAGAAATCGTGTAACGTTACACCCATAAAACTGGTAAACCTACACATTATTTGACTAAGAAGGAAAGAATTTAGAACGCTGCAAAATAGTTCAACTTCTTAAATATTTACTTGTCTTCATAAATAAGGGGAAAAAAAGGGCTACTTTTCGGTTTGTACTACATCCAATGGTCGTAAGAAAAATATACATGAAAGATAAAATTTAAACGTACTAGGACGGAATATGTTTATCGTTTTATTTATTTTTCTACTTTAGAAAAGTAATTCATTTATCTTATCGTACATTTTACGTGTTCCCCCATTGCTTAGTCCCAACTATTTACAGATCAGCCTATCTTTTTACACTGTGATGTGAATAAAAACCGATTGGGAAATCGGTTTTAATTGGAATAAAAACCGAAATCGAATTTAACAATGTTCTTAGTTTTGTATTTCAGAAACTAAGAGCCACAACAGTATTTCAAAATAATAATAATAATAATAATATTATTAATAATAATAATAATTTATGCAATATTAATTCAATGTTAAGTATTCTTTTATACGTTTCAAACATATAACAACCAAGATGATGTACCTCTTGTGTATTTTATGACCTTATACAATGTATTTTACATAGCACATTATTTGAACGTTTATGGTTCTACATCTTCACAAGAAGAGTACTAATTACTAGGACAAGAGGGAACGGATTATAATAGCAATCAAACATCCATTAGCTTGCCGAGATTTAATCCGTTTACTCGAATCTCCGAGAAGTAACGTACTCTACCCTGAAAGCTACTGGGCTGTGAGTACTTTGCAAAACGATTAGTGACCTATGTCCATTACCGGTGATGTTTATTAGTTGTTATTGATACAGAATCCTTTAAATCATTTTTACATATCAAGTCGCATAAAGTACTTTTAGAGATAAACTGACTAAGTTTTGAGTGTTAAAAGTTAACGAAAGAATACCAACCCTGAATTGTCAATATTATAGGAAGAAAGCAAAAAGATTAAAATGCTCTGTAGTACTAGACCCATTCGCAAAGAAAGAAACTCCAATAAAGTAACCATGTTTTACCGCTTCGTCATTAGCGCATAAATTGGCTTATAAGAACTACAAAACTAATACTAAATAGATCAATTGGGGAGTAAGAAGTAATGGGATGTAAGTGGATAAGTTTCGAGAAAAACGCATTTGAAGTTCAGATTGTAGGTAGGCTTTCGTTGAATTTTTATTCTAAATCATACTGTATAGCAAAACCCACCAGGGCTACTAGTACTACCCCTTGCACCGAGGCAGGGAACAGGATCTTCGACAATTTTTACAAATTATCTCGAAATTTTAAACTTTAGAAACACTTACATCGCGTTGATTCTCACTGCCTTAAATTAACAATAAATTTGTCAAACAAAAACTAAGAGCAATGACATAAAACTGTGCATCAAAAGTGTTGGATAATTTTGAAATTTGGAGACGAAAAGAAATGAGAATAACTAAAGAAATAAATTTTTAATGATATATAAGATTGTTCAAAAATGTTTAAAATGCAAAAATTCTGAGCAAAAAGGAAAAGCTTCGTATCGTGAAATCTGTTTGAAATACTGCAAAGTTCAGAGGTTTTTCAGACTGGAGTGTTGTGTCTCTTAAGATTTAATTTAGCAGTGATTTCCTACAATTTTAGTTAGCAGTGATTTAATTTAGCAGTTGAAGGTTGAAGAGGAGCTTCAGGATAACTGAATCTTTCATTGTCAAATGGGATCAGTTGGCTATCTAGCAATTCGTCAGATTTCTCGAGTAAAGACAAAGATGCAACTGCTGCCATCTCTTGTTCAAAGTCCAAGGCAACATAGCATATTTTTTCTTCAGTATTTCTCACAATTTCCAGCTTAACTGTAGTTGAAAAGAATATCCAGGTTCCAGTATTCATTGTCAGAACAGTGTTGGCGTATATGTTTTTTTTTAATGTCAACAAAACATTTCATAATCGATAACAGCATCCATTCCCAAAAATAAAGGTTGAAGATGAGCTTCAGGATAACTGAATCTCTCATTGTACTTGACTATCTGGCAATTCGTCAGGTTTCTCGAGTGAAGACAAAGATGCATCTGCTGCCATCTCTTGTTCAAAGACCAATGTAACATAGCATATTTTTCTTCAATTTCTCTCACTATTTGCAGCTTAGCAGTAATTGTGAAAGAATATCCACGTTCCAGTATTCATTGTCAGAACAGTGTTGGCGTATATGTTTTTTTGAATGTCAACAAAACATTTCATAATCCATATATAAGTTGTCTCGTGAATACAACAGGATCCATTCCCAAGAATGAAGGTTGAAGAGGATCTTCACGACAGCTGAATCTTTCATTGTCAAGTGCGATCACTTGGCTATCTGGCAATTCGTCAGGTTTCTCGAGTGAAGACAAAGATGCAGCTGTTGCCATCTCTTGTGCAAAGTCCAAGGCAACATAGCGTATTTTTTCTTCAATATCTCTCACAATTTCAAGCTTAGCAGTAGTTGTGAAAGAATATGAACCTTCACTAAGAATTTTTCTCAATTAATTTGTAAGATATCCACCTGCCAGATCAAAACGCAAAATGGCATGAAGCGAATCAGAGCCAAGTAAAACTGTAGTTCAACCACTAATTTCACAAGGATCATACCTATTTTTTAAATTACAAGAGGTTCATGAAAAACGTCCTCAAGTAAATCTTCTTTTCCTTTCTTTTCAAATTGCTCCGACAATTTCACACTTAACAGTAGTTCTGAAAGAATAAACACGTTTAGTATGACTTTCCCTCAAATAATCTGTTAAATCTTGTCCAGCAAAATCCAAACTTAAAATGGCGAAGGCAAAGAATATCCTTCATAAGTTTGCATAATATGTAAAACAACATTACCAACGTAAAATAGCGTAAAGTGAATCGTAGCTGTCATAACTTGGTACAGTATGGGATGTAACATCACCAAGATCCAGGACAATACTTCTGGTCTTACCCCAAATATCACTAGAGTCACACAATTGTCTTAAATTGCAAGAAGTTCAGGAAAAGTGTCCTACGACAAACTTATTTACACACTGTGTGTGCCATATTTCTTAAGCTCTTTTCTCAGTTGCTTTTGATGTTTTTTCATTTCTTTTTCAAGTGCTTTCTTTCTCTTTTGTCTTTTCAGTTTATACTTTTCCTTCAAAGTTTTCGTAGACGATATTTTCGGCTCATTACTAAAAGGTTGAGCAGTTGGATTGTTTATAAAGCAGGAACACAAATGAGATTCATTGCTTTCTTCTTGGGATACTGTTACAATAGGACAAAAGCGTACTTCTAGATGAAGATGCCCTTCAGTTTTCCTAGAGCTGCCAAAAGAGAGCAGAGAATTATACATAATAACGATTTTCAGGTAAATTGATTTGAAGATACAAAGCATATACTAATCATTAATAAACTAGAAACATGTATTTGTTGTTATGTTTTTAGCTCAATGTACAATTTCGTCTTTTTAGAACTATTTATAAATAAGATAGAAATATTTGTAAATAAAAACGATTTAATAGTTTTTTACTCTTGCTGCCGCGGTGAAAAGTATCTTCTCGGAATATGCAGAGAGCTGAAGTGAAGTAAAACAACCTTTATACGTAGAATATGAGGATTTGTATAAGTTTTGAAGTACCGGACTACCGAGCAAAAACACCCTCGTACTGACAAGAGGCAACCCATGCTAGGAAAATTTCTTCCTACTGTGCTTCATATTAAGACATATTGTCAATTTTTGAGCGTTAATTAGAACATTAAAAGGACAACATCCAGTTATGAATTGGTATTACCAAATTGGGTTCGTCTCCAGAAGCTCAGACTAAACTAACATGCATATTGCACAACTCTTTCAGCTTCTGTAATCAGCAAAGACGGGGCTCTAAGCTGTAGATATGTATAGCGAAAAGTGACCGTGGACGTTGAAGACATATCTTTACTTGTGTAGAAGTACGATTTTCTTGTAGTTTTTTTACGAACATAGTTTAAAAAAACTGCATGGTAAATTATAAAGAAACTATTGTAAATATTGCTTAAGGAAAAATTAAATTTTTGCAAGAATTTAAACACATATAATGTAAAGGGAAATTATTTTCGATTACAAATAGTACCAAAACGGCGTGCCAGCACCAATTATATCCTGATAGTGTATGCATTGTTTACCATTAATTTAAAAAGAAATACCGAAATGACGGTTACTGAAAAAGTTACATAGTCAATGTAATGAAACTGACCCACAGTAGATCGACATAGTGGCACGTGTAGAAAGATGAAAATAACACATGATATTACCAGACTATTATGCTATTAAAGAAATAACTCAACTTAAAATATATATATCAATCAGTTGTGTGAGTCACATGCACACACACACGTACAATGTAATATACATTTGAAAATGCTTACCCTTTTAAACAACTTCGGTACTTGGGCGCATTGAATTCCGTTTCTTTTGTGTCTAATGGCAATATCGTCTTGTTGTCTTGCACATTCAATTTTCCATCGCCAACAGTTTCAGTTTCTTCATTGCTATTTTCTCCATAATATTTACCAATTGTATCAATATCAATGAAGTCTCCACGTGCAGCATCAAAAAGCAATTTATTAGAGGGCATCTTCTGATAGAGCCTATAAAAATACTAGAGATTAAAGACTCTCACAAAACACATGTTCTACGTGTTTAAATGTCTTAATTTTTTTTCTGGCCTTTTGTAAGTGAATGTTCATACGCTATTTTAACGTTTGCAGTGTACGTAAACTTTGTCAAGAAGTGCATGGGGGGGGGGGGGGTTGTTGCAACAACAGTGATTAAGTCGCTGGATACCTTTGCAAGGCAAAAATGTAGACAATGGATATGCTTATTTCTTACTTGCAATACTTTCTCAGCTATGGAAGCCGTAATGCTTCTGGAGCTTTCTTGGCAAATCAGGTAGCTGCTCAGCTAATATTTAAATTTTCTCCGAAGGTTCCATAAACACGAGTGGATTTCACTGGAGATATTTCTGTATTATTTAGATAGATTTAAGGAAAAATTCAGGAAGAAAACTGACTCATAGCGGAAAACAACCCTGCTTTTTGCAAAACATGTTACTGGCAGAAATAGGGCACATCAGCTGCTCATTATTTTCCAGAAACGTTTCTGAATCGTTTTTACAGTGCAAGAATGAGAAATCCTCCTCAAATGAAAAGGTGCACTAGAAAACCCCACCGCTAAAAATTTGAATACTACAGTAGTCGCCATACCTCCTCTCCCCTGGTCGGCATCCCTATTTTATATGTGAAAGGTCACCTACATTTTCGATGAAACATTTAAATAGTACATGTGTGTTTTCTGAGTTTTTTGTTTTCTTAGCGAATTAAAATATTTTAAGGGAACTTCAGGTTACACCAGATGTTACATTTATTCATACGCATTTAGATAAGCATTCAAAAATGTTTACCTTTGAATCCATTTGAAAACATATGGTTCCCATTTCGTGGCTGTTATTCCTGAAAGGTAATTTTTGATTTGAGTAAATGAATAGGAAACAGTATGTCTTTGTCTAGTACATATATACTTAGAATCGTAAAACTTCTCTTTTAATAAGAAAAAAAAAACTATGGGAAAACCGACTGAAAGAAATAAGTTTCTTTCAATTGGAAGAAATTTACTTCTTAATAACTAGATATATAAGTTGCTATTTCGCAACATAAAATAAATTAAATTTTGAAATAAGCCTTAAGTCTTAGACGTTGAACACAAATTAGATTGCAAATGCTTAATGTTATTTTTAAACGTAGCTTATCACATCAAAATCTCACACAAAATCTTAAAGTTAATTAAATTTAAGGAGGATTCTTGCTCCAAACACCAAATATCCTCTGGATTAAGTATTCAATGCAGAATTTTATTACTAAATTTGTCGTGCAAAAAGCATCTATGCTCTGTGATGACGGCAAACTTAATTTGAAAAGGGTAGAAGTTAAACCGAAAGCACTATATTTAAAGGACATACCAGAATGAGCTAATTTACTCACTTATAGTACACAGTTTCCAACAAAATACGTTTATATTTATGCTTTTTTCAAGAGCTTGACTTAAATTCAGCGTTTAAAGCGTCTCATTAAGCCAAAAGTGCCGAATACCAGTTTTTACATCATTGTTACTATTGTTGGAAGGTAAAAATTTTACTTTTGTAATTATTTCTTCCTTAGCCGTGAGAAAACTATTTTTATTGTTGTAAAATGATTTTCAGTGCTGTTTGTAGAGCTATTTTTCAGTTGAAAATTGTATTGTTAAAATGAGTATCTCTTGATATCCGCTCCTATATGAGGCTATTTGCACGCGGCTCGGTTATGGCTATTCCAGACTGATGAGTTCTAAACAAGAGTAAAACTCTTGTCGCTTGAAGCTACAACCGAGACAATTAGTTTTGCTTACAATTCTGTCTTAGCTCTGACCATGCGACGGTAATTTATAATCTATTAATACTTCTGTTAGACAAAGCAGTTAACTTTTTTTTTTTACATTTCTGATAAATTTAAACGGTAAAATTGAAAATGTTAGCAATTAACCATGTTGGTAAAACGACCTGAAACGTTTTTAAAAAATTCGTACTATTTCGTACGGATTTAAGTCACTTACTTATTCGGAACTTCTTACAGATTGTCTGGAAAATTCATGCTTTCGAATTTTTAATAACCATCAAAATACACGTAAGATTAAAAAGGAAAATTATGGGCGTACGCCACTTATAGTTGATTCATTTATACTTTAATTAAAAATTTTATTGCTTCAAAATTACATAAATAGATGTGTAAATTTTCTGATTGATATAGCACATATGTATCTACGTATATATATAATCTATCTATCTATATAATAAAAATCTCGTGTCACGATGTTTGTTCGGGGTAAACTCCGAAACTACTGAACTGATTTTCATCAAATTTCATACGTATCTGTAATTTGGTTCAACTTAAAAGATAGGATGGTTTTTATAATTTTTAATTGGCAAATAAAATGTTTATTATACACTAGTAGTGAGTATTAATTGTTTAGTTCTATAAATTCCTAATAGATGGCGCTGAAGGTTAATTCTTCCTCAAAATTCTTTATTCTTAAGTTATATCGATGGCAATTGTATCGCCGTGTGACGATGAGAATAGTGCCCAAACTTTTCAATGAAAATGTCAAATTCTACAAACCAAGTTGAAATGGATAAGCGGCAGGTAGTTCCATACTCACCACTGCATTTAAAAATGTATGAGACTCATATTAATGTCGAGTTTTGCAGTTTCAGGAAATCCATTAAGAACTTTTGGCAATACGTTATTAATGGCTCTTCTTAGGTCGCATTTGATGTACGAAATATAGGCAAAAGTTACGAAATAACAGGATAAAAGATGAGTAAATTATATAAGCAGCAACGAAGCTGTCGGACATGATTTAGTTCCCGATATACGAAAGACACCCGTCTGTCTAGCATCTTGAAGTACGAAACGAAATCTCGAAAACGACCAACGCGTATATTTTTCCGAAGATATTTTCTATGAAGAACACTTCAACCACCAAAAACTTTTTTTTACATTGTGTCAAAAAAGTAATGTGTTGAGCCAATTCTCAGAGATAAAACTATTTACCAATATTCCACGCGATTTTACATGAACTAAAAAAATACGAACTATCACTGATTATATCCGAGGAACGTGTCGGGATTTCATAGGTCCTCAACAATGTCCTTTAAAATCAAGTATCTGCGTCAAAACATTTCCTGAATTGCTACAAATGTTATGAATGCAGACATCTCACGGTTGTGAAAAATATTTTTAACTCCCAGTTTAAAAATTAACTGAGTATATTTATTAAGTGTATCGGCTTCAGCTAGACTATGTTCCGTCTATAGTGTCTAAGCTCCGAATGAGAGTGAATGAGCCTCTGAATTCCGTAGCTTTGCAGGAGTCGCTGGCGAGTAACTCTCATAGTAGTACGGTGCAAATAGACCGAAAAAAGGCCTAACCTCAACATCCAAAGTAAAAGTTTCCCGTCAACTCCAAATTGTTGTATACTGTCCACATATTGTTTAGTAAAAAGTTACACCGTTTTCAGCGTCGGGTTTTGGGGGGAGGGGGGAAAAAGTTGGTAAATTAGTAGTTTTTATCAGTTTTTCCGAAATATTTAGAAAACTATGGTGTTTAGCACGAAAAGTGAAATATACAAAATAACCTACACTAAATTACGAACAAAATGGTCCTAAACATTATTTTGTAAAGTGAACGGTTGTTGAGTTACGATAGGTGAAAAATAGAAATTTTTCGTATTTTTTTAGTTTTTTTGGAAAAAAATTCAGTATCACTCAGCAAACTAATTTTTTGTATGAGGAGTGTTTTGTAAAAGCAAATTGCGATTTATGGGCAGGTGGTATGTTTGTGATTAGCCCTTGAAGGAACGACAACCTCACCACCTATTCAAGGGGCTCTACTTTTAAGGGAAAAGAAGCATTCATGGACCGTGGTTATATAAATCTGCGGCACGGAGAAACCCAAACATTCTCTAGACGATGCCGCAATCAGAATCAATGTATTTTAAACATAGATGATTTTAAATTATAAAAATTCATAACAATTATGATTTATAGTTATATCATTTTTACTAATAACATTTTTATTATAAGTGCAGCTTTTGAAGTTTTTCCTTTAGAAAATAGGCATATTTGCCTGTATATTACAACCATATTTTATCAAACTTTTTGATGTTAGTAAACGAGTTCAATACTAATGTTTAATAAAAATGTAGAACGTTGAATGTAACATATTGTGATGTAAAGTATTCACCAGGATTCAGTCCTCTTCAAGCATACCACCGTCCTCTTCTAGATCTTCGTCTATGATATTAGTGCCCCTGTTATTGCTTCCTAGACCTGAGCAATTACTGCACATACTTGAACAGTTTAGACCACTACTTCGGCACTCGCAGTTATGGACGCATTCGGCTTTTTAAACGTGCTCGCGCACTATGAGGGAAAGTAATTCCTAGGGAGTTGCAGGAGGCATTGCTGTAATTGGTCTCAGGTATTCACCAGTCTTCTTCCACCCCCACTGGAGGTAAATTTTTTTCCTCATCCAGCCGCTGCTGAACCTGGTGGTAGGTTCTATATAAGTGCTGCCTGGTAGCTGTTGAAGTGAGGGTAAGCCAACTTGAACAATGAATGTATGGACTGCTCTGTAATAGCCTGCAAGTAACACTGGTAGCGACAGCTATCTAGATCTTCAGTATTCTTTGCTCCAAAGATCGCTAGAAAAAAATACTTTCCTGTGTCAGCCACCACACTGGGGTCAGCTTTGGAATCGTTAAAGATTTAGAAGCTTCGTACGAAGAGCGTTGTTGGCTTACACTTCCCTATACGGTGAAATGTTTCCCTTCTTGTAGAAAGATAGTACAATGTCACATCCTGTGAAGGGGTATATTGCAAAGAGTACACCCTTCATATCTCCAATGCTTCGCTGAATGTCAGAAACAGTGCCCACCTTCTCCTGCTGATTGCCATTCTTTGGTACCACCATTTTCAATTTGTTTTCTGATGGTGTGTGAACATTAAACAAGACTAGTAAGTCCATGTCATCACCGATCACACAAGCTTCAACCCCATTCTTAGCTTTATCGATCGCTGTTAAAACTATAAATAAGTCATCGTTCACCCGATGCTTGATGAACTGTGCAACCGCCTCTTTGCAAGTACATTGTCAGGAGAGAAATTAGGCCCATTTTGTTCTTAGTGTTAGCCAGAAATTCACTTTGGTTGACAGTTACATCGATTGAGTCTTCAACTTTGACTTCAATGTTAGTCGTAGAACGTGATCTACATAATTGTTCTTCATCTTTTGTGGTTCCTTGCTCGTATTCATCAAAAACAAGTTGCTGGCCTATAATGAGCAATTACGTAATTTATGTATTGCTCGCAAATCTGTTTGAAGGTAGCTGGGAAACATCAGAAAACACGATGAAGAAGGTGATCTTCATCAGTGATGTAGGACGCTTTTTCTAAATAAGGGGTGACCGATGATTCATTTGAATCTGGAACCAAAACAGATACCACTAAGAGATTTGCTCCCCTTCCTTATCAAGTCAGATTCGTAGAACAATTGTGGAGGATATGCACGTAATTCGAATTAAAATACAGTCGAGCCCGCTTATTAGAATATCGGTTAAAAGAATATCCCGCTTAATATAATACATTTTCAATGCACCAAACCAATGTAATGTGGTTGTTTTTATCTCGGTTTTTGGAATATCCCGCTTATTAGAATATTTTTTCGTGGCTATTCACTTAAGCGGGTTCGACAGTATTTCTTAAAGTCTCTCATCTTTTCTTACAGTGCACACCATCCGATGTAAAAGAGTATTAGGCAGGGGTGCGCGTGGATTCAAGTAAAATTTTTTGAAGGCAGTGTGAAATTTTCTAAAACTATGAAGAAGCTCGACCCTTCTCCCTCCCCAGTAAAAACTCTTCAAATATGCATACAAAAATCACTTAAATCATTGATGAAAATTATTTTTAAAGTTTCTTTTTATAATAATTTTTCAGTTTTAAAATGTGTTGTCAACCCAAATTTTTTGAAATTTCTGAAATTTCGGATCACAAACACCCCTGGTATTAGGGTTCACACATACAGTGGTGTTGTTAATTATCATAGACTTGGTAATAGAGGCTAGAGACTGAACAGCTAACTTTCTTTTTAAGTGTATCTCTTAATGTTTCGTTCTCAATCTTTTTTGATGCTAATAGTCTAACTTCAAGTGCTTTATCACAGTTCACGCAAATTGCAGAAAACCGGTTCTCGTTCCCAGTATTTATACGTTTCTAACCCCATGTGGTGCCTTCTAGTTTCTTTTAGACTAGAATACGATTGTACAATATTACTTTTTAATAAAATTGTTTAATTATTTCTGTTTACGTAGTAGTTAGAATTGCATTTTCCAAAAAAATCTTAAAAATGCGAAAATTTTCTACTTTTACACCCGCCGTAACTCTGGAACCGTTCACTTAACAAAATAATGTTTAGGACCATTTTGTTCGTAATTTAGTGTAGATTATTTTGTATATTGCACTTTTCGCGCTAAACACCATAGTTTTCTAAATATTTCAAAAAACTGATAAAAACTACTAATTTACCAACTTCTTCCCCCGCTCCCCCCAAAACCCGACGCTGAAAACGGTGTAACTTTTTACCAAACATTATGTGGACAGTATACAACAATTTGGAGTTGACGGGAAACTTTTACTTTGGATGTTGAGGTTCATGTCTAATTGCACTGTACTACATAGTACTTGCTTGCAATTCTGTCTGTCTTTCGTCATGCTTGCAGTAATACTTTTGGAGCTTTATTGGAAAAATAGAGCCTTTGTATTCAACTTACCTAAGTTTTCTCTGAAGGGTTCACAGGTACGACTGACTTTCAGCCAGGGAGATCACTGGATTCTTAAAACAGATTCCAGGATGATTTTCAGGATGGTTAATGAATTTCAGTGATGAATACTTCAATATCTTCGTCATCGCCCGTCCAGATTGACGTAACTAACAATGGGAGCAAGTGTTTTTCTGGATTCCATAACTTTCCAACAGTAAGAAACAAGTAGAATTATTTGTGCATGCTTGCAAGTTCTTTTTGCAGTGGCTATGGTTGCGATTGTTATTTTGGTACTTTCTTGGTGAGTCGAAAAATGTGCATTGCTTATTTAGTTACCTATGTTACTTAGGTTATCACCGAATTTTTTAGTGAAATGATTGTTTCGAATCGGAGAGGTTTCGGAATTCCTCAGAAAGATTTCAGGATAATTTTAGGAAGGTTTCTGAGTTTAAGTGGAAAACGTACCTGCGTTTTGAAAGGTATGTTACTGGCAGAAATAGGGCCTATTCACTGCTCATTATTTTTCTGGGCGTTTCTTAATTGTTTTTACAGTAATGAGTAAAACAGAAAATTATGGAAGATGAAAATTATGATTATTTCCGTGGAACGTGTCGGGATTTCACAGGTAATCAACAATTTTATTTGGAAATCATTTATCTGCGTCAAAACGTTTCCTGAGTTGCTACAAACGTCATGAATGCATATTTTTCACTGTTGCGAGAGAGATTTTTAGCTCCCAATTTAAAGATTAACTGAGCGTATTTATTAATTGTATCGGCATCAGGTGAATTAAGTTTCGTCTGCATTGCTAAGCTCCCAGAGAGAGTGAATAAGCCTCTGGATTCCGTAGTTTTGCAGGAATCTCAAGCGAGTTAGACTTATGGTACTTGCTTGCAAGTCTGTGTTACCTTTCTCCAGGCTTGCAGCATTATTGTTGGAGCTTTCTTGGGAAAGTAGAGATGTGTCAAGCTTTGTGCTCACCTTAATTTTTTTCCGAAGATCCAGCGACACGACCGGCTTTTAGCCTGGGATAGTACTGAATTCTTCAAAAAGATTCCCGGATAATATAAGGAAGGTTGATGAACTTTAGTGAACTGTCTTCACTGCCGTCGTCGGGGTCCGTCCAGATTAAAGTAACTCCCAATGGGAGGAAGTGAGTCTCCTGATTCCGTAACTTTCCAAAAGTAACAACAAGCAAGTGGAATACTTTGTGCATGCTTGCAAGTCCATCTTAGCAGTGACTATGGTAGCAATAATGCTTTTGGTACTTTCTTGGTAAATCAAAAAATGTTCCGAGCTACTATTTTTAATATTACTTTGATTCTCTCTAAAGATTTCAGAGAAGTGATTGTCTCGAATCGGAGAGGTTTCAAAATTCTTCAGAAAAACTTCAGGATAATTTTAGGAAGGTTTCTGAATTTTAATGGGATATGCCCCTATTTGTTTCTAAGATATGTTACTACCAGAAAATGGGCGTAGTCGCTGCCCATTATTTTTTAGGACGTTTCTCAATTGTTTTTACAGTGTTGAATAAAATAAAAAAAATCTTGGAAGTCACGCAAACAAAGAACACAACATTCATCAATCTCGGGCATATTTAAAAATTAAAGCCAAGACATTGGGACCAAAACTCCATCCAAAACAATATTGTGCATCCAAAACAAAGTAAATATTTCTTTTGCGTTTGTTTTCAGTAAAAATTCCCGAGAAGACAGTAATATTTGCGGGAAGTTAATTGTTGAGTGTTAAATATACATCACGATGCATGTCGCAAATTGTATTTATTGGTTGCACACAGTCATTGGGAGTTGACACTTTCTAATGCAGGTTTGATATAACGAGAAAGAGTATTCGTCAACTGTTTAAAACAATTTTGATGACATAATATCTAACACAATTATCATTTCTGTGCTGAACCTATATAAATTTTATTCTTGAAGATGTACTCCATGGAGTTAAACAGGTCATAGTCATAGACCGATGTCATAGTTTATATTTTACATCAGAGATGTATAATGAAACTTTAGTGTTGTTTGAAGATTTATGCATTTCAATTTCAAATTCGTTATTTAGCCATTATGGTGTGCTGTTACCTGATCGATTGGCCATCGAGTTAGTTAACACTGATTTGCAGCGAGAAAAAACAGTGCAATGACGCGTATCTTAGCTACAATTATTGCGGAGACTGACAGCTGAAAAAAAAAAAAATGCTGACCGTCGAAACGGAACAAGGCTATACAGTTGTCAATGAAAACAAAGCCGTAAACATTCCAAATGAATTTTTCAATTATCTGGATACACCAGGAATGGGACTACATGATTTACGGTTGAAAATCGGTTCACCAATCATTCTTTTTCGCAATTTAAACCCACCTAGATTATGCAATGGTACACGTTTCTTCATGAAAAGTCAACAATTTTGACCGGAAAGTTTAACGAGAAATGTTTGTGTTGCCACGTAATCCATCAATAGCTTCATAATTTTCAAACACATTTGGAAGGCTTCAATTTCCCATTTGTTTCGCTTTTGCAAAGACCATAAATGGATCTCAAGACCAAACAATGTCTACTTTCAGTTTGGACTTGAAACATAAATGTTTCTCTCATGGGCAGCCATATATCGCCTACTTACAAGTGGGAATGCTATCATACATTTCGTATTAGCAAAAGACAGGTTAAGCAAGAACATTGTGCGCAACTTAGTGCTTAGATAATTTTCAAAAATAGAAACAATAGTTCGAAGTCAATGTTATCTACCTCATTGATAAAATTTAATTGTTATCCTTATATATTATTTCTGTAGCCTGTTTTTGGTTTCTACGCCAGATTTTCCTCAATTCTTGATCGATTTCTTTGATTTACGCCTTATTTTAAAGCTTATGGTGCTGGCTACTGATGAAAAATAGACCCACGGTCTAAAAATTGTTTTTTTCAGTCGAAAAACCTGTTTTAAAGAACCAGAATGAGGTTTTCGGTTAAACTTATAACTTTAATTTGCGCTATGACCGACAGAGCTGAATAGCTTGATCGGCAGAGCGTGCTCTTCGTAACCAGGAGAATGCGTGTTCGGGCCCACGTCCGGACAATCTGCATCAAAAAAATTAGAAAAATGTCGCGCAGTACATGAACAATGAATAACAAATATGAGGGAATACAAGAGGTAGAAACGCTCTTATCTGATATGAAAACTTGATGCAACGCGGAGCTAAATTGACACTCAATTGTAAGTTTTTTTTTTTTTAAGTTTTGGCTCCAGGAAGAAAATTACAGCATAATGTAAGCGAAAATATAAGTTTTAAGATTTCAGACTACATTGGAATTGTTTTTTGTTCAGTAAAATATAATAAATCGTATGTTGAAATATAGATTCTTCTAATGAGTTTTTGACTCTTTGTACAAATAAAAAAAATACTACCTCAATTTAAAGGGTAATATATACATTTTTCTTCTTTTTGCAAAAAAACAAATAGCGTATCACATTTTTACGGCATTTGAAAAGCTACGCTTGAAAAAGAACTTAGTTCAAATTATTTTGTATTTTAACCGTGCTGTTAAATGATGAACACGTGCTGCCATCTAAGTCATAACGGTTCAAACAGCCTGCGATAACAAATTGTAAAAATTTTCAAAAATAAAAACACTTCTCGGCAGGAAAAAAAATTTAAAATTACCTGTGTGTTTTTTTTTTTTTTTCTTTTTTTTCTTTTTTTGCGGTAGAGCGTTCGGCTATAAACTGTCTGAACTTCGGGCCAGTTCGGGCTGTCCGACATAATAGCAAATTTACATTAATATTACGCATTACATGTACTCATAACATACAACAGATAACACACGTAATAAAATAAATGCAGTGGGAATGCTATTTGGTGTTTCGACTCCCTTATGCAGGCTGCAGCTATCATTCAGATAAGTTGACTGCTAATCGAAGGGTGTTCTTCCCCTTTTTTTTAAGCTTTGACTCCGTCCAGACCACTGAGCATAATGTAAGCATAAAAAAAATATTAGATATACCTCAAGGGAATCCTTTTTGTGCAGAAAAACATTTTCATTGTATGCTGAAATGTAGATTTTTCTAATAGCAGTGTTCGAACTTTTGTATAAATGAAAAAATACTACGCCAAATTAAATTTACGAGTTTCAACCTGTAAATCTTTAATTATTTATTCGAATTCGATATAAAACATTAAAATTATTATCAACTTCATTAGTAAGAAATCATTTTCTTATCCTCCGCTTTCGGCTGAAAAAAAAAAAAAAAAAAAAAAAAAAAAAAAAACATTTTTTGCCTACGTTTCAAAAATTACACTTAAAAAACGGACTCAGTTCAACTGGTTTTGGTTTTGAATTTTAAGTGTTCGATTAAAAGAAAAACAAGTACGGGCTTTTAAGCCGTACAGGTTAAAGAAGCTTGCTATGGGAAATTGTTAAATATTCAAAAATAAAAACGCTTATTTTTTCAACCGAATTTATTACTTCTCTAGAATGTTTGTTTCAACCGCTACGTGAGATCTTCTTCATTCTTTAATCAAATTCCATGTTTTACGAATAATTTTAAATCGTATCGTGCTGGCTAATGACAAAACATAGACGCATGATCTTATTATATTTTTTTCGGCGAAAAACTTTTTTACTGTGTTTTATTACGCATTCCTTCAATGAATAGCTTTCGAAAAGGAAGGCACAGTTGCTAGGTTTGTTGGAGCGTCGTACTGTTAATCAGAATGGCGTCAGTTCGAATCCGTGACACTAAATATCTCTTTAATGTTTCTTTTTTTCCGTCAGATGCTCACATGGGCGGACTGTATTTGCCACAACCTGTTTTTTCACATGCAAAATTACAGATTTTTCACGTGTCACTCAGCCACACTTTTAATGATATTTATATTTGCATTGAAAATACGTACAACCAAAAGGGGAGCGATGATCAAATTATCACAACGTTGTTTTTAACGAGGTTTTGTTACTGATGTCTTCAAATTACATGCCTTCTCCTGTGCGCTTACTTTTTTCCGTTTACTTTTTTCGGTTTTTCTTCATAATATTCTTTCTTTGAAATTTTCAAAGAGCGAAATGCCTTATGAAACGATTCGAAGTACAGTGCGGAGTTCCGCACGGGTCGACTAGTATGTTTTTAATTTATTTAGTGTATTTCGTAAATAAGTTTTTGATTACAAACTGTAGAGAAAGCTAACATGAATAAAATATAGTGTAGAATCTAAAAGTGTTATGCTGGTTTACGCTTACTTTTTACATTCCGATATTTTACAATCCGTTTCGATATTTACTACCACTTTCAAGTTATTTTGCTTTTTTTTTTTTTTTTTGGCCGAAGTCATACTTGCAAAATTTACTAAGCGTTCGTATAGTGCTTTTGTCATAAAAAAAAAATTAGTTAGCAATAACTGAATTTAACAAGTCTTTGCTTCAGCCTGCACTGTAAAAAAAAAAAAAAAATCCAAAACGTTACTGACTAAAAATTCTGGATACTTGCTTGCAATTCTGGTTCAGCTTTGGCGATGTTTGCATTACTGCTTATGGAACTTCCTTAATAAATCAGGAAGGGGGGTGCCAAGCTTTTTTGTATACCAACCTAAGTTTATTTTAAAGTTCCAGAAACACGACTAGCTTCAAACGGGAAGATTTTTGAATTTTTTAGGAGGCTTCTGAGATAATTTTAGGAAAGTTACTGAATTGTATCGGAAATCGTTCCTGGTTATGGCAAGACACGTTACTGGCAGAAATTGGCCACATCAGTGGCCTATTATTTTCCAGGAAAATTTCTGAATCCTTTTTACATTGAAACACGCTCATTATCAATCTCATATGTTTTAAAGTCGTCTATACAGTTGGCTTTCTGTTTAACGACGCTTTATTTAACGACTTTCTCTATTTAACGACGGCTTTTCACGGTCCCGGATGGTCCACTGTAGTGTTAAAAGCATTCTATTTAAGGACGTTTTCTACTTAAAGACGATTTTTTGTGGTCCCTTGAAAGTAGTTAAACAGATAGCCAACGTAATATTTAAAGCTCTATTAAAAATATTAATTGATTATATCAAAATAATGAGTAAAAGATTATTTTAATCCAACTACTTCGCCACAGCAACGCGTGGCTGGGTCAGCTAGCATATATATATAAATCTCGTGTCACGATGTTTGTTCGGGGTAAACTCCGAAACTAGTCAACCGATTTTTATCAAATTTCATACCTATGTGTCATTTGGTCCAACTTAAGAGATAAGATAGTTTTTATAATTTTTTATTGCAAATTAAATATTAATTTTAGAATAATAGTGTGAATTAATTGTTCAATTCTAAAAATTCTTAATTAATCGATCTTAATTAATAGTTAATTAATCGATACAATGTTATCATCATTTGACATCTACACTATAAAAAATGCCGAAACGTTACTGATTATTTCCAAAGAATGTTTCGGGATTTTACAGGTTTTTATCCACTTTCTGAGAAAATCAGGTATATTTGTCAAAAGTTTCCTGAATTGCTACAAGTTTCACAAATGCAGACATCTCACTGTTGTGAAAAATATTTTTCACCACCAGTAAAAGATTAGCTGGGCGTATGTAATAAGTTTATCGATTTCGTCTTGATAAATGATCCGTCTATAATGGTTAAACTCTTAATGCGGGCGAGTATGTTTCTGTGTGTGTGTGGGTTCTGTTGCTTTGCCAGAATTGCAGGCGAGTTAGATTCATGGCACTTCCTTGCTTTTCTGCCTTAGATGTGACTATGTGTTAATACTTTTAGAAGTTATCTTGGCATAGCAGGAAGATGCCAAGCAATTATTATAAACCAGCTTAAGTTTTATGTGAAAGGGCCAGAGACAGGACTGGCATTAAGAGAGAAGATCATTGAAAAATTCAGAAATATTCCAGGATAATTTATAGAAGATTAGATCAAATTTAAGCGGGAAAAATTTCGTTTTTTTTTTGCTAGATATTTTTTACATCATTAAGCATCATGTAAGTAAAATCATCCTCAAAAAGTTTTATCTTTTATCCTTGAGTTGATTAAAGTTTTAAAATAATACTATGTTACGGATATCGTTGGTTATTAATTGTATTGCCGTAGAAACACTGATAAAAGATGCCGCATTTTTCAATGTAAATGTCAAATTCTACAAATCAAGTTGAAACTGATAAGCGGCAGTTAGTTCTTTACTCACCACTGCTTTTAAAAATGTATGAGGCTCATATTAATGTCGAAATTTACAATTCCCTGAAATCAACTAAGTACTTTTTCAGATACGTTATTCAAGTTTCTTATTAGGTCGCATTTGAAGTACGAAAAATATTCTAAAATGACGAAATAAGATAAGAAATGAGAAGATATATAAGCAGGAACGAGAAACTATCGGGCATGATTTAGTTTCCCTATACACGAAAGAGATCCATCTGTCCAGCATCTTGCAGTACATGTCGAAAACGGTCAAGGAGTATATTTTTCCAAATAAATCTTCTACACAGCGCACTTGAGCCACCAAAAACGACATTGATCTTTTTACATTGTGTTAAAAATCGTATGTGGTCAGCCGATTCGCAAACGTAAAGTTATATACCAATGTTTCATGCTATTTTAAATGCACTATAAAAAAATACGAAATGTCACTGATTATTTCCGCGGAACATGTCGGTTTTCATAGGTTCTCAACAATTTCCTTCGAAAACCGAGTATCTGTGTCAAAACGTTTACGGAATTGCTATAAGTGTCATGAATGCAGACTCCTCCTTGTTGTGAAAAATATTTTAACTCCCAGTTTTAAGATTTACTAAGCGTTTTAATTAAGTGTATCAACCTCAGTTATTATTACGTTCCGTCTGAATAGGATAAGCTCTCAATTCCAGTGAATGAGCCTCGGGATTTGGTAGCTTTGTAGGAGAGTTTGTTCATGGTAGTTGCTTGAAATGCGGTCTTAGCTTTAACAATGCTTGTAGAAATGCTTTTTTATCTATCCTGCAAAAGTAGGAAGATGCTAAGATGTTACATTAAACTTACCTAGAGCCCCTTGAAAAAGACAGGCTGACTTATCCGACATTTTGGTTCCAAGACAGAATTGGATCCCACCTCGTTTCTAGTATTTATAAATACGTCATAATATTCGCTGGTTGCTAAGTCGTAAAATAATTGATGATAAGTTGAGTAAAATGTCACTTTAGGTAAATTTTGAAAGATAACTTCGTTTACAAATTCAGCTAAAATGTATCGGGAAATGTTTACGGTAATAAACCTCATTTTCATACCTTATTTGTTTTTAATTTGTATTAATTAAATTGTATTCATCCACAGAATAAAATAATCAAACATCAATCGGGCAACACACCTAAAGTTTGGACACCAGTTTTCTGCAATGAGGCTTTTGTACAAATGTTTATTTTTTTCGCCCGATAATTTTGGAACCAAAATGTCGGATAAGTCAGCTCCCCTTATATAGGAGCCTTAAACTTACCTAAGGGGGGGGGGGTCTGAAGGTCCAGAGACACGACTGACTTTAACCGGAGACATTACTGAACTCTTGAAAAAGATTAGTGAATTTTAATCATGAATTAACTTTACTACCGTTGTCGTTGCCCGTCTAGAATGACTTAACTCCCAATGGGAGCAAATGAGTTTCTGCATTCCGTTATTTCCCAAGAGTAAGAAGCAAGTAGAATTCTTTGTGCATGCTTGCAAGCCCGTCTTAGCAGTCGCTATGGTTGCGATAAAGCTTTTGGTACTTTCTTGGTGAGTCAAGAAATGTGCCTTGCTATTTCTTTTAAACTTTTTTAGGTTCTCTCTGAAGGTTTCAGTGAAGTAATTGTCTCAAATCGGAGAGGTTTCTGAATTCTTCAGAGAGACATCAGGATAGTTTTAGGAAGGTTACTGACTTTTAGTGGAAAACGTTCCTTTTTTTTTGCAAGACATGTTACTGGAAGACCTTCGGCGTATTACCTGCCCATAATTTTTCAGGATGATTCTTAATTGTTTTTACAGTGTTGAAAAAAATCAAGAATTCTGGAAGCCACATAAACAAAGAACGCAACATTCATCAATACCAGGTGTAATTAGGATCAAGACATTGGGACCAAAACCGTATCCTAAACAAAACTTTGCATCTGAAACAAAGTTTTTTTTTTTTTTTTTGCATTTGTTTTCGGTAAACATTCCAAGACAGTCATGAGTAGTTGTGGAGCGTTAATTGTCGAGTGTTTAATACATATCATGATGCATGAGGCGAATTTTAATTATTGATGGCGCACAATCATTGGGAGTAGGCACTTTCTAATGCAGCTTCGACATAACGACAAACAATATTCGTCAACTGTTTCAAGTAATTTTGACGACATAATATCCAACACAATCATCATTTCTGTGGGGAAACTATATAACTTTTATGTATGAAGACGTACTCCATAGAGTTAAACAAACACAACGATGTTCAAATCTAGATTTTACTTCAGAGATGTATAATGAAGCTTTAGGGCTGATTGAAGACTTATGCATCTTAATTTCCAACTTGTTATTAAGTCATCATGGTGTGCCATCACCTGATCGATTGGCGACCGACTTAGTTAACACTTATTTGCAACGAGAAAAGTGCAATGACGCTGTCTTAGCTACAATGATTGGGAAAAATCAGCCAATTGACAGCTGAATAAAAAATATTCATAATCAAATTTTGCTATCCGTTGATACTGAACAGGGCAATGCAATTGTTGATAAAAACAAAGTGATATACATTCCAACTGAATTTTTAAATTCTCTGGATATACCAAGAATGCCAATGTATAAGTTCTGGTTAAAAATTGGTTCACCAATTATTCTTTTTCACAATTTAAAGCCACCTAGAGAATGCAACGGTACACGTTTATTTATCAAAAGTCTACAATTTTGACGGGAAAGTTTTAAAGAGAATTTTTCGGTGTTGCCACGTGCTTCCATTAATAGCGTCATAATCTTTAAACACATTTGGAAGGCTTCAACTTTCAAAGCGTTTAGCTTTTCCAATCACCCTAAAAAGATCTTTAGACAAAACAATGTCTATTTGCGGTTTGGAGTTGAACTATACATATTTCTCTCTTGGAAAAACTATCTATCGCCTACTCACAAGTGGGAAAGTTATCATACCTATTCGTGTTAGCAAAAGACAGGTTAAGCAAGAATATTGTGATCAAATTAGTGCTTAGATAGTTTTCAGTTTTCATATAATAGAAACAATAGTTCGAAATAAATGTTATCTACCTCATTTTTTAATTTTAATTTTTATATACTTTTAATTTAGTTATTGTATTTTGTGAAGAAGGCAAACTCCGAAACTACTGAACCGATTTCATTTAAATTTCTTTGCTATATGGAGTTTGGCCCAATTTAAAAGATAGGGTAGTTTTTATAATTTTTATTGCAAATTAAATATTAATTGTACGATAATAGTGTGTATTGATTGTTTAGTTTTGAGGATTTCTAATAGAAGGCATTGTCAGTTAATTAATCGATACAACTGTAACATCGTTTGACTGACTGCTGGAAACACTACTGTTAAAACACTCTAAAACATTACTAATTATTTCCGTAGATCATTTTAGCATTTTACAGGTTTTTATCCACTTCCCGAGAAAATCAACGATCTTTGTCAAAAAATTTCCTGAATTGCCACAAATTCACAGATGCGGACTTCTCACTGTTGTAAAAAATATTTTTCGCTACCAGTATAAAGATTAACCAAGCGTATTTAATAATTTTATTGTTTTCAGCTCGATTACGGTTCGTTCAGGTTGACTGAAGTCCCAATAAGAGCGTGAACGTTTTTGGAATTCGTAGCTTTGTAGGAGTTGCATACCAGCTCGATTCGCGTTTCTTGCATGATTTTCTGACGTAGTTTTGGCAATGGTTGCATTAATGCTTCTAGAACTTTCTTAGAAAAGTAGGAAGGTGCCAAGTTGCTACACTAAACCCACCTTCGTCTTATCTAGAGCTCCTCGAAAAAGACAGGCTGACTTATCCGACATTTTGGTTCCAAGACAAAATTGGATCCAACCTCGTTTCTAGTATTTATAAATACGTTATAATATTCGCTGGTTGCTATGTCGTAAAGCAATTGATGATAAGTTGAGTAAAATGTCACCTGAGGTAAATCGAGAAAGATTACTTAGTTCACAAATTCAACAAAAACGTATCAAGAAATGTTTACTGTAATAAACCTCATTTTTTCACCTTATTTGTTTTTAATTTGTATAAATTAAATCGTCTTCATCTACAGAATGAAATACTCAAACATCAATCAGGTAACACATCTAAAGCTTTGCCACCACTTTTCTGAAATGAGACTTTTGCAAAAATACTATTTTTTTCGCCCGACAATTTTGGAACCAAAATGTCGGATAAGTCAGCTCCCCTTATATAGGAGCCTTAGTCTTATCCAAAGGTGCAAGAGGCGTGACTGGCTTTAACCGGGATATCACGGAATTCCTCAGTAAGATTCCAGGATAAATTCTGGCAGGTTACGGAATTCAGCGGAAAACATTTCTTTTTTTTTTCAAGACAGTTTTAATATCATTAATTCTTGCGAAGACACGGTCGCAACAGAAAATTGCAGTTGCAATTGCATCGTCATGCATTACTGCCACTTTTTTATGCGGTGGACCAACACCACATTTAGATTGAAAGTTGCTTAATAGACATTCATAACAAACCAAACGCCATGTGTAACATTAAAAAAAAAAAAAAAAAAAAAAAAAAAAAAAAAAAAACCAGCGGAATGACTACAGTGTTGCAATAGAGTGCAATTATAATTTGGTTTGAGTATACTATGGCACATGAGCAAAAGCATTCACTCGAAGCACATCATAGGAATATGCAAGAATTTGAGAGTTAACGATCAACTTTTCAATGGTACTGCCTTACTACTGTCTGGGGACTTCCGGCAGACATTACCAGTTATTCCGATGAAATCAACACTGGTTTAAAAAATCGTTTTTGTATCGAAATGTCGAGATACTGCGATTGATCATGAACATGCAAGTACAAGTGCAAAATGATCCATTCGCACAAGTAGATTCTAAGCAATTGCTGGATATTTGAAATGGTGAAATTGACGTGTATCACAATACGTCAAATTGCCAGACAATTTCTGCTTTGCCGTTGATACGAAAAGTGAACTAATTGATTGTATTCCCGGGAAAATTTAATATTTTTTTTTTTATTCGCGTTATTTTAACAGTAGAAAACGTGGATGCAGACGCTATTAACTTTTGCAGGGTGTCCAGCAAATGACTCCCTGATATCAAAATTGAATATCTCGAAAAAAAAATTGGAATGAAATAAAGGATATGTTTATTGTGAAAGACATAAAAGTCCTTTACAGAAATTTTTATTTTTGTACCTAAAGATGCCAGCAGGTAGCGTTGCACGCTGGAATTGTATTAGGAGTCCCCATAAATAATTTTGCTAAGGTTTGGTGATATTTTGTAGCGTTGAAGCATGAAACAAAGATTAAACATGTATACCATTGAGCAACGAGTGTTACCTGGTGCTGGAATTTTACAGGTTAGGTCACAGTCATACGGCAACAAAGCCAAGCTTCCAAAAACATCCAAAAACAGCGAAAACAGCCAAATCTAACAGGTCCTAACCTGAAAATTATCCGTATGATCATCGCCAAAGGACAAGCTTACAAGACACTTTTGTATTGTTTTAGGAAACTCTGTACAGCGTGCCTGTACCTGTTGGAATTTTTTGATATTAATTTAAAAAATTCTGCACATGATTTTTACGGCTTTCTCAAAAAACGTATCGTTTGTTGCATTAAAAAACCTTCCTTTGTTTTCGAACATTTAATGTTGAAATCAGAGAGTCCTTCGCTGAACACCCTGTAGATATAACCGTTATTGCTCGTTGATTTGAAGTCTTTTAAGCAATCGATACAATTGTTGATGAAAACGAATCGGTTAAATTTCCAACTGAATTTTAAAGTCTCTGGATATTCCAGGAATGACACCACACAATCTCCAGTTGAAAATTGGTTTACCAATTATTCTTCTCAATAAGGTTAAACCCTTCTAAATTATCCAACGGTACAAGAACAGTTATCAAACAGATCACTGGAAATGTTCTCGAAGCCACAGTTTTGACGGGAAAGTTTAAAGGAGAAATCATCCTGTTGCTATGCATTCCCTTAATATCGTCAGAATCTTAAATACCGTTTAGAAGCCTTCATTTTCCGATTCGCCTTGCTTTTGCGATAAACATAAATGGATCATCACAAGGCCAAACACTGTCTATTGGCGGTTTGGACTTGAAAATATGTATTTCCCCCATGGGCAGCTATGTGTCGCCTGTTCACGTTTGGGAAAGCTGTCAAATCTATTTGTGTTAGCAAAAGACACATTAACCAAGAATATTGTGAGCAAATTACTATTAAGATAATTTTAAATTTTGGTAATTTAAAAGTAATTTTCAGCTTTGTTAAAAATATTAATTTCATTTGTATCAAAATGATGAGTAAACAATTAATTCCATCTATTACAACTACTCAGCCACAGCAACGCGTGGCTGGGTCAACTAGTATTTTGATATATATGTTTACGCTTCTTACAGTACATGCGCCGCATTTTTTTCTTCCTTTTAAGACCAACACATATTTTTATAGCTGTAAAAAATCTACTATCAGGCATTTTCCAGACAATATTCTGTAAAAATGATTCAGAAACGTTCCCGGAAAATAATAGGCAGGTGACGTGCCCAATTTCTGCCAGTAACATGTCTCGCAAAAACCAGGAGCTCGTTTCGGCTAAAATTTAGTAACGTCCTGAAAAATCCAGAAAATTTTCCATTTTAAGTCGGTCTTATCTCGGGAATTTCAGAGTAATCTTATATAGGCAGGGATAATAGAACAGCTCTAAAAGCTGTATTGCAAACACGGCCAATGCTCAGTCAGAATCGCACGCAGGTATCAAGCACCGCAATTGATTGCAATTCTTGCAAGCCACGTGTCCATGGACTTGATTACTCTGGGTCCGACTTGATTCGCTCTCATAGGGAGCTTGATTACTCTGGACGTTTGACTCGATTCGCTCTCATAGGGAACTTGATTACTCTGTGACGTCCCGCTTTCGAATTAAAGCCGATACACATTATAAATACTCTCAGTTAATCTTTAAAGTGGGAGCAAAAAATATTTTTAACAACAGAGAGAAGTCTGCATTCATGCAACTTGTAGCAATTTAGGAAACTTTTTGACAATGATACTTGATATTTCCAGGAAGTGTATAAAAGTCATTGAAATCCCGAAAGGTTACACGGAAATACTCAGTCACATTTCGAAATTTTTTTTACAGTGTAAGCATTTCCAAGCCGCAAAAAGTTAATCACAACGTTAGGGCAGCGGTTCAACACATTTTCTATTTCTCCTTTAGGTTTTTCACGCAAAGTATGAATTTTCTCTATTCAACCATTGAAAGGCTGTATGGACGGCTCACTTTGCTGCTCAAAACCTGCGGTTGAAATCGGTTCCAAAAGAGAAGAGCAGCGAGCGTAATCCTGACGTAAGACTAAAATATGATATTTAGCCTAAATAAACGTATTTATTCAAATACGAACAAATGATGAAAACATTTTCAAAATAAAATTTGTGATCATATCAAATTGACTTAAGTATTTATAACAAATACTAATGCGAAAGAGTGCGCTTGGTATCCGATTGAAAACAAATGGGTTTAAATCTCAGTTAAGAGGCTTAAATGTTTAAGGTGAGAGTGGAACTATCATTTCAAAACGTAATATATTTCTTTACTTTTCCTAATATTAATTTAGTTTGTCTCTTCTTCAATAAAAAAAAGTTTTGTTTAATGATTCATACATACATTTTCTCACTCATTGTGTCATCAAATTCACACAAGAATTGTGAAACATTACTTCACTCTGAATGTATTTAAAATCAATCAACTCAGATTAGGGGTTTTTTTTTTTGTATTCGTTTATAAAAAATAAATAACCTTTAACTTAAAGCGCGAGGTCAGTTGAACTTGGGAAGAATTCAATCCATAATAATAAACGGAATATAAATTGCAAAATAAAAAGTAATTATCTTAGAACTAATGCTACGAAATCGGTAATTTTCGAGGTAATTTAAATATATAAGTTGATGATACAAACAATTTATTATGTAGCTGAAGTCAAGTTTCATATTCAAGCTACTCTGGTAGGATCAAAAATCTACGAAATCGTGAACAGAATCCCTAGCAAAAGCAGAAGTTAACGATTTGGCAATTAATTACATTCACGAATGTATATCAAATACGATATTTCAGTTGAATGATGTACTCTTAAACTCTGACTTTAATGATAAGAAATTAATTGAAATTTGAGATTGGAGGAAATGTTCTAAAGGTAAACGTCTAACTTTTAACTCATTAAGTTTGATTAATTACTCTTGAATTTAATATCCGTTTATAGAAGAATTATGTAATTTAAAATTGAAGACGTTTTTAGAATTCGGATTAACATTATTTAAGTTTGGTAAATGTTTGAAAAATATAAATAAAGTAAATTTGCTAGCAACTTATTTTGCATGTATTTGAAGCTAAATAATATTTACTTAATCTGTTGAAGATTAAGACTACGAATCATACTAAAATATGCTTAAATAGTACTAGGTTAAATGCACCACCAACAGTCGGTCAGTCAGCAGAAGTCGGACACAATGATATAAAACATCCTATAAATAGTATGTACAGTCGAGTCCCGACTTACGCGAGGGATGTGTTCCAAGACCCCTCGCGTAAGTCGAAAATTCGCGTTGTGGAAAAGGGTATGTGTAAAATCTTTCATAAACATACCCAATTATTTTAGACACTTTTAAACACCACCTCAAACTGTGAAAAACCATTACTGAACGATACAGTACTGTTTCTTACATAAAAAACTGAATTTTAAGTTTAAAAAAACGTTTTGTTCAACAAAAAATACTGCTATGATGCACAAAATCAATGATTAATGGAAAAAAAAGGCAAAAAATAAACCAGTACGATACGTACAGTATGTAATAAGAAAAACAAATGCACTATAGTTTTACCGTACAGTGGATCCAGTAATGATATTTGTTACTTAAAAAAGTGAACATGATGATGATTTATGCTGCGTGATCGAAGCGTTATTCTTATATTTTTTTAAATACCCAATATAATTGCTTCACTAGTTCTTTCATAACGTTTCCATAAATGGCAACACCCTTCTTCCTGGTTTCTTAAATTCACAATACAAGAGCAGCTTCCATTTTCATAAGTTTTGCATTTTGCTTAGATACTGCTCAGTAAACTTTTACGGACTTCCTTTTCTTGACTTTTAATTGCACATACGGAAAATTCACTCATACCTAATTGTCGTGGTACCTTCGACGCATTTGTTCAAGCACATAATTAATAGCTTTTCTTTAATTGACAGAAACTTTCTCTTTTTTTTCCTATCTTCACAAGATGAAACAGCGCCCTAAGGTGTCAATATATTTCAACAACATTCACATTTGGATTGAAAAAAAAAGGAAAATGAGGAGTAGTTATTTGTATAACGATGTATAAGACTAGTACGGTGTAGGAACTTCCGCTCTCAGTGATGCTAAACGGATGAAAGTCCATTCACCAAATTTTTTTAGTAGCCATTAACAAAACCGGTACTTACACCCCCTGATTCCTTTCCGAAAATTTTCTTGTTGCGGGCGAGGAATTTGCGTTATTTCTAAAATTCTTTACTGGTGAAAAAAATCGCGTTATAGCCATTTCGCGTAAGTCGGATCGCGTTATAGCGGGAGTCGACTGTATCTACAGTTCACTCTCGATAACTCTAAGGCCCTATAACTCGATTACTCTTTTATCTCAAAGTGTCCATTCGGACCCAAAAAAATATAGTGTTTTCAGTATAAATTTGTCTCTACATCTCGAATGCACTTATTTTAAATTGCAGTTTTTACGAAAGTTTCGTTTTAGTTTAGAAAGTTACCAAAGCTCTTTGTGGTTAGTCTACTTGTGCCAATTCTGATGAAGAATCTTTACTATCTCGAACTAATCGGATTTTGCAAATAATTTACTTCAGTACCTTTAAAATTCTGTAAACGTGGATAAGTCAAATTGTGTTTACACGCTTAATGACGTTTTAAGATGCGATTTAAAAAAATATAAACAGTCACAAATAACTTCCTTTTTGGAAGAATCTTTATCAAATTTATAAAATTTGTTCTCTGTTAAGGTATTTTATGAAATACATACTAAAAATTAATTTACTCCGAACGATAAGTGTTATAATCTATCTAATATTCGCTATCCTCGAGGAAAAAATAAAAATTTTCCTTGAGAAAACTGGAAAAGGAACTTCCGATAACTCGAACTACCGATTACTCGAAGATTTTAGCTAGTCCCTTCGGATTTCCAGTTATTGAGAGTTGACTAAAATAAAATATGACACATTCTGGCATTCATGTACAGTCATAGAAAAAAAAAACGAAACACTTTTAATTATTAGGCCATTATACATGCTAGAAAGGAAAGAAAGGTGTCATCCGTCTTGGTTTAAAGTCTTCTTTAAAACAACTTAGGTAAAATTTTGATATGGGACCATATACAAAGCAAAATTAGCACCAACTTTTGATTTTCAAATAGAAACCCCTATTTTTTGCTACATAATTATGTTAAGACAGCAAAATGCAGCCAATGTGCGAAATGTCATTGAATTCTGTGCAGTAGAACAGGAGTTATTAACGAAAAACGTTTTAGGGACCGTCACCACATTGAAAACGCTTCTTTCAAGGTCACGGCTTATCAAGTGACGGAGTGTAAACAAAAAAAAGTTCCAGATTATCCAGCTCAATGCATGATTTTTTTGAGTTCTCTTTTTTTCCGTAATTCGATACTTTTTGGCCGATAATGAGCTCCAAAAAGCAATTTACGGTCGAAAACTTTTTTTTTTTTGAAAAAAAAAGTTAAAATATTTATAGATTTTTGTCTATCTGGATTAACCTAAGAAAGACGGATGGGGATTGGCTGGTCCATCGTATAGATCGTTGTTTAATAAATCGAGTAATGACAAATTAAAAGTAATGGAACTTTTTGACTTTTCCTAATATGAACCTATTAGATTGCTTATATAATCATTCAAACCTCATAGAAATGTAAATATCCAACCTTATACCTAGAGTCATGATGTGAATATGTTTGATAAATGTATTTCACCTATTTTACTGGTTTATTTTGGAATAAATAGAAAGTCTTTGATGTAAAATGGAGTTGCGCGTTTTTAGTTTCACAGAACATCGGCAGAAGTTTGGGCCATCGCACCCAAAAATATAAAAAAATATACCGCACAACGTGGGAAGACGCAGCATTAAATAGATTGGAGACACGAGCGAAGCAAAATCCATTTATTCCATGAAAATTTTCTCGAAATACATAAAATGAACGAAGTAACAATCTAAAAAATAAAACGGAAACAGGAGAATATAAATACCCGTTAATGAGCAAACCGTTCATACTCGAACTTTATTCGGGAAAAATTTGGTTATTTGAATTAACACAGTGGACAAACACAGTAATTGTTTTAGCGGCTTTTTTGTAATCAAAAAACGAGAATTTGTTTAAAATCTAAATTTGATGCGCAAGATCATAATGAGTGGTATTAATTAAAAAGCATAACACAATTGGCAGTTTTAATTAAACATGTAATTGCTCTTAAAAGCAATTTAGGAAAGTAATTTCCCAATGCTGTTTCTAGCAACGAGATTCGAGATGGTCCAACCCGTAATTTAAAAAGACAAAAGTTATTTTATCTTAAACCAAGGTGAACCAAAATTAGACTTCTTGTCATTTCTCTAATTTCGTAACTTTGCGCTTGCAAACAAAACTTATCATTATTTAATTTTGTATCACGCACCATATACTTGTAAACAAACATTTTCCATAGTATCGGGCCTTGGACTATCGCACCTGTAGCAAAACTACACGCAGCGTACCCGACAGTCGATTTTAGCGATCCAGAGACTACGATTTCCATCTTGCTATGGATTTTGCAAATCGGAATCCAATCAATCGGGACGGATGCAAAAGTCACCTCATTGAAGCTGAGAGTGCGAATAAACTGGTAGGTAAAGTAAATTTATCTTCTGTATGTTTACGGCATCTCACTGGTGAGATAAATTTTCTTCATCCACCAGTTTTTAGGCACTTTCAGCTTTAATGACCTGAAACCTGCTTCACTGTTCAGTTCGGCTTGGTTCAGGGCTGTTGTGCTCATTATTAGGATCCACAGCAGTCATCGAATGGGATAACCAAATCGCAATTATATCGCAGTGAAGACGCGGGCCACATTCCAGCCCGCGAAGCTGGTGTATGTGGCTCATTGTTTGCTTCAAGCATAAGATCAGAAGGTAGAATTAGTTCCAGTGTCATAAAGTTGGAGGCGAATATTCAGATGTTGAATTCTGAAAAACATGCATTTAATAAGATAGGCATTTAGTAGTTGATAACAATAATTTGTTATAACTTTCTTTCTTTTTCCATGTTATTCAAAAAAGAAGAAAATAATTTGAAATTTTATCTTTGTCTTGCGATAATGATTTTAATGTGAAATGCACGGACAATGACAGAGAAAGTAAGTAGAAAAAAAATATTTAAATTATAATTAAGAAAAGAAAAAAACTCAACTTAATCTGACACAGATATTAATGTTTTGTTAAATATTTGACGAATGAAAAAAAAAAGTTCACAATTAGCCATAACTACTACTTTCGGGCAGAATACGGGCTCAATGCACGCGGCCCACTACTGCGACTGACATATCCTCTCCTAGATCTTAACACATTGAAAATTATTCAAACACTTTACAAAAAAAAAAAAAAAATCCTAAAAACCAGCAAACTTATCTAAAAGAAAATATTACCTATTGACCCATCTGGATACTGTTAAAGAGGAAATTTCACACGGTCGGCTATTTTTCGAGTGCTTTTTCCCGATTTAGACGAGGTAATAGTTTTTCCTTTTAGCAAATTATCACCGGTAAGAGCCATTAATTCTACACTGCCTATTGCAACATGACTAGTAAGAAAATGAGGTTTTATTGTATGTTTCTATGAAAAAGTTGGTGCATGTTAATTTTTGTTTTTTGAGTTAATGTTTTACAAAAGGCAATGGCTAAACGCAGAAAGAAAAAAAAAAGACAAAATTTAAGTGTAGCTTTTAATTTTAAAAGTTCTATAAAATATTCTTTTATTGGACAATGAAGTAGTGTTTCGCATTATTTACACATTGACGTTTGAACGATAGCCACAAAAAAATGAAGGTTGCAATATTGTGTTGTTCTTCTGCAGAGACAGCGAATACATTTATACATTTAAAAAAATCATAAACGTAACTCTAATGCAGAAAAACCACGTTATAATTGGTTTGCTTATTTTGTTGAACAATTTTTTTTCTTTTTTTACGAAGAAACTAACTTTCATAATTTCTGTTTTAAAAAGATATACGGTCCCCTAAAGTGGGAAAAAATGAGTTTTTAAGCATAGCGCGAAAACTACTGAATATTTTGAGCTCAAATTTTGGATTCCCTCATAAGAGCTCTTCTAGATTGTTTCTCTGTTAAAATTTAATATGGTTTCAGATCATATTTTTTTCAAAAAATATTATAATAATTCATAAAAAAATTAAATTTTCATTTTTGTTGTTGAAAAGGATGTTTTCATTATTGGGTCGATTCATATTTTGATGTAAAAAAACAATCTTTGCCGTGCCCAATCTAGTTTTTGTGTTATGAGCAAAAATATCAAATTACGTTTTAACATTACGAGAGGAATTTTTCAAAACTCGGTTCTGAAGTAACGGCTGGATAGAATTCAACAAAATTTTGTATACAAAGTTAAAAAAGGATGCTGATCACAAACATGTGATAAAAAAGGGGGGTTCTCATTGAAAAATTTGAAGTTGATGTTCGTTTTAATGTGAAGACGACCCTTAACAACAATTTTTTAACATAATTATGTAGAACTCTTTATTCCTGAAACAACAACACCTTACACGTGTCTCTAGTGTTAACAGTTTTTGAATACGATCGAGTGTTTCGTTTTTTTTTTCTATGACTGTACCTGTATGCAGTTGAGGCAGTGAGAAGCAAAGGGATATAAGTGGACATTTTCAAGTTTTGAATAAAACGACTTTAAAGATAACATCTTAGGTAGGCTAACATTGATTTTTTATTCTAAATCCTGCTGTACAGCAGCACCTTCCAGGGCTACCAGTACTATATCTTGCCCCAAGACAGACGAGGGGTTCACCTACTATTTGTACAGGTTATATCCAAATTTTTATTTTTCCACTTACATCCCTTTGCTTCTCACTGCCTTAGTTGTAATCCACAAGCAGTATGATGTCGTGAGTAATTTTGCCTGAATAAGAAGTAAAATTTTTCATTCAAGGGGTGTATTTGTCCTTATATTTTGCTATTCCGTTATTTTTCTCTTAACAGGAAAAACCATCATTAAATGGCAAGTGTTTGCTGGCTTTTTGTCCTATTACAAATGTTCACTGCTGATTTTAAAAGACTATATAATCTTAGGTTTCAATGGAAAAAAAATTCTTTGGATCGAGCCGTGTTTGAAGGGGTGGGCCGTGGGTTCCCGACACTGGATATTCCTCTGCATTTCCATATAGTCGGCCATGATTTTTAATGCTTTACTGTTCGTTGTTAATCGCTCCATAGTCTTGTAGTCATTGTCCACGTTCTTAAAATGACTTTTCTGATTCTGCTAAGTAATAAGTGAATTGCAGTTTTGAGATAAAATGAGAATTTAGCTATTTTAAGTAAAAATTTAATTTTTAACGTTATTTCTTTTTGAGAAAAATTTTAAATGTAGTGGCTAAACTTTTTCTTTTTTGAAACATTATTTATTCTAATGTTGGCTTCAATTCCGGAACTTCTAAAAGAAGTTTCGCAAAATTAGTTTGCCAATGTGACAATTGCTTATGATAGAACACAGTGAAAAAATTTCGAAACGTTACTGATTATTTTCGTGGAACGTTTCGGGATTCCACAGGTTTTCATCTATTTCCCGTAGAATTAATTATCTTTTGCATAACAGTTTCCTGAATTGCCACGAATACAGACTTTTCGTTGTTGTGAAAATCATTTTTAACTACCTTTTTAAAGATTGACCGAGTGTGTTTATTTAGTTTGTCTGCTCTGGCTTAATGAAGGCCCTTCCAGATTGACTAAGCTCCCGATGGTGAAGTCTCTTCCAGATTGACCAAGCTCCTGATGGTGAAGTCTCTTCCATATTGACCAAGTTCCCGATGATGAAGATCTTTCCAGATTGACCTCGATGGGAGCGAATCAGCCACTAGGTAGCTGCAGCTTTGCAAAGCGAGGGGGATGTTTGGGTATTATATGCAAACCTGTCTTAGCTTTCAACTTTCTGTTGCTTTCGTGGTAAATCAAGGGAGTTCTAATCGACTACGTTGAAACTATCTAATTTTTATTGAAGGTTGTTGAGAAATGATTGGCTTTAACCGAGGAGATTTCCAAATTCTTCAGAAAGTTTCAAAATGATTTGAGAAAAGTCAAAGACATTTAGTGGAAAACGTTCCTGTTTTTTGTTAGATATGTTACTGGCAGATATGCTGCTCATTGCTTTTCCAGGAACGTTTCTGAATTGTTTTTGCCACAGATACTGATCTTATTAGTTCCAACGCTGAGAACCATGACTTAAACGCTGTTCTTAACAAATCTTAAAGCTAAGAATTTGATTCCCAATTGTTCATCTTCCAAAATTAGTACCCTTTCTTGAAATAAAGAACGGAGAGGTATTACTTCTGCGATTAACTCAAAGCATTACGACAAGGAGTATCAAATTTGTGGTATTCTTTCTATTGCTCCTTATGCTTAGATTTTTTTTTTAGCAAAGGATCAAGGAGCCGATATTGTATTAGGGAATTTCAAATTCAAGTATTGGTACTAATTCTTATAGCTGCCACTAGCCTTCAAACAAGTCAAAGACTTTGTTTCTACACTTGAACACATGTTTCGAACCATTATTCCGTACAAAGGAAGACATTAAGATTTCGCCCCTTTTCACTTTTTTTTTTGATAATTTCACTTTTAGAATTTTTAAAACGATTTCTTTTTACTTGAAGGAAAGAACGTTTTAATATTCAACACACATAACTTGCACATCATTGGCGCACTAATATACTTTTTCCAAAGCTAAACTAAAAAAAGAAATTTCTAACACTCTAATTGCTTCTAAACTTAAGGTTTAATAAGGATACTATCAATGTGAACCAAAGTAAAACACAACAAAAGCCTTGCTAAACACAGACAAAATTTTTACGATTATAAATTAACATATATATGTAGATAAATGGATCGGAATTCACTCTTTTCCCCTTTTCTTATTGAATAGAAACAAGTTTTCATTTTTATAAGCTGAAGCTTCATTAACCAGGATCATTAATGTAGTTTTCCAATTTAAACAGAAAATGTTGTAACTTGTAACAGTAAAAACAAAATGGTGGCTCAAGCTGCAACTAAATAATAATAATTTTGTTTAATTTCATATATTCCGTGTTTAGCTAAGTAAACTTCAATTCTGCAATCTGTTTTTAATCAAAGTATTTGCAGCAATATGTAACAGTGTTATTCATTTCCCATGTCAAACACGATATCCGTTCACGTTCAAGTATTGATTCGTTGTTTTCACACAGAATATCAGGAAATGGAGTAATTATCTTCAGCTCATATTTCTCGGTGTTCGATTTCTTTCTTGATGGCTGAGTGCTTCACAAAACGAAAGAAGTGTTTTCCCCCCATGTTTCTAATTTTAGAAAACGTCAAGAAGAAGAATGCTTAGAGAGAAGGATAGAAAATTGTAAATTAAGAATCATTAAAATGAATAAGAAGATTTAAAGGTAACATGTGTACCATTTTTGTTTTGTACAGTTTGAGTAAGAAGTCAGAATTAAATTGTTTCTTCGAACTGTATATTTCAAGATACCGTAAATTGAAAAAATAATCTAATAAAGCGAATTATTAGGAATTCAGATTTAAAAGCAGAACATAAGTTTTACTTCTGTTGGTTGCATATTTTTATGAAATCATTTTGCGCTATTTTGTGTGGGTTAAATGCAACTGGTTTTGTTTTCGAGTGCTGAATATAGCAATTTTTTTTTTGTCGATATTATTTTAAAAAACACGCACCACGTAGGGGAAAAAATTGCAGTGGAAAATAAATCATGCGATTCGAAACTCCTTCTTTGTGTGAGATTTAGAGTGATATAAAACTCCTAAACGGTGAACTAAAATTAGTTAGAAATTATAAGTTTTAGAAACGCAAAGTAATCACAAGGCTTTCGCAATTTTTAATCGCGAAAACTTTAATTTATGAGAATCAAACTCAGGTTATTTAAAAATTCTATTTTTCTATATTTCTCAATACTTGGGATTAAACTTGAATGATACGCCCTATTTCAGGTAAAACACTAGTTAAATTCTTGCAAAAGTGGGTAAGATTTGAATACGAGTAAATTTCCGCCTATCAATTTGAATCGACTAACCAGCTTATGTAAGCCCAATAAAATATAAATTCGCTCTGAGAAAGTAACGAAATATTATGTTGTTTTCGTTTGCATTTCGATATTTCAAAGATTTCCTGCTATTTGTGTTGTTGTTTTTTCATTTTTATCAACACCTCTGCTCATTCTTCCTTTTCTTTCTATCTATCTTTTTTTTTTTTTTTTTGACGCCTACCATCTTGACTTGTTGACTTCTCTGTGTTTTTCTGAGTTCCTTTAGTTATTTTGTTTCCAAATAAAAAATAAAGAAAGAATAGAAAAAAGTAAGGCAACCAAAAAAAAAGGAAAGTATGTTCAATTTCTGTGGAATGATTACATACTTAAAAAGCACGGAAATATTAGTACTTTACACTCTTATTTTCGCAATTCAATAATTTAGTATTACACTGAAGTTACGAGAACATAAATTTTATTCCTGCACTGTGTGCTACATCCTTTTTTCTTGCATTAATTTAAATTTGATCTAGCAATGCATAGCTCAATATTTTAGTGATTCATTATCCTAAAAACATCTTCCTTCCAGCTATGGTTAAAACTGTTTTGATTAATATGAAAACTAACGACTCAGTTCGAGACAAACTTCGTTTGCATGATCCAACTAGCCTCGTTTCTATTGTTACTGCTGGATCTGATTTTACTGCTAAAGTCATTAAACGTTTCGTAATCATAGCTGTTGTGTACGAAAATGGCAATTTTTACTTAAATATTTTAAAATAAAACAGCACTTATAGTGATTGAAGGCTAATAATATGTATTGACTTACTTTTCATATCACTTCTTCTCAAAAATTCGCAAAATATCGAAACATTTAAAAGAGCTGAAGCAGAATTCAAACGCTAGGTTATCTCATCCACTTCGAAGTAAAAATTTACGATTTAATTCGCTGGGGGTGTTGGAGAACTATGTCATTGTTGCAACAAATAAATTTTTTGTTGTGTTGCTTTTTTTTCGAAGTTGCTAACAGTACGTGAAATTTGCATTGTTGGAATGCTGAAGAGAAATATTGTCTTTAAAATGACCAATCAAATTTTTAGTTTTAATTTTGTGAAAATGAACAGATTTTTTCGACGGTAAATTTATCAATAGCACGAAGTATAAATACATTGAACTATATGCAGATTTATCAAGACTAGAAACTATATATAGAAAATATATAAGTTTAGAAACTTTATATAGAAAATATATAAGCTTTGAAATTTTATATGAAAAATATATAAGCTTAGAGAGAGAGAAAATTATTTAAAGAGAATGCAAAAGTTCAGAAACAATATCTCGATTGCACTGCACCCGGCTTCTGAATTCGGCATAAAGTATTAATATCCGTAATGCATCAAGGAACATATACAAGATTACCTTCTCCGCATAAATTGTTTTATTTCCCAATGCTCTGTTTATTCTGTTTGCATTTAATCTTAAAATATTACTTTAATTCAAAAAACGTCTTTTATTCCTGAAAGGTTTCAAATATATTAAGAAATTTTCTGTCAATATCAGCTACCAAAACGTTGGCTCTTTACCAGATTTGGAATTCCCTTTAGTTTTCGTACTTATCCATTTGTAATAAGTTGTAAATAGATAAGCCTGTGTGTTTGAAGCCGTTTAATAAAATACAAATAAATAAAAGAAAATAGAAAGAAAGAAAAAGAAAGTAAATACGTTTTAAAAACGTTTTTCAATAGGTCTCTTTTGCCCAAGTCACTGCACTCACTCTGTGCACTCCAATAGTGCGCTTAAAAATGGTTTTGGTCTTCTTTTTTTAAACCATAGCCACTTTTGTAGAGACTGTAAAGAGAAATTCTGTTTTCTGAGCTAAGCAGTTTACGACGAGTACAGGTATGGAAGTACTGGAGAAAATTTCCCTCCCCTTTAGACTCGTGTTTAAATTGTTGAGGTGGAGATGAATTGTGGTGCCATGTGTTTCAAAGGTTAATATCTACGATCTTTATTTGAAGTACGGTCTATTTGTACAATTTTATGAAATGTTTTAGAAATGTGTTGCTCAACCATTATTATTTCTTTTGAGACTTGTATTAATTGTAGTTACAGATGGAAAATGTTAAAAAAAAATTTTTTTTCACTACTCATTATTTTTTATTGGAGGTGGATTTTGACACTATCTTTCAATGGTAATTCTTCTAGTCTAGATTTTGTAATTGGAGTAGAGTCTGTTCGTATAATTATATGGAATATGTTAGAAATGTGTCGCTTAAACTTTTTTTATTTCTTTTGATGTTCGTATTTCTTATAACTACAGACGAAAACGTTTTGAAAGATTTTTTTCTCTGCTGATGACATTATCTTTTAAAGAGGGTAGTAACAATCGTTGTTATAGTCAAAATCGTATTGTTAGACCTAAATCATTTTGAATTACATTCATAGCTGCCAATTGAAAAATTTGACATTAAAGTGCATAAGATAATGGTCTGATACGTCAAGTTATTTTGCTATAACCTAATATTTAAAAACTGACAGAGGGACAAAGTTCATGGTCAAAAATCTAATTGGCACTACTTACAATGGACGATAACTCTCGGCGGCAATAAAACCGCAAAATGAAATAAATAACAAGAAACCTCATGTAAATTAGAAAACAAAATTTTTTATGAATGGATTTTAAACCTTTGCAGTTAACGGCTAAGCGGAGAAAAAATGATAAAAACGATGTTTCAAGAACCCCTTAAGTCAAAAAGGGATTGTATTAAAATTGAAATGACTTTCCCATTTCCCTATTTCATTCATTTATTTATGATGTGTGATTTTACATCACATACTTGCTTTTCCTTGATTTTCATATTTCTTCTTTTTGTATTGGTGATAACTAAACAAAGTACAAAATTTCAAATAAATTTTCTGATATGAAGCAGTAAATTACTGTCCCCAAGTCAGGGCTAAGGCAGAGCTACACGCTCCCCCCCCCCCTCGTGCCAACTCTTTTTACAGCCCATCATCCCCTTTTCTAAATACAATTAAAAATAACAATTTCATTTTTCAAACCCATACGATTCGTAGTAAATAAATCATGCATTGAAATATTATATTATTCTTTGCTAGTAAGTCAAAGTATTTTGGCATTTTTTTCTGCTTCCCGCCAAATCGTGCTGTTATTTCTAAATTTTCCATTATTATCGCCTGAATAAATAAAACCAAACATTATCTGCCGTAAATTGAGAATGTCATTTCAGGTTTTCCCAAAGAGTTTCGATGTCTGATAGGAGGAAAAAAAGCAAATCTCAATTAGAGTCTTATACTATTTCTTCGCTTTAGTGAATTCTGATTACTACTTCTCTAGCAGAAAATGCGTCTCATCGGTTTATTTGATCACGAAAAAAACTAAGAGCGCGTTTTAATCACTTTAATTCTGGGATTAATTATTATTATATCCGAATTTATAAATACTGTTTTTTGTTCAGATCATATTCTTCAAACCTTAAGCTCCGTGCCCTTGAACGATTTGTATTTGTTTTTCAAAAAGAAGTCACACTTACACCATTTTAAAGTAAATGTATTATATTTCGTATTAATGGGCTTTAAGAGAACTACTTCGGACATAAATTCAGATTTTTGTTCCTTTAAAGGAGATGAATCATTGAAACTATTTAACATTTATTGGTACTATAAGATATTGTTAATTTTTTTGTTACATACATATATGTAAGATTTAAAAAGCATTTTTTTTAATGACAAGAATTCAATTCGAAACAGTTTGAGGCGAACTGTTTCTTTTTTACTTCCTTCTACAAAAAAGGAAGTATTGTATTCGCGAAAAAAATTTCACTCAAAAATCGACCTTAATTTCCATTTTACTCACCCCCGAATGAATATTGAGTTTTTTTTTTTTTTTCGAAAAATCCATAATGACGATTCCCAAGTTAATTACAACGAATTTTCTCGTGACGTCTGTATGTACGTATGTATATATGCGTATGTGCGTATGTAAGTCGCATAACTCAAGAACGGAATGTCCTAGAAAGTTTAAATTTGGTACGTAGACTCCTAGTGGGGTCTAGTTTCGCACCTCCCCTTTTGGTTGCATTCGGATGTTTCTAAAGAGGTCTTTTGCCCTTTTTTTTTTGGGGGGGGGGGACATTGTTAATTTCGATGTAAACACAAGTGGTGCTATAATTTAGCGGACACTTGGCGATATATCGCCAGTCCTTTGATCGCCAACTTGGCGAAGAATTTGGAGATTTTTTTTTTTAAATCTGTTTCAATTTGGCCTCTGTTCCCGATATTTAGAGAGTAAACTATTTAATCACATTAAACCTGCCAGAAACGGGGAAACGACATTAAAGTGGGGTAAAAGGAAGTCATGTGATGCACACATCAGCTCGTTTTTTATTAATTGGTTAAAAGATTACGTTTATTGTTTCGAATCAAACCAACGTGTAGTTGAGGAAAAGAAGAAAATCTTAAAAGATGGCGCTTTGGGTATCAAAAAATACTAAGTTTTCCGCATTCTATGACGCAGCACAATTCTTTCAGTAGTCCGAATGTGATTATCACTGACATGTCTAAGTCAACAAATTATGTCTTACCCAAACACCACTATCTCCAAAGAAGCAGAAGTCAGCTATACACTAAAACCGACTCAGAAACGGTCCGGGAAAATAATGGGCAGCTGATGTGCTCAATTTGTGCCAGTAACAAAGCTTGCAAAAAACAGGGATGTTTACCCCTAAAATTCAGTAACCTTCCCCTGAAACGATCCCTGTAAGCCTCCTAAAAAATTCAGGAATCTGCTCGTAAATTGCCAGTTAGTTGTCTGGAAGTTTAAAGTAAACTTATGCAGATATAATATAATAACGTAACACCTTCCTGATTTATCAATGAAGTTCCGAAAGCAGTATTGCAAGCATGGTGAAAGCTAAGACAGAACTGGAAATACGTATCAAGAATTTTCCTCTCCTGCAGTTCTTGAATCGCTGAGTTGTTCATGGACTCATTCGTTCCCTTTGGAAGCTTAATCAGTCTGAACGGGCCGCAGTCAAACTGAAACCGATACACTTTATGAATACACTGAGATAATCTTTATACTGGGAATTAAAAATACACTCCTGTTTGAAAATTGCAACACCGTGAAGGAAGCATCATAGTGAATGAAATTTAATACACAGTTGAGTGGTAATGGTACAAATAAATGATTACATTTTCCAAACCAAACAAACAATAAAAAGAGATAGAAATTAGTATTTTGTGTGGCCACCACGCGCCGCAATAAGAGCTGCTATACGACTCGGCATGGAGTGAAACAAAGTTTGAATATCTGCGTGAGGAAGAGTATTCCATATTGTTTGTATGCGCAACCAAAGTTCGTCTGTCGAAGCAACAGGACGAGGATCACGAGCGAGATGCCGCCCAATGGAATCCCACAAATGTTCAATCGGTGACATATCCGGGCAATATGCAGGCCAAGGAAGAAGCTGCACCTGCTGCGAATCAAGGTAGGATTTAACACGCCTGGTGACATGTGGACGGACATTATCCTGCCGGAATACAGCCCCTGGCAATCTTTGCAGGAAAGGAATTGCTTGGGGCTGTAAAACTTCGTTTATGTATCAGGTACTGTTCAAATTGCCCACAATTGTGATCTTCCATGATATGACGTAGCACCCCAGACCATAACTCCGGGGGTTCGTTCAATGTGGCGTTCGATAATGCACTCCAGAATGTGCCGTTCACCCGCATAGCGCCTGACACGAATTCGGTCATCATGGTGCCACAAATTGAAGCGGAATTCGTCAGAAAAGACGACCTGCTGCCAATCAGCACGCCAACTCCTATTCAAATCGGCTCATTGTAGCCGCAGGCGGCGATGGTTTTGCGGGAGAGGAATTCTGTATAAAGGAATCCTTGCGCGCGGCCCATGCTGTAGCAGATGTCTCCAAATTGATGAAACATACAATGAAACACCTGTAGCTGTTGACCACTGTGCTGCCAGTTGTCTAGAATAAGCTGTGCGGTACGTCAGGGCCATACGCACCAGGTGTCTGTCATCGAGAGCTGACGTCACATTTCCGCTCCTGGATTTCCAAAGTGTCCGACACTCGTCCGTCCACTGCTTCCAATCACGCATGATTGTGCTGCTGTTACGCTGCACACGAGTGGCTACTGCACGGTAAGACAATCCAGCTTCACGAAGGCCGACGATTCTGCCCCGTTCAAACTCCGAAATTTGCTCAAATTTCGCTTTCTTTCGTTGAAGAGGCACAGTAAAGATTCAGTTAACGTTTACTCTAGCATATAATCAACGATAATCACACACGCCTTGCTACAGCCGTCTATTTATATTCGGTTCTATCCGCCGTTCAGAGGGCGCTGCTCAGCATACTCTACCGGTCTGCAATTCAAATCATTTGCATATCATGTCCTGCATTACATTTCCTGCAATTTTCAGCTCACTCGTGTAAGTCTTTCGTGGTGTTGCAGTTTTCACAGACAGTAGTGTATTTTTCACAACAGTGAGAAGTCTGCATTCGTGCGACTTGTAGCAGTTCAGAATACTTTTTGACAATGATGCTTGATGATTTTTCCAAGAAGTGGATCAAAACCATTGAAATTCCAAGACGTTACACAGAAATGCTCAGAAAACGTTTCAGAATTTTTTTACGGTGTATGGGGCATTGTGAAGGCAACCCACATCCTAACGAATGCATTGCGACGCTTTCAGCTATGGTTTGCCAAAATTGCGAAATCAGAAAAGTTGTATCTTCTTTTGTAACGTTCCTAATAAGAAAAAGAATGAAAATGAATCACGAGGAAGAGATAAATACAAAAAAACATAAGCTTTAAAAAAATGCAAACAAACATTCTAGTTTAATCGATAGTGTAGACGACAACCTATTCTCTTCTACTTAAATATTCACTCTTAGCCTCGTTTCGTTACATTTTTAAGAAATAATTTTCTTGTAAAAAATAACAAATAAATAAATTGGTTTTGCACGTGACAGTTCATGGCGGTTAGCTACGGTATGCATCAGGATGGTTCAAAAATACATGTAAAAAAAAAAAGGTTCATTCTAGATAACAGGACACCCCTCAATATTTTTAGACTTGTTGAAAGTAATATACTGGAAGTATATAATAATCCTATTTCAATTGAAAGAGGGTGCTGAACCCCCTCCCCCGAACTTCAAAAGTATGGGGGGGGGGGGGGGGTTGGAGAGTTAAAAAAACACATTGAACTGAAAAAACCGCTACATATTATAATATGTACGAGTAATATGCACAAACATTGCAATTAATTTATTGTTTACAAAAAAAAAACACCTGGGGGAAATTGAATATTTCTAAATTTTTGTAATTTTCTATGCTATGGTTAATGTTAAATTGAGGGGTCGTTGAGCACCCTCTTAATATTTGAGTAAGAAGCTAGAACTTTTAGAGCATAATACTATTAGTAAGTCTAAATAAAATAGGGTATGTCCTGGACTCTAGCTGAAAAAAGATTTTTTTGAACCATCCTAGTGCACTCATGTTAATTTGGGGATTTTATCCATACGCCAGTTAAGCTACTTGTAGAAATGTAAACGGTATTTCGTATTATCTCCCTCTCCCCTGGTAAGTCTCCAAGATGACAAGTAAGGGATAGGATTACGTTTGGATTGGCAATTACCCTCTTCTAATCTCCTCTATTCCACACATTTTTCAGAACATAAGAAGATGATCTCGAAGACGAACATATTCATTTTTACGCGTTTAATTTAACCTTCATATCATTGGCCGAGATCAAATTTTTGACGTTAAAAATAGATTTTTGACGGAAAATAGAGTATTTATGTAGAACGTGAGCAACATGAGTAGCTGTACAGTTCGCAAATGACGCTACTAAAACTATTTTATTCAAAAGCATTGCTTCGGTAGCTTCCAAAACGTGTATGCAGTTGTATTCTAAGACTTTGCCGGCAGCTAGAAAAACACGTCTTCAAAACATAGGGTATAAAACTAGCTCAGTACGATTGCACTAATAAGAAAAACGTGGTATTGATAAATACCGGAAAATGACAGGTAATGGGCTAGTATGGATTTACAGGGTGTCCTTAAATAAACTACCTGTTTTTTAAATGTCATTACAGAAAAATATTTAAGGTTAAAAAAGCAATTCTTGCAGAAAATTCATGAGACAGGGCTTTAATTTTTCCTCCCGCATTTCTGATTTTAGTTCACACATTTTTCAGTAGATGGCACTGCAGATGGTATTTTAATAAATAAAAGAAAAATTAATTAAATCCTATAGCAGTTTTGCGAAAATTTTAACAAAAAAAATGAATTACAATATTTTAAAAATGTTTGCCATCTGCTCAATCACATGTCGCAATTTGGAATCCGAAATTGCAGGCATTTTCTGGAAAACTTTCAATACAACGGCAGCGCATTAGTCACTAATCATTTGATCACGTTTCTCAAAAGTGCTCATAGATTTTGCCGATGTACTGTATAATCCTAAGGAATTTGAGCTAAAACCAGAAAATCTGGATAAATAAATGCATGACAGGTCACACGGAGCCATAACGACGCTCCAAGAAATGTTTCTAAACCAACTCTAAGTGTACTCGTTATGCATTTTTATAAACCGTTTAGTCAACCGGCATGTAATTGCAGTCAATGATGGACATTTTGAAAATAAGGGAATGAAATTGTGTTCATTAAAAATTTCAAAAAATTGTGATGTGATTGACAATTATTTTTTTTAATGTAATAACTCGGAATTTGCAGTGCCATCTACTAATTTTTTTGAAATAAAATCAGAAACTCAGCGAGGGTAAATTTATGCCCTGTCACATGAATCTTCTACTATAATTGTTTTTTTTTTATATATAACCTCAACCGTTTTCAAGTTGGGAGTTTTTAGAAACCGACAGTCTATTTCAGAATACCTTGTAGCTGATTTAGTAACTGATACCATTCATTACGAAAGAACGCTTAACAGTCAAAACAGATATTAATCGACTAAAAGAGTTTAAATGTAGTAAGAAAACTAACTCCGTTGTTCCTCAACTCCTTGATAGAGCAACGCAAGTCAGTTTATCGTGTCTTATTGTTAGCGTCATTTAGAAGCGTACTTAGGGGAGACTGGGGATACTTGATTCCCACTTTAGTTTTCAATTTTTTTCTCTGCTGCAAATTATCAGTTTTTTTTAAGTACGTGAAGAAATGTAATTTTTTCCTCTATCTGACAGTATTTTTTTGAAATGAAACAGATAGTTTTGGTAAATACTTTTTTTAAAAAATTTCATAAAGGGATAATGTATTTCCACATCTAGGTATACATGGTCCCTTCATGGGGGATACTTGATCCCACTGAGAAAATACATAGACTTTTCATTAGATCGGCAATATATTTATGGATTTTAGTTTTCTACATAATGTTTCTAAAAAAAACACAATTTCTAATTTTCTTTATTAGATTATAATAATGTGAATACAAAAGAACATAGTTTCAAATTTCACTAGACGTTTGTAAAAAAAAAAAATGTACACAACTTTCAAGAACTTATGATGCTTTTGATCAGTTACTTATTATCCAATACAGTTTTGAACGCATACACACACAAAATACTATATTTTATAAATAAAACTAACAATTTTTTTTAAAGTAGCGTAATGAAGCTAAAATGACAACAAATAAAAATTAAAGGATGACTAGCACAAAAATCATTTTATTTGATTCTTCTCTTGCAATAATAAAATTTAGAGTTTCATCATTTGAATTAATTTTTTAAAAGAGGGAAGAAAAATGTAAGTATCCGTGTACTTATAAAAACGAAAGCCTAGCTTATATGTTTTCAAAACCTGAAAAGTCAAATGCAAACAATTCGTTTGTTGTAGTTCTTTAAGTTCCGCTCAATCCAACTGAATGTGTGCAGCTTAACACATTTTGTCAATTTTTCAGGAAAAATGGATTAATTAAACACATTATCTTTTCGCTTCAGAAAACTTATTTCAAACTCTAGAAATCCAACTTTGCATTCTTTCCGCTAATGGGTCAACCTAATGGGCAACTCACTTTTTTGTTGTAAATCTAATTATAGTAAATTCATTTAATTTTTCTTTCAAACAAAGAATTGATATCTTTTCCAACTTGTTCATCAAGTTCATCTGGCTGATTAGAACATAATTTATCAGTAGAGTTAGTTCATGTTTAGATGTTTGAGGTGTTATGTGGGTTACAAATGTGAGCTGATATTTCAATTGTTTAGCATATTTACAGTAGTGATTGTTTAAATCTATCACTCAAACTATGATTAATTTTACTAAGTTAACATGGTTTTTTGAATGTTTGAAGTTAATGTCAACTAAGTAAACAACATTTATATTGTTTTTATTGCGTTTATATTGTCACATGGTTACTTGATCCCTAGGATCATGTATCCCTCTAAACGAAGGGATCAAGTATCCATAATATGCGATTTTTAAACATACTTGTTCTATCATAAACAATCAGTGGCAATTTACTAAAAATATGTCTCAATTATTAAAGGGAGTCTATACTTTTAACATCTTCGGAATGCTTTCCTAAAAAAAGTTTCTCTTGACACATTCAGACGATCAATTCTTGAGCTAAAACAAAATGGCTGGAAAAAACAAAATGTTGCCAGTTTTTGTGTACAAGTTTAATTTTAGTATAATTGTCAGGTTTCAAATTTCTACTTAATGATTTTGGAACATTTTTGGCTATGGGATCATCTATCCCTAGGGATCAGGTATCCCATGTCTCCCCTACGGACTGAATTGGAAACTTGGAAACATGTCTTAGGGTAGGTGCACCAATGGAGTCGTTTCCAAAATTTCAAAAACAAATTTTTTTTTTTTTGAAAGAGCATGCTCAACAAGATAGGATTTAATCATTTTTTAAATAATTTGACAAAATGTAGCGTCTTTTAAAAATTATTTTAAGCGGTGCACAGATTTAATTTCATTTTTTACGCTTCTGCACATGACATCACACGTGATGAAATGCCATTCACTGATAACATTAGCACAGAGCGCAATATTTAATTTGCTTCTTTACTCATGAGTAGTGGCAACGATATGGTTGATAGCAAGCATAGAGCGGAATATTTAATTCGCTTTTGAATTATCATAACCTGGAAATGTGGTAGACAGCAAGCGTAAACATTCAGCGTGCCAAAAGGCATAATGTGACGTCATAAATACCAAGCCTTGTTTGAAAAATTGGACATTTGAAAAAAATAATTAAATATTAAATGTTGAGAAAATGAAAGTATTTTTTGGGTCCATGTTTTATTTTTGCTCATTCTATCAACTTCAGTGACTAAAAGTAGTACTTTTGACTGAAGGAAATAACTCCATTGTGGCCAGTTTAAGGCCAAGCCAAAGTTCTAAAGGACCAAGTTTCTCTTTAAAAAAAAAATTAGTTTTCCTAGAATTTAAGCTTTATAATATACACATAACCATAAGCAATTAAATGAACAAAAAGAACAAAGTTAATTCAACTGACAAATGGTAGTTTTCAACAGTTGTGGCTACCTTATGTTCCAACTGTGGCAAATACAAAGTTTTTCCTAAATATCCACCATTAGACATAAAATTAATGGAAAAATTATAATAAAGAATAACAATGGTTTTTGCTATTTATTCATTTTAATGAATATGAATTTGAAAAATAATGCTGTAGTAAAGGGTAAATAAACATTCTTTCTTACTAATAATAAAGCTCAAAGTCTCTGTTTGGATATTGGGATCTCTCTCTGTCTCGATTTCTGTGACGCGCATAGCGCCTAGACCGTTCGGCATATTTTCATGAAATTTGGTACAAAATTAATTTGTAGCAAGTCGATGCGATTTTACGAAAATTCGATTTTGTTCTTTTTTTATTCCAATTTTAAGAACATTTTACTAAGCAAGTTATCATAACATGAACTAGCAAATTACCATAATGTGGACGAGCAAACTACCATAACATGGGCGAGCAAATGAACATAGCAAATTGGCGAGAAATACATCATCCATTATTTGTAAATACACTGGAGAACCACATGACCTTTTAATTTTCTATTACGGGCAAAGCCGTGCGGGTACCACTTCAGAGTTCACCAATATAAATCGCCTTTTATTTACCAGTTTAATCCTAAGGGGTCTATTTTCATGATAGCACTCATATCATGGTTGGAACCGTTTATTTCAACGGCTATTGCATTAAAAAAAATATCTGTTTCTATAAACTATAACATATTCACCGATCAATGTACAGGGTGTCCTGAAAAAGACTGACTGTTTTTTAAAATTTACAACAGGAAAACGGTAAATGAGAAAAAAAAAATTCCTGCAGGAAATTCATGTGGTGGGTCGTAAAATTTTCCCCCTGAGTTCCGAATTTCAGTTGAAAATTTTTCCAATAGATGGCGCTGCAAGTATAAGCCCGTAAATCCGGAAAAAAAATGCAGAAAATTACATCAATATTTTTCGAAAATAATGAACAAATGAACAAAACAATATTTTTAAACAATCGTTGACTGTAATCCCAAGTCACAATCGGAGGAAAAATTGGTGAATTCCAATCCTTTTTTTTTTGACTTGCCGGCTTCATATGTGCAGCGCCATCTATTGAAACATTTTTGAACTAAAATTTGGAATTCTGGGGGGGGGGGGAGAATTTAGGACCCACATGAATTTTCTGCAATAATTTGTTTCTTATCATTAACCGTTCTCCTGCTATAAATTTTTAAAAACAGTTAGTCTATTCAGGACACCCTGTAAGATTATCAATACTGTCCCAGCTGATTCAATTAATTCACTAGTTAAAGCATCAGTGTCTTCTGTGTCCTTTTCTGGCATTCCTTTTATTATTCTTGACTTCTTAATTGCTTTTGGTTTCAAAATTTTCGTAAACTATAAAACTTTATCCAGGCACACGAACTAAGCCCTTCATTTACTAACTCTCAATTTTTTTTTAAGTTCGCGTGCCGGACCAGTCCTTCCAATTATGATCATTAAGATTTTCTTATAGTCTTCTAAGAGTTATCCTAGGTATTTCGAAGTTGATACTATCATTTAATTCGAAAGTAGAACCATTTCTCGCAGCCTCTATGGATTTTTCATCTTCAGAGAGAAATTAATCATGAAACATTACTTTTTGTTAAAAATTTATTTTCATTTTCTCTTGGGAGACATAATTTGTAAAAAATAATTGCTAAATATTACACAAAATGTTTTTAAAAGGTGACCAGTCTCTCTACAGTTGATTTTTTTCTTTCTTTCTTTCTTTTTTTATTTATATTTTTTTTTATTTTAGACAATTAAGAAATCTGAACACATTCGAAGCTCTTTTATAAAAAAAACAAAGTTTATAAGCTTTGTAATTACCTTTTTTTATATAGTTTGAAAAAAGATAGAAAATTAACTTGCTCTTTTTTAAAGTACTTCCGAAAGCATTTATAAATAAATCTAATTATTTATAGAATTTGTATGAGTGCCTCCAAAAGTTTCAAAAATGCTGTAAAATAATTTGCTCACGTAATTAAGAATTGAGGGCAAATCAAAAAATCTTATTGATTTTTACTTAGTAAATGTATTAAACATTTTGAAGACATAATGAACATTAAAACTGTCAAAGCTTATTGAAGCAACTTTTGCAATGTTATGTAAAATTTCCTACAAGTATTGTAAGAGAGACCATAAACTAACAAAAAATTACCATTATAATTAACATTTTGATATATCTTTTACCAACCAGTACAAAGACAAAGCATTCAAATTGTTACATAAGTAGGATAGTTTAAAACACGTTAATTTGTGTAAAACTCATCTCGAAAAAATGTTAACTTTCTGCGATATATTATGCATATGCTAAGTTGATAGATATTTTGTGAAAGATATTTTGAATTACAGTATTGAAGCCCGCAAATGTACATAAAAATCATGTCAAAATAATGCATTTTGGTTTTAATCTTTCATATTATTACCACATATTATGCTCATAGAAAAGATAATATCTCTGTTTCTAATAGTACGTAGTCAAAATTTTAGTAAAGCTAAATAAATGTTTAATCTAATAAATTTATCAAAACAAAATTGTGAAATTGGTCAGAAATAGTAATTTTTTAGTATTCGGACAATTAAACTAAACAGAAAAAAAAAATCATAGATGAGGATGAATTATGTATTTCACTATTTCAATACAGTTGAACTTGGTGAAAGTGAAAACTGTGCTATAAAGTCAAAGATTTCCGCCCCTTCATTCACCCATAAGCAGAAATAATGATTGTCTATGATGTCACCTTGGCTACATTTTTAATAATTTGCATTTTTCATAAATATTATGGGCCCTTGGATAACGTTGAAATAAATTTATACAGTATACTTAATATATTTTGCATGACCAACCCTGTACCAGTATAAAATATAGTTGCGGCTATTACCATTGCTACAACTAGAAAACTATACGGATTCGTGATCTGGTTATGGCCAGACTGTTTTATGCAAAGAAGTCGTTACACGAAGAAAAATGAGGAACTCACATGAAAACTTGATCTTACCTTAATGGAAAAACACTTTACAATAGATAAACACATGCAAACTATTGCTGTTATAAGTAGATTAAGAAGAAACACTTTCTTAACAACGAGCAGTAACAAATACACTATTCCCCAGACAAGTGAATCCTGCATCTAGAAAAAAAGTCTCACAGCGAAAGATTTGAAAAAGGCTACTGAGATTATAAAAACAAGCCTTAAAATTAGTTAGAGTGGTCAATATGTTTAGTATTTCTGGTTCGAATGTGAAACTATTCACAACTAGTGCACTTACCAGCATGGAAAAAATCTAAAACGAAGAAATGTTGTTTGCAATAAAAAGCAAAATTTTACTATCATTGACTTTTTTTTTTTTTTTTTGATCATTTTAATGTTTTTGGTAAGAACATCACTCACGATTTTCTCGCAAAAAAAAGTAACTTTTCCCTTAACATTACCTTTAGGTAACTGCACTATTTTTTTTAACTTCCAGTTTTTTTTTTTTTAAATTAAAGTGATTTATAAAGAATTTTTTTGATCACCGACTTAAGTTGGAACTCCGCCGTAAACCAATTGAACACGCTCTGGTGAACAAATGTTTCACTGGAAAACGACGGAGGGAATTCTCAGTCTAGGAACACTTCTGCTTCATAGTGAGAACTTGTTAAAACTGCTTATTGTGTAAAAAGAAGAGCAAATAAGTTCTGTTTCATAATCTAGACTTTAGGAAACGTAAATTTAATAGTGTTAAAAGCAGGGCAGTTATAAATCATATGTACTAGTTTACAATCTTCTTTCTTTAGAATATATAGTACTCTTCCGTTAACTGGGCTCAAGCGAAAATCGTCAAATGATTACGCCCCAACGCCAAGCGATGATTCGGCAAATTGATGTAGAAATCTATCAATTTTCTAACAACTTTTGTTAAACGTATTCGCTTGGCGTTGGGCGTAATCATTTGGCGATTTTCGTTTACGCCTGGCTGACGGAAAAGTACCGCATATATTTTACACTGCATAATATTTTGCAACGACAGAGAGGAGAAGAAAATTATTTTTGTAATTTGCACTGATTTTGGAAATGAGAGTACATCTTGGTTGGCGCCAAATTTAGAGAGACGTGACCAAGCTCTCGCAAATTATTCATCAAGTCCAATGCGCAATTAGTTGTCTATGTTTCTCCATTTTTTTTGAGCAATCACGATTGCTTATTGCTTTTATTTCACCGTCCTTGCACCAGGGCTGCAGCACCACCGTCCCACCGGCGGCGGCGCGGCTGGTCCTGAGCACTGTCCCCCCGAAATCCACTTTTGCTGGGCGGTGGCGTCCATGTCCTACACACGCATGCTCATACACACTCCCCTACGCGCGCACGTCTTTACACACGTACACACGCCTACGTGCACACATGTAAGCCTACACACACAACTACACACAAGTAACCACCCAGGAGGAGGGACATGCTTGGGGGGGAGCCATTCCCCCCCCGGCTCCTGCCCCCCCCCCCCCCACGTCTGCCTCTCCTCCTGTTCGGTTACTTGAGCATAGTTGTGTGTGTGCGTAGACCTGTGTGTATGCACTTAGGCGTGTGTGAGTGTATGTGTGTGAACGTGCGTGTGTGTAGGACATGGACGCCTCCGACCAGGAGAAGCGGATAGCTCCAAACCGGAGCAGCCGTTCCGCGCCGCCAGCAGAGGACGGTGGTGCTGCAAAGGCTTCGGGTCCAAGTTGAAAAAGGCACGGACACCAAAAACGGTCAAATGAGAACAATAAGCAATCGTGATTGCTCAAAAAATGTTTACTCTGGGCACTTTTTGGCATACATAGATTTTCTGTAGTTATTATTGCGTTCGAAACAATGGGGGTGGTTTTCTTCAGTCAAAAGTACTACTTTTAGTCATTGAAATGGATAGAATGAGCAAAAAAAAAAAAAGTTAATTTGAATTTTGACATCTTGTATTCAAATTATGTTTTTCGCAATCACGAGAATGTGTATGTAGGCGTGTGTATTTGTGTGTGGGGGTATGTGTGTTTGTGTGTAGGAGGTATGTGTATGTGTGTAGGCATGTGTGTTTGTGTCTGTGTGCAGGCATGAATGTGTGGGTAGTTGTGTGTATGTGTTTGTGTATGTGTGTGTAGGCGTATGTATGTGTGTGTATGTGCGTGTATGTATGCGTGTAAAAGTAGGATATTGACGCAACCTGGAGACGGTTTTCGCTATAGGAGCAGCATCGTGAAGAGCCGGTCGACGGTGATGCTGCAGAGGAATACGCAGAGGAGGAGGACGGTGATGCTGGCTGGAAAATAAAATGATAGCACATCAAAACAGTCAAATGAGCACATCAAAACAGTCAAATGAAAGCAATAAGCAATTGTGTATGCTCAAAAAAAAAAAAAAAAAAACATGGACCCAGAAAATACATTTTTTCCAACTTTTTTTTAAATTAATTTTTTAAAATGTCCGATTTTTCAAACAAGGAGTGGTCTTTATGACGTCACAAGTGATGCATTTTGGCACATCTTTCTACCACGGTTCCATGTTATGATAATCAAACAACGAATTAAAATTGCGCTCTACGCTTGCTGTCAACCATATCGTTGCCAATACACGTGAGTAAAGATGCGAATTAAATATTTTGCTCTGTGAATGGCAACACGAAATGGCATTTCATCATTTGTGATGTCACACGACAGAAGTGTAAACAATGAAAGCGCAGAGATTTAAGTATTTTTTTAAAATATTAAACTTAAATACATTATTTAAAAAATGATCAGATCCTATGTTTTTAAGCATGCTTTTTCAGAAAAAAATACTTTTAAAATTTTGGAAACGACTCCGTTCAGGAAATAACTTGTTTTTATTATAAAACTCATCGAAAAAACTTAACCCTTTCGAAACTCCGCTTTTCCCAGGGGATAGGGGATGTGAGCGAAGCGTGAAAACCAGATTAAAAATATTAATTAGTCAAATTGAACCGACTTGAACGGTAACGTATCTCACAGCTTCGATAGACAAAGCTATCTAAATCAGTGAAACCATGCTCAGCTTGTTAGAAATTTAGTTTTCCTGCAGTTGCTTCAGGCTCAGTTGCCAACGGCCCAAAGCGGGTACGCCTTTGCGTTTGAGTCAGATTTGACGACATGTAATCAGAATCTCACGACGCCAGAGGCGTTTTAGGTTTTATTTACTGACCACTTACAAAATAAGCTGAACTGATTAGTCTTTAGATAATTTTCTCAAATAAAGACCTACCCGCTTTGCCCAAGGACATGAATTCATTTTGTCCAACTATAACCACAAATCTAAGTCGCGAAATGCAAAGACTGTTGTCAAATAATATTCATTTATGTAACAAAATTAATACTTAAAACTAACAAAGACGCATAACGAACCATTTTACAGAATTCGGAATTTAAAAACACCAAATCTTTTTATGAAACCAGCGAAAATTTTTGTTGCCGTCTTTCTTCAAAAACGCGTATACTAGGAAGCAGTTGTACTTCCCGTAATGAGTCGATACGTGAAAATTCTTACAAATCCCTCTGATTCTTACTAATGTTAAAGGGTATAGCCACTAAAGATGCTGGGAAAAACACTTTCTCAGGTACAGGGTACAAACTCTTTCGAATGTGAATGGTACATTTTCCAACAGATTTTTTTCAGGCTGGAGCGGGACATAACGAGGTACAAAAGTCTCATATGAACATGGCTAGTATTACTAAATGCCAGGGGTTCTAAGGCGAGGTAGGAGGGACCCCTACCCCTTACCCCTCCCCCCTAAAAAATTGTACATTTTGTGAACTATTCTTTGGATGTTAAAGTATGCTTTTTAAAGATTTTAAATGTTTTTTCTCTTTTGCTTTTAAGAAAAAAGAAGGAAAAAAAAAAGATCCGTTACAGGTTTATAAAAAGAAAGAAAAGAAATTCACTTGCTATACTGAAAATAACAAGAAACTAGTGACTGAAACTCGAGTGTAAATGCTTGTTTACATCAAAAAAAAAAAATCAAATCGTGTTTCTAATCCATGATTTTTTTAAAACTAGAGGTCCAATTAAAGTGTGTTTTGAAAGACAAAAAGTAATTATTGTGTAGGATCATAAGTGACAGTTTTGTGAAGATGCTATGATAGAATGAAAAAAAAAAAAAAACTTTCAACTTTCTTGAAGTAAGCATTTTAATTACCGCTCGTTAATACTTTGCATTTTTTCTTCATTACCCAAATGCGTGGAAGCCTTTTTGGAGAGAAAAAAAAAGATAAACGAGAAAGGAATGTAGCAGAACTAAAGATAACTTATTGAAAATAATACATAAGTCTCGATGAATTTCCCTTTTTCTTTTCTCGTGCGTTATGCTTAGATTAGTTAAAGAAAGTGTTATTAATTTTTCAATGTGGATTAGAAGAAGTGAAGTCACTTTTAATTTATATGGAAATTAGTTTGTTTTAGCTGTATTTTCGCCTCTTTAAATGAAGATATCGAATTTAATGTTTTACCGTCTTACCTTCTTGTTTATATTTCGGATCAATTTGGCGCAATACGACATGGGTTGGAGGTGAACCAGGCTCTTGTTTGTTCCGCCCTTCCCTTACCTCACCGAACAGGCGTGCCGAATTGAGAAAATAATTGGACATCTCAAGAAGCCCAAATTTACTAGTCACCAAATCTGAAACATGTGCATGCATGGCACATTACAGAACACTCTTAACCGGAACAATTCCACCACCATAGCTAAAAGGTAAGAAATCAAAAAATGTTTAAAGTATTTAATATTGATAAGACTGTTTTAAAAGAGCAAATTCTTTATTGATTGCATAACTATAGACACATTAACGAACAATAAAATAATCGTCTAATATTTAGTATGCATTCCCTTGTTCTTGATGAGCATTTTAAGTCTTTTTGGCATACATTTTACAAGGTTTACGACATTTCTTAACTTTTTAAAAAAGGAGGTAAAACATTGTTTATACTCACTATTATATATACTCACATACACATACTCACTAATTACCTAAAACTAATTTTAAATATAACAGAACACACTAATAAAAAGAACTAGTGAACTGTTTAATCTGATTGAGGTTATGTTCCTGGTAAGTAGATAAAAAGGAACATAAACAAAGCAGGCAGTGCTGCCACCTGCAAACATTAAATTATGCTAAAATAACGTAATAATCAGTGTACAGTGTGTACTGTACTTTAACAGTTAAATAAATATTATTTTAGTACAAATAGTGTACAAAAAACAAAAAACAAAAAACTCTTTAGTCTAATAATTTGGTCAGCACTGTACTTTTAACATTAGTTTGATAGATAAACAAGGCTAAAACATAACTGATTGGTGCAGATTCTACTTAAATACGTCAGCGGACGAAATAATAAATAATAACGTTAATACAGATGCGAGCTGACCTGACCTGTCAGACATTTTGACTCCATCCGTTCGATTTGTTGGACGCCGTGTATTTATTTAGCACCAGTAATTGTGTGTATGTGTGTGTGTGTGATGGCTGGGTTTTCATATTTCTCCAATACTTGCATTGAATAGCGTATGGCGGACACAAAACAATATAGACAGCAAGAAATATGTCAATATACCAGCACGCGCGCGCGCTCGTGTTTTTTGTCATAAAAATAACTTCATTCAGTCGGAAGAGAATATCTCGTGGATGAGCGTTTTATATTTCAATGCGATATTTGTTTTTATTTTCGTGAAATTTAAAAGCATATTCAAGAGGATCATATTGAACTGCCCTGGTCGCTGCACAGTGAGTAATAGAGAAAAATGAAAAAGAAGAATTTTCTATGGCGTTTAACCTTTGCCCCATCAAACAAAAAACTCTCAGTTTCAAAGTTTTCCAACTTTTATTTAAAATTTCTCAAAGAAGTAAGTTCCTATGCTTCGATATGTTTTATATTGCGGATTTTTATTATTTATAATAATAAATAGTAATGGTTGAGATACTTCTATATTTTTCTAGATATTAGCATTTTTATTTAACGATTGCTCTTTGATATATGAATATAATTACGTTCAGCTGCTAAATATTTCTAGTTTCTGAAATCGTTTGGTAGGTTTGAAAGAACATTTTGATTTCATCTTATCAGTGGCGTACACTGTAAAAAAAATTCGAAACGTTACTGAGTATTTTCATGTAACGTTTCGGGATTTCAGCGGTTTACACCCACTTCCTGGAAAAATCAAGTATTATTGTCAAAAAGTTTCCTGAATTGCTACAAGTTGCTCGAATGCAGACCTCTCACTGTAGGAAAAAATATTTTAACTCCCAGTTTAAAGATTAACTGAAAGTATTTACAAAGTGTATCAAGTTCGACTCGACTACGTCTGTCCGGACTGATTAACCTCTCTAAGGGAGCGAATAAGTCCATGGACTAAGTAACTTAGCAACAATTGCAGGCGAGTAAAGTTCCTAATACTTACTTGTAATTCTGTTTTAAGTTTCTTGATAATTGAGGACGCGGTGCTCGCTGTTATATTAAACCTGCAAAAGTTTACTCTAAAGTTCCAGCAACATGACTAACTTTAAACGGGAAGATTTCTGAATATTTCCGTAAGCTTCCAAGACAATTTCAGAAAGGTTACTAAATTTTAGCAGAAAACTTTCCTGGTTTTTGCAAGATATGTTACTGGCAGAAATTAAGTACATCAGCTGCCCATTGTTTTCCAGGAACGTTTCTGAATCCTTTTTACAGTGTATAAACGAGGGTCGTCTCCAGGTCCGGACCCTTCTCTTAAGTTTCAAAATTTAATTCTAATAATAAACAATCAATTTGTTTCTTCTGTTTAAAAGATGTGATTTTTATCATCTATTAAATTTCATGCCTGTGTGGCTGTTTGTTTAAAATTAGAAACCTCGTATGAGTGCTTGTATTTAGAATTGCCATTAGCAGTATCGAAAATTTTAAAGAATTACATCACCTTTAGGAAGGACTGGATACGCCACTGCACCGGATTCATTAATTACCAAATGAGGCAGTGAGAAGCATAGGGATGTACCTGGCAAAATTACAAATTTGGAGATAATCAGTAACAATGGTAGGTCAACATCTCCACTGTCTTGGAGCAATAGACAGTATGGGTTGCCCTCGTTGGTTGTATTATATATCATGATTTAAAAAAATAATTCAATGAAAAAGCCTACAAAGGACGTTACCTTTAAACGCGTTTTACTCCTAACTTAAAAAAACTCTTACTTACATCCCCACTGCCTCAAATGTCTAATAAAATATTACCAAGCATCTCTTTCACCTGCAATTCATGGTTGGCCAAGCTGCAGCTTCTCAGTGACTGCTTTGCCCTCATTAGGAGTATATAAACTCCTTACCGAAAACTAATACAATTAATAAACACGCTTAGTCAATCTTTAAACTGGTTGCTAAAAAAATTCCCTACAGTGTAAAGTGTGCATTCGTAAAACTTGTAGTAATTCAGGAAATTTTTTTAAAAAAGATACTTTATTTTACGGGACAATAGTTGGAAAACTGCCAATTCTCGAAACGTTCTGCGGAAATAATCAGTAACCTGCCGGATTTCTTTCTTTCTTTTTTTTTTTGCAGTGTAATAAAAAGTGTTCTGGTGAAAAGGTTCACAGTTGATGCACATATTAATACGAAGAATAATCCTTTTATAGCAATTGTGTAACGGATTTGTGTAGAATACATTATTTCTAATCTTTACACGTATTTCTTGTGCTAATGGTCTTTGAATACGAACGAGTGTTTCGTTTGCTTTTTTTCCATGCCCAATCTACTTTCTGTGGGGCATCATATTTCTTTCAATTTCTGCCCTTTAAAAATTTTTATCCTTTAAACACTTCAATAAGAATTATGAAGGTTAAAAGGCATCTCCGCCGGCATAAATAAATACATTTCTATTGGCAAATCGATTTGGAAAATGTTCTGCGAATTAAAATCTCACGTCTCGCGGCTGCATTATATACATAGCAAAACTACCAAAATATAAATGCAAATATGAACCGAAAATTTCTAAAATGTACACTGAACTTTTTTTGCTGCGGTAATAATAATTTTGTTGGCGGTATAAGTTTTACATTAAATAAAATCAAAATTTTCGTTTGTATTCTCCCATTTTCCATATTTTTGGCGATGATTTTCGCAAAAATTGTATGTCCGTTAAGGTATGCATAAAAAAATCGGACGACTCGAGATAGCCTACAGATCACCAATTTTTTCTTTTTGAATGAAGAAAAAAAAAGCTTTTTGTAATCATCCATTAAAGGTGGGAAAAAATGAAAAGTGAGCGGAAAACGTAGTAATAGACAGTTTTACTGAAAGTTTGCCGTTTTTATGCAGCTAAACGTGCCAACGCCAATTATTGTATGATGGACCTGTAAGAATTCGCTCATGTTGAGCCTTAATTCATCATAACTGAATCGGCTATTGTTTACAATAACACAAGGTTTTCGATTTGAGGAACAGCAGGTGAAGGAATTTTTCTCGTATTTTCCCGAAATAAGTTCCTCAAAATCAATAAGAACCATCTATTCGCTTAAAAAAAAATTTAATTGCAGGTCTGTGTTAATGTCTTCATTTTAGATTTTTGTACAGTCTAATACCTTAGGACTCAGGAACTGAAAATGGCATTAAATGTCTCTTTCTACCCAAAATAATTATCCGATTAAATTTATTTCAGTCTCATTGGAAAATCAGCGAATAATACGCCTAAATTAGATCTCGTGAATTAAAGGCAAAGCTTGGGTGTTTAGCAGTAAGTTACTGACTTAACCATGGCTTAGGGATGATAATTTACTGCTAAATTGCAACATTATATCTAAACTCCTGCGCATTTAGCTATATTACCGCCCCTGTAAGCAAGGGTTAAAAGACTACACGACATGACATTTGCTTCATGCTCGGTTAGTCCCTATTCCAGACTAATGAGTCTATAGCAAGGATGAAACTGCTATCTCTGCATGGGATAACCGGATTATCGATAGATTGTATGTAAGATAAAATTATGTTCTTCAATTTTCTTTACCTATGAAAATATCGTGGCATATCAAGGACCTTGTCGCAGCACGCCGGTTGAGAAGCAATATACTAAGTCAATATATAAAAGGAGCTTACTCTTCCGACATTTTGGTTCCACAATTGCCGGGGCACAAAATTAGTATTTTTTACAAAACCTTCGCTGCAGAAAACTGGTGCCCAAGCTTTAGATGTGGTGCCTGATTGAGATTTAATTATTTTCTTCAGCAAGTGAAGAAATTTATTTAATACAAATTAAAAACAAATAAGGTGTGAAAATAAGATTTATTACAATAAACATTTCCCGATACATTTTTGTTGAGTTTGTGAACTATATTATCTTTAGTGACATTTTACTCAACTTATTATCGATTATTTTATAACATAGCAACCAACGAATATTATAACGTATTTATAAATACTAGAAATAAAATTGGATCCCCAGCTGTTTTGGAACCAAAATGTCGGATAAGTCGATTGTACTAGCTGCTCATTTTGGGCATTTCTATTCCCATAATTTAAATTTCTTGAAGTCCATTTCGGTTTTATGTAGTGAGATTTTCTATCTCAATCAAGGGTCGAAGTTTAGAAGACAGTCAGTCCAATGGAGATGCTTCTCTCAGCCAGGAATAAAGAGCATTAGTGAGATTTCACTACCCTAGTTTGCTCTATATCTTGAAAATTAAACTCAACTTCTTATAGTGATTTTCGCGTTTAGGGAGGCAAAATGCTTCGGAAACAGCTATTTCTGAGCGGGATGCATTTTTTGTGTTGAGTAGTGTTATCGACCCTTTGCTTACTCTACAGCCCGTAATGATTATATCTATTTAAACGGAGAGTTAGGGCTCTGATATAATTTTTTAAATTTCCTAAAAAGAAACTTACCGAATTATAGAAAATCCGAAGCTTATAAATACGCAAAAAAAAAAAAAATAAATAAATAAATAAATAAAAATAAAAATAATATTTTTTTTTCATCGGTATGTTTTTTTCTGTAACTACCAATCACATCTGTAATCTCGATGCTATATAATCTGTTTAAAAGCGCTGCGAACGTAGTTTTTGAAAAAAACCTCCAATCAGGCTTGTCTCTCTCATGAAAACCTGACAGGGACGAATAACAAATACGAGCTCAGCGGTTTTGTTACATTTGTGCTGTGAACCTACTTTTTCGAATTGCGAGTGCTAAGCTTGATTTTATTGATAGTTCAATTCGCCAGGCCAGACTATAACAAAATAATGTATTAATGATTCAATAAATAGTTACGCAACTTACTACGCAAGAGTCAAATCACCAAGTGGGCTAGCACAATGGAAAATATAAGGAAAGGGACACATTTATGCTCTCCGAATTGTGCTAATCTTAACATAGCACAAATTTATCTCCAAAAATAAGTATAGTCGTTTTCCTGGTTCATAAATTAGTTTATTTCACAACTTGAGAATCTATAAAACAGTTTTTAGAATGGAAAAAAAATGTAAGAAGTATGATTATTGTTGAGATGCTTTGATAAAAAAAAAATCAAATTTTTCCGAAGAAAAATTTGAAATTAAAATAAGTAACAATTCACGAAATTTTTTAAAAAAAAATCCCCGATTGTATAAAATTCTATTTTTATCTACTACCCGAAAAAATGGGCAGAAGAAGAAAAAAAAAACTTTTCAAAGGTCTTACGGATGTTTTTTTCTCAACCACATGCTTAGTAGCAGTGCTGGATTTACATATTAGCTAAAGATGCTATAGCTTGGGTACCCGCTTCTTTGGCAGCCCCAAATCCGGAAAAAAATGCTTAATTCGTTCCTCAAAAAACAAAAAAAAAAAGTAGGGGAACATGGGGCAAAGTGAAACGATGAAATATTTACTATGCCTTTTGCTCCACCTATCTGGTTTTAGTTTAACTGTGACGCAGCATATGTAGTCTATTCCATCAGGAAAAAATACCGCCGATCATTAAAGAATTTGGAAATGTAGGCAATTTTTAAAAAATTGGTACTCATATTGTAATATTTTATCCTAAGTGAAAAATTATTTTTTTTTGCTATAAAATGATTAAGTTCTTGTTACTAACTTGTTAAGTATCTACTGAGACCTGATAATTTTCAATGCAATAATTATTTGGTTAATATTAAACTTATTTGCATTTTAAATTAATTTTACAATTTGTCAAGTACATCCGGGGTAAAGCGGATGGGGCAATGTGAAATAGTTTGCTTCATTTACTCACTCAATCATTTAATATAAATCACTGACGTTTTCATTTATTAGTTAATTAATTTACATTTCTTTATTTGGTAATTCACTTATTTATTCATGTATTCACTTATTCTCTTATTCATTCATTCTTTTACTTGTTCATTCATTTTTATTCCAAAATTTATTGATTTTTTATTTCATTTTTCGTTTATTATTTCATTCCCTTTTCATTTATTCATTCAACCTTTTATTTACTGATTCTTTTGATCAAAAATATGTTTTATAATCGACTACAAAATATTTTATTAGAAAAATATTATACTCTTCACTTTGCTCCATGAAAAAAAAAAAAAAAGTTTAAATTTTCCACATTTTTTTTGAAGGCTCAAATTTACTGTCAAAGATTTTAAAAAAATATGTTTCAACGGAAGTTTTATCATAAAATACAATGTTCTTTCTTTGTGTACTGTAATTTTCAAAACAAATTTCCGATTTGTTCATTTCGAAAAAACTCAGTCATCTTCACCATTTTACTTTGCCCCACATTCCTCAACTAGGAAAAATTAATTTCTAAGTATGTATGCTTTAAAACCAAAAAAAAAAACTAGGAAAACTAGTTTCCTAACTCTTGAACTTGAAGATTTCTAACAGTAGCGATACCAAAATTGCAAAATTCAGAATATTGTTTCACTCTATTTGTTTTCGTTTCCTCCGCTACTTGTGGTTTATAAAAAATTGTTATGAGAAATCTTTGACTATACAGCGTGACCGAAAAGTCCTTGGCACATTTTAAAAATTCATAACAAAGAAATGTATCACTATGCAGTTTGCGTCATATTACTTCATTGGTTCAAGTTTTTTTAATGTCATCGTATAAAAAGAAAAAAAAAAAAAAAAAGGGGGGGGGGGGAAGGAAAAAGAAAAAAATGTTTACTTCTAAATAATTTACCGTGACGCCTGCATCGTAGCAGTAGGAATTTGTTTTTCTTACTGTATCGATACAGCCATCGATAAAAATTACTAATGATTACACGTTTTTCTTTTTTTCGTTTTTCTAAAAAAGAAAAATTTCTTTTAAATAAAAATATGATTTATCTGAAACAAAAGATAGCACACAAATATGTCCTGGCAGCAAAGTTCTACAAATACTAGTTTTATATTTACACATATGGAAAGATAATTGTACTTGATTTCTATCAGAAAAGAGCTGAAAGATCTTTAGAACAAGCATTAATAAAGGGTGTTTTTCTCTTATTATGGATCCAGAGTTAAAGTTTTTGATTTATATTTAACAAATTTGTAGTACGTCTAAATGTACAAAAGAATATCAATTCCTCCCTTTAATAAAACATCTTAGATAACACTCAGATGTGAAAGTGCCAACATGAAAGTTGGCAAGTACGGAGACCAGTACGTATGTTTCAAAAAATATTTTAGACTTGTATGCCTACTGCATTTAATCCAAATGGCCTTTAGACACTCGTTTCTTTATATAAGCGGAAAATGATGGGACCCAAAACATTTTCAGAAACAATCCGACAAAACTTGAAAGAAAAAAAAAGCGGCATTTTCGATAGGCCCGTAGTTTAAGACTGCCAAGAATGCCTAGTGCATGACCAGTGCTAATCAAAGATAATTATTTTCATTATTGTAAATCTAGTCCTCATATATATAATAGCGAATGTTCGAGTAACGCTGACGTCATCAACAATGAAACTCGCGCCCCAACATGATAATTTGATAATATTTTTTGCTAATGCTTGACATGGAGGGAAAGGCTTTTTCGCGACAAAGCCGAACTGGATCCGGTCACTTAACTGTTTTACTGGTGAAACCGTCATTTTAGGAGAGAGATGAAACGAAAAAGTGGTCGGCAATGCGCGCTATCTACTGGAGTTTAGGGTTAATCCACTAGAGTTACGGTTAAAATTGCAACTATCAAAATATCACCAAACGGGCAACTGCTTCGTTAAAATATAGAAGAGTAGAAGCAATTTTCACCCGTCATACCTTGACGGGCGATTTTCTAGTTTATTATAAAAGTGTTTGAAATGAATGAATGCTCTTTGTTATACCACCTTGTCTGATCTGCTATTTTGTTGATTTATATCTGTTAGTAAATTTATGTTTTTCAAGTTTTTAAAAAAGCAGAAAATTTCTTCTTGGTATATGTGTTTTTTGAAATCAATTCGGGGACAGAAAATGCTACTTAAAATGAATAAAATATTTTATTTAACACTTAAAACTTTTAAGCTTCTAAGTCCCCAAAAATTTGTTCTATTCTCTTAGAGGGAGTATATTGAAAGGGTTTTTTCAGCGGAGTATCCCTGTCTTCTTTTTTTTTTTTTTCTTTTAACCCGGCTACTGCAAAGCTAAAAGGAAAAGTTTTGATTTTAGCAGTCTATGTATGTTTGTACTTATTACTAGTTAAGTTTGATACTTTCTCTTTAAGTCCGAGATATGAGGGGTTTTTTTTCTGAAAAATAATAGAAATTTTCCGACTGTGATTCACACTTTTTCTCTTCCAAAATCGGCATGAGTGCATGACACTACTCTGATAAATATTAATCGTACTTATTAATCGTATTTCTTAATTCTGCAAATTAAAAATTAGGTGCATATGCGTAGGCTATGATTTTAAGTGTTTTAATACAGAATATGTGGATTTTCATGTAACGAGATTTTGAGTAACTGGTTAAAAAAAAGAAAAGAAAAGAAAACAGCGAATGAACACACATTCATTTACTGGAGTTTTTTAATGTTTTGCTGAAAATCAAAGAAAAGTGCTGTTTTTTAAAAAAATTAATACTTTTTAAAAAATTCTTTCATTTTTATCTTGTCCAATAACAGTTGAGTACATGTTGAAAAAAAAAAAAAAAAATTCTTCCACCCAGTGTCTAATCAGGCTTGTTTATTTACTGGTATTGCAACTGAATGTTGCTGTTCCTAGTGAATGAAAGATATGTTTAACCGAGTTACATCATTTGAAAATCTGGATAATTGGTAGATATTTCCACATTTTTTTAAAGTGGAACCGAATGGACTCGTACAAGATTGTTATATTCATTTCCTCATGCAATGAAACATAGTTGAGTTACTGCCCTGGTGGCTAAACGCTAAAAATCAAATCTTCCAGTGTTCCTCCGAATAGGGTAACTACGCTTGGACCCACACTAAAGTACACTAAAGTTTTATTATATAAAGCGGGATATTCTGTTGTCCGATATTCCAATAAGCGGACTTGGCTATACTCATAAATAAGCTCCGAACCAGTTTTAACTATCAATTAAATTCTTTTTTTTTTAACTCCCAGTTTTTTCTAAAAATTCTTTTGTATATAAATAGTTTAAAACTTCAGAAGTTACTAATTGGTGTTCATGGTATTGAACCTCATGCTAGTCAATCTCTAACAGCTGGAGAGGGACAAGGACCAAATACAGAACCGTGCATATTTCTTAGCAGCGCAGCCTGTCACCCTGGATATGTCAATCATGAACAAACTGTCCTTGAGCAAGGCCACTGCAGAGTTGGGCAAAATTTTAATTGTATTGACAATTAAAGATCAGCAATTGATTAATTGGTAAACGTAACCACAACAATTAACAATTGATCAATTGTAATTGTGGAAAATTACAATTAACAATTAATTAATTGTCAGTTGTAGTTTACCACAGTTAACAATTAATTAATTGTTAATTGTAGTTTACTACAATTACCAATTAATTGTTAGTTTTAGTTTACCGCAGTTAACAATTAATTAATTGTTAATTGTAGATTACTACAATTAACAATTTTTAATTGTAGTTTACTACAATTAACAATTGTCGATTGTTCTGTGAATTTTAATTAAAACTAACTCATAAAAAAATTACTGGTTTTGTACAATATATTCTACAGACGACAGGTCTACCTGGAACATGGACGCTAAACGGGTACCATATTACTATCTATTTAAATACACATGTTGGCAACAAATAAAATATCTTTAAAATATCAGTAACTTTCAGTAAATTACTGCCCAATACCAGTTTGTTTGGCACTCTTGGCTTCCTTAAGAGATTTTCCATCTCCAGCACAGACACGTTATTGTGCCGGGCTAATGCGTGCTAGCACGGAACAGACTGAGCTGGCGGTGAATGTCATGTATCAGTAACTAAACAACGCGCAATAAATTATTTACTGCAGCATATGACTTTGCTCAAAATATCTAATGGCTCCAGCAAAATATCCTAAAAAAAGGTATATTTCAATTAAAAATTAAATTTTTTTTCCGTACTAGTAAAAGTCCGAAGAACATCAGAGGGAAATTACAGAAATGCATCTTAATTACACAATTAAAAAAAAAATAAACAGAGCGATCTCTGAGATCTTACGTCCCCTCTTATGTCCTTCTTTCTGATCTCCCCCTGGATTACCCCCCTCCCCCAGGTTAAACTATAAAACAATGATTTGCACAATTTTAAAACACTTGATTAAAACACAAACATTTACGTATGGAAAAAACTTGCCAAGACAAGAATAGTTCACGCGACGAGCGAGCAATCAACACTGAACGAAAATACGAATTCGAATAATGCTTTGAGTTCTGTACGCTGCTCTGTACCAATTGATACATTAAGTTAATTGTTAGTTTTAATTGTTTCATAAAACAATTTAAAAAATTAATTGCAATTATTTTAACTGTGAAAAGCGATTAACGTACATTAATCTAATTAAATTAATTGCAAAGTACAATTAATAGTTTAATTGCAATTAATTTAATTGAAATTACTTTTTTAATCAATTAGCAAGGCAATTGAAAAAACAATTGATTAATGCCCAACACTGGGCCACTGTATAATGGAGCTGACTTATGTGGCATGTTGATTCCGAAACTACAAGGGCGCAAAACTATTTTTTTATAAAAGTACCCTCGTTGCAGAAAACTGGTGACCAAGCTTTCACTGAGTTCCCTGATTGATTTTTGTATAATTTATTCTGTAAATGAAAGAGATTTAATGAATGCAAGTGAAAAAAGCAAATTAGGTGTGGAAATGACGTTTATTACTGTAATCATTTCTCGAAACATTTTTGTTGAATTTGTGAATTAAGTTATCTTTCTAGATTTACCTTAAGTGAGATTTTATTCAGCTAAACATCAATTGTTTTACGACATAGCAACCAGTAAATGTTATAACGTATTTATAAATACCAAAAACTGCATTGGATCCAACGCCATTTTGAAACCAAAATGTCGGAAAGGGGTCGACTTGTAATAAATCCTGTACGACAGTTTCAAGGCAGACCGTGTACAGACGCTAAAGGGCACACTGGTCTATATGCTCGTAGGCCTGTCAGATGTGTTCCACTTACCGCAACTCTCTGTCATTAGCCTGGAGTAGAGAGCATGTATTGTGGACACCGCAACAGGGGTGGTCTTGTGTGATGTTTTCCGACGAGTCCGGGTTTAGTTTGCACAGTCTGTTTCTCACCAGACTTTCAAATTAAGAGCGCCAGGTACACGTTACCGCCAAGAGAACACGACTGAACGACACCGTTACGATGGTTTAGGATAGCTCGTTTGGGAAGGATTTATTCTTGGTTCCAGAACGGACCTGCATGTTTAGAGTGTAACCATGACAGGCTACATCTGTCGGGATATCATTCTGGAACAACATGTACGTTTGTTTCTGGGCGTCATGGATGCTGAATTTCTGTTTATGGATGACAACGCCCGTACTCACCGTGGAAACATTGTAGACGAATGCCTTCAATCGGAGGATATTACCCATATGGATTGGCCAGCATACTCACTGGACTTGAAGCCAATAGAGCATGTGTGGGACATGCTTGACCGACGAATTGCAGCCCATCAATCCACTCCCACATGTCTACCAGAACTTCGGAGAGCATTGCTTGATGAGTGGTGTAATATTCCCCAAGATCACATTGATAATTTGATACTCAGCATGCCTAGTCGTTGTACCGCCTGTATTGCATCGTCCGGGAGACATACTCCGTATGAACCATCATGCCAACCATGTTGAACTCTTTTTTGTAAATAGTTTCTTTTTTGAAATCTGCTCCAGGGAGTAAAACTCGCAATTTTTACTAATTATGTCAAGCAAATAGCATCTTTTTTGCTCTTTACATTTTGTTTTATAAATAGACTTTACAAATAAGTCAAATTTCTTTTGCTTCTGTCTCCTTCTTTGCCTGAAATTTATTATCCTTACTTTATGGCCATGAGTGTAGTTCTTAAGATACGGTATCGTTAAAGGCACCTAGAAGTAGACGACTTTGAGCAGACTTGAAGTACATATGCAAGCGTTTCTCTAGGGTACCACAGGAAGAGTTTGATGAAAGTCACCATTAAAGATTTACGTGAGATCTCTCATTCTTTTGTCTGAATCTTTTTTGGTCTTTCAGGGTTCTATCTACCCCTTCTGTATCTGAACGGTGGCTCATCGAACATTCGCAATACATTATGAGACGCTCTGTTAAAAAAGGTTCTCCCCATTGCCATTTTTTCTTCTAGAACATACGGAGTTATTCTGGAGGATTCAAAGTAGTTTAAATAGGGAATGGTCAGTTTTTGCTTCACTAAGTAAAGTTCGGGCAGTTCTGTAAAAAAACTGTCGCAAAATCCTGTTAGTCAAGTTTTAGAGAACAGTTGAATTTTTTAAGTTTTTTGTTTTTCCATCGGGTATTCTTATAAACATTAATATGTGTCTTAAGTTTTCATGTGCCAATATTGTCTTCATAAACTTGTTTCCGTTGATTTTCTGCAGTGGTGTCAAACAAAAATCCCCTATTTAGTTTCCGCATTATTGACAAATTTTGCTTTTTATTTAAATTAGAATTTATTTTATATCGTTTGACATTGAACGATAAGTCATAGTATTTCGGCTGTCGCTCTCCTTGCAATATGTCGTCACTGGGATCTTTTTTGATTGTTAGCCATAAAGCACTAGAATCTAAAAGGTGACATATGAGTTAAAATAGCAACAAACAATTCTCTGAGTTTAGGAGCGGAGTCAGAAAGTTACATATTATCAAATAAGGTTAGTTTCTAAGGTTTGTTTTCTTCAAAAAGACCGGGTTTTATACGTGCTGCTTGATAAAATGGCAGGACCTTTAACTGAAAAAAAACTGCAAATAAGCTGGACCACGGGTATGTTCTAAAAGAATTCTTTAGTGACAAAGTCCGCTTGGCCAGTAGGATGAATATCGTATGTTATATTATACTTTAGAGGATTTGTAGGACCATACATGCTATTTGCTGGTCATAAAATAAAATAAAAAATATTAATAGTTTTAAAATAATTGAGACCGGTCCAACGTGCCCCGCGGTCCAACGTACCCCACCTCCCCCTACAGTTGTTGATGGAAACAAAGTGGTATGCATTCTAACTGAACTTTTAAATTCTCCGGATATTCCAAGATTGCCAATACTTGATTTCCAGTTAAAAATTAGTTCACCAATTATTCTTTTTGGCAATTTAAACCCACCTAGAGTATGCAATGGTACACGTTTATTAGTTTATTCACCAAAAGTCAACAATTTTGACGGGAAAGTTTTAAGGAGAAATTTTCGTGTTGAAAAGTACTTCCATTAATAGCGTCATAATTTTCAAGTATATTTAAAAGGCGTCAATTTCCAAAGCGTTTAGCATTTTCAATGACCCTAAATAGTTCTCAAGACCAAACAATGTCCATTTGCGGTTTGGACTCGAAATATAGATGTTTTTCTCCTGGGAAAACTATCTATCGCCTACTCAACTCACGTGTGGGAAAGTTATCATACCTATTCATGTTAGCAAAAGACGGATTAAAAATGAATAGTGTTCACAACTTAGTGCTTAGATAATTTTCAGTTTTCAAATAATCGAAACAATAGTTCGAAATCAATGTTATCTACCTCATTTATAAAATTTAATTTTAATATTTTTTAAATTTAGTTAGTGTGTTTTTAGAAAATTCATTGATTACAAACTATAGAGAAAGATGAGATGAATAAAATGTAATGTACATTCAAAAAGTGTATGTTGGTTTATGCTTAATTTCTACGTTCCGATATTTTACAATCAGTTTCGATATTTACCATCACTTTCAAGTTATTGTGTACGTTTGTTCAAAGTTGTACTTACAAAATTTAGTAAGCATAACTCTGGTAAGTAATTTAAAAAGTACTTACTTCAGCCAAACACGCCTATTATCAACCGCATATGGTTTAAAATCAGCTAAACTATTTAAAGCTTTATTAAAAACATTAATTTGATTGCATTAAAATAATGAGTAAAAAAATATTTTAGTCCAACTACTGCGTTATTTAACTTAAGAAAGTTTCCTTGAAACCAGAGGACTAAGACTCGATAAAGAAGGATGGAGTTTTTTAACAGCAGCGTTGTGTTTCCTTGCCTATTACCTTCGCGATGCTTGTGCTCATTTGCTCTAACTACAATGTTCGGCAAAAAAAAAACAAAAAACCATCAAAATTTTTCTCACACAACGTTTCCTGATTTTAATGTGAAATGACTCCTGGTTCCTAATATATATTATCGTCCCCCCACCCTCCATCCATCAGGTCTGCCTTTTTAAAAATGGCACCCGCCTACCCAGGAATTTTATATCAGTTTTACATTCCAGATGAATGGTATATTACAGGGTGATCAAAAAAGGAGGACAAACGTAAAAAGTGAACAATTCGAAAACGGTTTGCTTGGACGAATTGAAAAGAAACCGGGTTTTGTGTGGCAACGAAACAAAAAGTTTTTTTTTTCGACCTACAGATGGCACTATAGCGTTTTATCACCTGCTGCAGTTGTTTCTTCTTATAACGTTTGTTGCTTTGCATAATATTGCGTCAGAAATATGACAGCGTCATCTGTTGGTCGCCAACAAAACTATTTCTGTTTCGTTGCCATACAAACTTCTTTTCCACCCACTTAGTGCAAACAGAATCTTTTTGTCTTTACTCTTATTCAAATTATTCATTTTTAAAGTTTGTTCTGAATTTTGGATCATCCGGTATGTAATCTATAGTTAAAATGATGAGTTAAGTTGCTTACAGATATTCAACAAATCAGCCACAAGCGATAACGTGCTCCGACCCAGACGTACATAAGTACTTCCACAAAAATAGTATTACAGATAATAACCGATTAATTATTGCATTCATATTTATAACCAATCATTTTACATTTGTTTTAGATCTTACTCAGTGATTAAACAATCATATACCTTAGAACAAGAAACTGAATTTATTCATGAAGCAAGATAAATAATTGATTCTTACATTAGTGTTGAATGAAATTGTAAAACACTTGAGTAAAAATGGATACGTTGTGATAATTTGAACATTGTTACGCTGAGAAATGAGGAAACGTGTATATCTTGAAATCGTTTATGTGCTCTATAAGCAAGAACATATCCCGCCTGGTATGATTTGTTCCGTTTTATCAAAACTTTTTTGTCAATGGCATTCTTTACTGAAAACTTTCATTATTAAAATTATTTTCCAAATCCTGATATAGTAGAACATTAGATGTACAAATGTGACTATTATACACAATTGGAAGGCATAGAACGCGCATTTGGAACATCCAGATAAGACGACCATTTTTTCAGACGGATTGCCGAATCGTGAAAAGATGCTTCCAAAGAACTTTTCAATGCACATATGTCATTCATGCTGGAGCACGTTTTGAAGGGAAGTGAAGAAGTAGAAGCTCGTGTTTCACTCGCGATGTCTCGCATTTTTTCCAAATCGTTGGGCACACCAGTTTTTAAACCATTTATGGTACACTGATCAATTTTACTATTTATATATTGAACAGTAACTCTCGTACTGTGTTTTTTCTGCAAGCGAAGTATTCTCAGAATTGTGGAAGTCAGCCTTCGGTTGCTGACATCACTTGTACAAGCTGTACGTTGACTGGCATCACTATTGATTCCACTTCCACTTTCTGTTGAGCTCTGAGTGACTAAACACGACATTGGAACCTAGGAAAAAGAAACAAAAAAGACAATTTTAATGCTCTATGTCGTTAACTGGAACTTTATGTGTAATACACATGAGAAAAAATGCATTTAAGGTACCTTAATGCATCTGTTGTACAGTGATAGAAAAAAAAAAAAACGAAATACTCGTTCGTATTCGAAGACTACTGACACTAGAGACACGTGTAAGGTGTTATTTTTTCTGGAATAATGCGTTCTACATAATTATGTTACTAAATTGTTGCTAAGGGGTCGTCTTCATATTAAAACGAGCATCAACTTAAAACTTTTCAGTGAGAAGCCCCCCCCCCCTTTTTATCATTAATTTGTGATCAGCATCCTTTTTTTAACTATGTATACTAAATTTTGCTTAGTTTGATCCAGTCGTTACTTCAGAACTGAGTTTTGAGAAATCCCTCTCGTAATGTTAAAACGTATTTTCATATTTTTACACATAACACATGAACTAGATTAGGTACGGCAAAGATTTTTTTATATCAAAATATGAATCGACCCAATAATAAAAACGTCACTTACAACAGCTAAAATGTAAATTTAGATTTTTTAATGAATTATGACAGTATTTTTTGAAAACATTATGATCTAAAACCGTATTAAATTTTAATAAAAAAACTATCTAGAAGAGCTTTATGTGGGAATCCGAAACTTGAACTCAACATTTTCAGTAGTGTTTGAGCTATGGTTTAAAAATTCGTTTTTAGCCAATTTAGGGGACCGTATACCTTTTTAAAACATAAATTATGAAAGTTGGTTTCTTCGTAAAAAAGAACAACATTGTTCAACAAAAATAAGCAAACAAATTATATAACGTGGTTTTTCTACGTTAGAGTTACGTCCAAGAGTCTTTTTAAATGTATACATTTATTCATTGTCTCTGCAGAAGAACAACACAATATTGCAATCGTCAGTTTTTTTGTGGATATCGTTTAAACGTCAATATGCCAACAATGCGAAACACTATTTCATTGTCTTAGAAAATAATATTTTACAGAACATTTAAAATTAAAAGCTACACTTAAAATATATCTTTTTTTTTTTGCGTTTAGCCATTGCCTTTTGTAAAACAATAACTTTGAAAAAAAAAAAAAAAAACCTACACAACTTTTTCACGTAAACATATAATAAAACTTCATTGTGTTGCTAGTCATGTTGCAATAGGCAGTGTAGAATGAATGGCTCGTTTCAGTGAAAATTAGCTAAAAGGATATAAAAGGATAGTTATTGCCCTGTCTAAATCCGGAAAAAGCACTCGAAAAATAGCCGACGGTGAGACATTTCTCCTTTAACATTATTCAGTTGCTGCAATGACAGGACCTATCATAGGGTTCCTGTCGAATGTGAAAAATCGTAACCCAAGTGTTCAAACCATATACTGTTTTTTCCATCGTGAAGCTCTCATGGCAAGGAACTTATCAGATGAGCTGAAGTCGTGAAAATCGTGAATTTCATAAAATCGATGCTGCTTAATTCTCGCCTTTTCTCCTTAATTTGTGAAGGAATAAGAGTAGATCATCACTCCCTACTTCTTCATACAGAGATTTCCTGGCTTTCACGTGGTACTATCAATAATTTTTGAATTAAGGGACAAAGTACGACGGTTTTTGATTTTAAAAAACGAAATTCAGTACGCCAGTTTGTTGCAAGACAAATATTGGCTGGCAAAACTAGTGTACATGGCTGACGTTTTTGAACAACTGAGCGAATTGAATCGGAAGAAGTAAGGACAAAGAGAGAATTTGGTTACATGTATGGACAAGCTGAACTGGTTCAAATCAAAAATTCAGCTGTGGAGAGAAGAAGTAGAGCGTGGCTTGTTTCACATGTTCAAACGGACCTTCAACATCATATGTGAAGGAAATGGTATGGAAGAACAGCTGCTGAATGTGTTGGCAGAACGTTTAGTCACACTTCAGGACAAGTTTGCACTATTTCAAGAACACTAACATAGAACAGTATGACTAGATTCGCGAACCATTCTCTTCATCTGCGGATGCATCAGTTAAAGACCTTTCTTTGATGGCGCGAGAAGCATTTATGGACCTCTAAAGCCACCGTACTCTTAAGCTTAAATTGAGCAAAGTGCCTCTGGACGAATTTTGGTTGCTGGTTAAAATTGAGTATCCCACTATATAATGGTGGTAACTTGTGTAATAGTAAGACAAGACCATCTCTTGTCTTGCTATTGACGTGCTACTACCATTTTCAACTACATATCTTAGCGATGTCAGTTTCTCAGCCCTCACACTTATCAAAAACATCAAGAGATCATCTCTAAAGAGCCTGGATCAAAAACATCAAGAGATCATCTCTAAAGAGCCTGGATCAAAAACTTCGTATAGCTCTTTCCATCATAGAGTCGAACATCAAACGTCTTTGCTCCTCAAGGCAGGCTCAAGTATCTCATTCGTGTCAAACGGAAGTTAGGTGCTTGGTTTTAATTTCTTGCTTGCTTCTGTCTTGAAACTTTTTTTGATAAATCGTTTAACTGCATTGTGCACTTTAATGATATGTTTGACGGAAATGCTTTGAAACATATCAAGTTTAGTTTTCTGTAAAGTCTGATATATGGTAGTTTTGTTGTTCATTATTAACCTCAATACATTCGAAATATTTCTACGTTCTAAATGAATTTAAATACACTACGTTAGTATAATTGTTTTATTCATATGAAAAAAGACCCCACCCCCATTTTTTTTGCCAGTGAATGATGAAAACACTTCTATATTACCATTGCGAAATTAAGTTCAGTGTGCCCCGTTGATCTAAAATTTCTTAAGTGTGCCGCAAAGTAAAAAAGGTTGAGAAGCACTGCTATAGAAGATGTTCGTTTGCAAGCATGTGGTGCGCAAAACAAAATCGAATAATGCTAAGCTTTAATTCTAAGTGCGAAGTTAGAAAATCCGAAAAATGACAAGAAGTCTGATTTCGGTTTACATAATATAACTAAACTAACTTTTAAAAAAATAACTAAAATATCTTTTGTCTTTTTAAATTTCGGGTTGGATCTATCTCGAATCTCGTTGCTAGGCAGAAACAGCATTAGGAAATTATTTACTTAAATTGCTTTTAAGATCCATTACATGTTTATCTAAAACCGCCGATTGTGTTATGCATTTTTTATAATAGATTGTTATCTTTCGCATCAATTCTTGACTTGAAAAAAATTATCGTTTTTTGATTACAAAAATGCCTCTAGAACAACTACTGGGTTTGTCCGCTGTGTTAATTTAAATAATCAAATGTTCCCAAATAAAGTTCGAGTATGCAAGGTTTGCTCGTTAGCGGGTATTTATATTCTCCTGTTTCTGTTCTATTTTTTGGATTGATACTTTGATCATTTTATGTATTTAAAGCAAATTTTCACGGAATAAATGGACTTTGCTTCGCTCGAATCAACAATCTATTTAATGTTGCGTCGTCCCATGTTGTGAGGTATATTTTTTATATTTTTGTATGCGATGTCTCAAACTTTTTCCGATGTTCTGCGAAATAGAAAACGCGATTCGCGTTATACATCAAAAGACTTTCTATTCATTCCAAAATAAACCAGTAACATAGGTGCAATACATTTATCAAACATATTTACTATCATTTCTCTAGGTATAAAGTTCAATATTTACATTTCTATGAGGCTAATGGCTGAATGATTAAATAAGCAATCCAATAGGTTCACATTATTAAAAGTCAAAAAGTTCCATTACTTTCAATTAGTCGTTATTCGATTTATTAAACAACGATCAATACGAGGGACCAGTCAGACCCCATCCGTCTTTCTAAGGTTAATCCAGATAGACAAAAATCAGAAAATATTTGACTGTTTTTCAAAAAAAAAAAAAAGTTTTCGACCCTAAATTGCTTTGTGGCGCAACATTATCGGCAAAAAAAAAATAAATAAAAAAAAATAATAATAATAATAAATAAATAAAAAAAATTAATAATAATGAATTGAGCTGGATAATCTCGATCTTTTCCTTCTTTACATTCCGTTACTTGATAAACCGTGACCTTGAAAGTTACGTTTTAAATGTGGTGACGTCCCTAAATAATTTTTCATTAATAACTTCCGTTCTGTTGCTCGGAATGCAATGCAATTTCGTACTCTGGCTGCATTTTGCTGTCTAAACATAATTATGTGGCAAAAAATAGGAGTTCCCATTGGAAAATAAAGACTTGGTGCTAATTTTACTTTGTATATGGTCCCTTATCAAAATTTTGTCTTCGTAGTTTTAAAGAAGACTTTAAACCATGTCGAATGACACTTTTTTTTTCTAGCGTGCATAAAGGCCTAATAATAATAATTTTTTTTCCCCCCTGCTATGACTGTACCCAAGACTTCAATAAAAACGAGCCGACGCCAGATTAAGAACAGCTATTTTGGATTCGAGCATGTGTTTGAGTGGTTGCCTTTTCTGGCAAGTTATCGCGTTTGGTGATTGTTCACTGCGATCGATTATTAGTGGCACGTGAATAGTTTATTAAATAAAATATTATTATCGGGGAAATTTGGATAAACTCGAAACTTTGCTTTGGTAACCCTTGCAGCGCAAGAATAAAAGATCCTATACAAAATGGCTAAATTTAAGCTGATTCCCGGTAACATGTTTTACTTTGCCAATACAAGCTCTATTTTTACATACTTAAAAGTAACAGTCATATTTCAAATCTTTAAAATGCACGAAGATGAGAGGGAGAACGAAGAAGAGAAGAATGCAAAGCCTTTTTTCCCCCTCTCTCTTTAAAATTTGATCCTGAGTCGAGGAAAGAGTACTTTGACATTGAGTACTTTTCATTTTTTCCATTTGGTTTTCTTTTTTTTTTTCTTTTTCAAAAATCAGTCAGTACTAAGCCTTTGCGGCAGTTTCTATATACTTATTGAAATGAGTTTATCTCAGATAGCTTGTAAACGATCCTCTTTCAATATTGAAAAGTTTTGTTTTGTTAGCTTTCATCAATTTATAGGAACATGAAAAACTTGTATGTTGAGATCAGTGTTTCCTTATTTGAATAATTTTTGTTATTACATTATTACTACGGCCTGTTTTACCCAATAGACTGAGGTTAAAATACAACTTTTTTATGAGGTAACGAGTGGCAATTAAGAACTACGCAGCGTGAAGAAACTAGAAAAAGGAGTAGAAAATAATTTATTTGTCTCTAGCCAAATGTGTATCCGTTGCAAAAAAATTGTAACTAATGTTAAAGTGTTGCTTTGAATCTGCTGAAAAGTTTATCTACTAATTTTTTGTGGAAACTACGAAGAAAAAGATACTTTGTAGAATGCTTGGCTTCTTAACTCGTAGCAGGGGAGGTAAAAAAGTAGGACATAACAAGGGACGTAAGGTCTCACAGACCGCTATACTTTCAAATTTTTTAAAAAATGTGTAATTAAGATAGATTCACGTCATTTTCCTTAAGTGTTCTTTGTACTTTTATTAGCAATTAAAAAAAAAACATTTCTGAATTTTGAATTGAAGTATACGTTTTCTGAGGAAATTTGACTAGAGTCTTAAGATTTTTCGAGAGAAATCATTTGCTGCAGTAAATAACTTACTAATCGCAAGAAAAACGAATCTACTGTCAGTTAATGATTTTATTTTAATGTTTAATATATACAGAACATTTTAATAACAGAAAATTGATAATATCACATTACGAGAAAATTGTGACAGTCCTTGCATCCATCTATACTAACATTATAAAGAGAGACGGTGGATTTTTGTGTGTTTATATGTTCGAGGTAAACTCTGGAATGGTTAAAAATAGTATTTGAAAAATTACTTCACTACATGAAAGGTGTATTTTTTTTGAGTGAAATAGGCTATAAAGTAAGCATATATGTATCGTTATGTATTATTTCTGCAACCTGTTTTTTGTTTCTACTCGAGATCTTCCTCAATTCTTGATAGATTTCTTTGATTTACACCTCATTTTAACGCTTATCGTGCAGGCTAATGACGAAAAATAGACCTAGGGTCTAAAATTTTTTTTTCTTTAAAAAAAAACCTGTTTTAAAGCACCGGACTGAGGTTTTCGGTTAAATTCATAAGTTTTACTCGCGCTGTGACCGACAGAGCTGAATAGCTCGATCGGCAGAGCGTTCGAATGGTAACCAAAAGAACGAGTGTTCGGGCCCGTCCCGGACGATGTGCATCAATAAATTAGACAAATATCACGCATTACATGTACGCTTTAAATACAATAAATAACACACGTGAGGCAATAAAATAAGTGAGATGGGTACGCTATCTGCTGTCACAAAAACTTGAAGCAACCTCTAGCTAAAGTGATTCTTAAGTTTTATTTTTTTTTTAAGCTTTGGCTCCAGTCAGAAAACTAAAACATAATGCCAGCGAAAATATAAGTATCAGGTTTAAGATTTTAGGCTTCAACTAGCTGACCCAGCCACGCGTTGCTGTGGCGAAATAGTTGGATTAAAATAATCTTTTACTCATTATTTTGATGGAATCAAATTAATATTTTTTACTAAAGCTTAAAATAGTTTTTTTTTACAGAGCTTAAAATAGTATAGCAAATTTTAAAACATATGAGATTGATAATGGCGTGTTTCAATATAAAAACAATTCAGAAATGTTAATGGACAATAATGGGCAGCTGATGTGGCCAATTTCTGCCAGCAACATGTCTTTCCAAAACCAGGAACGTTTTCCGATAAAACTCGGTAACCTTCCTGAAATTATCTCGGAAGCCTCCTGAAAAATTCAAAAATCTTCCCGTTTGAAGCTAGCTGTGTTTCTGGAACTTTAGAGGAAACTTACGTAGGTGTAAAAAAAGCTTGGCACCTTCCTGATTTATTATTTTATTTTATTTTATTTTTATTTTAAACCAATGATACCTTCGTACCTGCCATTTCTAGCTTAACCGGTGAAGGGTACCATGGTGGTTGAGGGGGAGGGAAAGAAACTGAAGGGAAAACTCTTGAAATACATATACACAGGGCCGTCGAGAGAGGGGGGCAAGCCTATGCATTGCACAGGGGCCCGTGAGAGATTTAGGGGCCCGCGAAGCGGGCCTAAGATAAAGATAAATCCCCCCCCCCTTAAAAAAACTTTTTAGTTTGAAAGAAGTCTTTCTCCTAGAGTTACGATTAATAGTTAAGATTAATAGTTAAGATTAATAGTTAAGATTATTAGTTTTCAATCGAAGTGAATTCGGTGAAAGTGATCAGGCTCGAAGTGAGAAAGTCTACTTGTCCTTATCTTCATAGCCCACTATCGACGCCTTGAACCAAAAATAAATGTGACTTTTTTTTTTTTTTGCTTGAGTTCCAAGGCTAAAAAAATCACTTCTTTTTAAAAGCTAAATAGAATTTTAGTGAACTGGAAAAGGGGAAAAATAATTAAAAAAAAATAAGAGAAGAAATATAAGCGCTTGCATTTTCAGCGTTCGAAACTCAAAACAAGCGACGCAGTTCGATGAAAAGATTTAAAATATGAGTTGATTTAGTTTTGAGTAAAGTGATACAAATTGAAACTAGTTCTAGTGTTGTTTTTAAAGTAAGAAAGGGAGGGGCAATTGAGGGGCACTTTGAAAGATGTTTCCTCATCAAAGTGCATATAAAGCCCTTACACATCTAAAAAGTGGTCAGTTATGTCACAATTAATTAGAATCAGTGCTGGATTTACCTATAAGCTAAACAAGCTATAATAACTTAGGTTCCTCGCTTTTTTGGGGCCCCCAACTTTTGAAAAAAAATTGCATGATTCGGTCCTAAAAAAAGGAAAAATGCTTTAAAAAATGAATTTCATTTTCACATTCTTAAAAACCTAAAGAACTTGGGACATTTTGAACTTCTTCAAATGCGAGGGGGGGGGGAGAGGGATGCCAAAATGTGCCAAATTCAGCTCCTCGCTACATTCTGCATCAAAAATGTAAAAAAGTATGGTTATGACGTTCCTGCAACATATTGCTTGTTTGAGATACATTTTCGTGACTATCATATTCACATTTTGCTATTTATTTAAACCTGAATTCCGTATTTTGAAAGATATTTTGTTATTGCCTGCTTTTATATTACTTCTACTGCAGGGCTGTCCAACTGGCGGCCCGCCTACACATATAGTGCGGCCCGCCAACTTCTTATTTAGCACATTTTTTTTTCGACATTGTATGGTATCAAGAAGCATCAGATACTCCATTCTTGGTCAAGCCAGTGTTCCCAAAATTTTCCCTGGATCGCTTTTTTATTCCGTTCATTGTATTGGGAGAAAAAGGTACAGTACATCTACAGGTCAAGGTCAAGCAGTCTTACCCTGCATGATGGGTGTTCAAACATATCCTAGAAATAAGATTGCCTTGCCTTAGCGGGAGGGGGGGGGGGGAGACAGGGAGGGAAGAGAGACACATTTCAGATAAACAAACAATGCCTGCAATCGGTTAAAAATAAAGACTCCCCTTACAGACTCTACGGCCTATGTTGATTTCGAAAAAGAAATTGAGAGCTTGCTCTCGTTAACTCTCCGTTGATGATATTGATCTGACTAGTTTTCCCATTAAAATGTCTGCAAATTGTATTATAATCCTTCTATTTCATTGTTTTATAATTAATAATTCAACTATTAATTGTTATTGTATACGAGGTACGAGGTTATTGTTCAACCTTTTCAAACTGTGGCCCGACAGGTGATCAGTGACCAGAAATCTGGCCCATGGGCTCTTAGCAGTTGGACAGCCCTGTTCTACTGCATACTGTCAATCTGTTTCGCACGAGAAAAATTACTACACTACCTCTATTCCTTTTCGTTTTCTGACTACTTGTTATTTAAAAATACAAGTAGTGCAGAATAACAGAGGTTTTTTACTAAGTTAGAATGTAAAACTATACGATCAAGTATTAAAATATAAGAGATTGGAAAGTACAAATGAACTGCTTTGAATAATTTTAATTGTTCTAGAGGCCTTGAAAATAATTTAAAAAGTTTCTGATACTGCTTGAAAAGTGCTTCAATTTTATTTCCTATCAGTTGTATAAAGTATGATTTGTCCGAATGGTTAGGCTGTTATTTCCACCATTTCTTTTAAAGCATATTTTAATCTTGATAGTTTTTCAGTTCATTCAGTGTTCCGTTTGTTGGTGAGTTGATAAGGGATGATGGAAAACTAATTATACCGAGAGTCGATGTGAGCGAGTGACAATGCGTCATCGTTTCTCCCTCGTCGCTCTTCCTCTCTGTTGATTAATATCAACGATTTGTCGAACCACGAGCAGTTTGTATTTTGTATTGTTTTAGTTTGCAGAAGAGTGTAAAGTTTTAAAAATTTTTTGTTTTCCTTTTTTCTTTTCTCATGTTTTTGTAGTTCCTATTATCCCGTATAAAGCCTAAAAATGCAGAATTTTTTAGTGTATTTTTCCAAAAATTTTCCCGGGGAAGAAACCCCCGGACTCCCTAAAGTTGGAGATATTCTACCCTCAACCCAAAGGAGATCCCTGCATCACTCTCCTGATATCCCTCCTCCTCCAAGGAGGAAAAACACACGCGCGCGTAGGAAAAGACACATCGTGTGGAAAAATATATAAAATGGCCTGTTTTGCTACCGACATAAAGTTGTCCGAGCTACAAAAGGGTCCCCCATACCTGAAATCGCAAATCAGTTTTAAATATTTATGTGAAAACGGAGCCCAGAAAGAGGAGGTTAAAGATTAAGTACAAAGTTAGGGGCCCTGAAGAAAGTTGCATGGGGGCCATAATTCCTGTCGACGGCCCTGCATATACATATCGTACATACTCACATACCTATACACACATACATACATATACATACATATACACACACACACATATATATATATATATATACACATACATACATACACATATACACACACATATACATATATATATATATATATATATATATATATATATATATATATATATATATATATATATATATATATATATATATATATATACACACACACATACATATACATACATATACGCATATACATAGAAAAAAAAACCATATATATATATATATATACTAGCTGACCCAGCCACGCGTTGCTGTGGCGAAGTAGTTGGATTAAAATATTCTTTTACTCAATATTTTGATATAATCTAACTAATATTTTTAGTAAAGCTTAAAATAGTCTAGCCAATTTTAAAACAAATGAGATTGATAATGTACGTGTTAGGCTGAATTAAGTAATTATTGAATTTAGTAAGTACTAACTAAATTTTCAATGGTTAAAGCAATATACTTACGCTTAGTAAATTTTGCAAGTATGACTTCGGCCAAAAATAAAAGCAAAATAACTTGAAAGTGATAGTAAATATCGAAACTGATTGAAATATATCAGAATGTAGAAATTAAACACAAACCAACATACACTTTTAGAATGTACACTAAATTTTATTCATCTCAATTTATCTATAGTTTATAATCAATAATCTTTTACAAAATACATTAACTAAATTAAAAGCATTTAAAAATTGAATTTTATAAATGAGGTAGATAACATTGACTTCGATCTATTGCTTCTATTATTTAAAAACTAAAAATTATCTAAGCATTAAGTTGTGCACAATATTCTTGCTTAACCTGTCTTTTACTAACACGAATAGGTATGATAACTTTCCCACTCGTGAGTAGGCGATAGATACAGGGAGTCCTGAAAAAGACTGACTGTGATCAAAAATTTATAACAGGAAATCGTTAATGATAAAAAAAAATAATTTTTGCAGAAAATTCATGTGGTTGACCGTAAGTTTCGTCCCCCAGAGCTCCAAAGTTTAGTTCAAAAGTTTTTCAATAGATGGCGTTGCAGATAGTAAGCCTCTAAGTCTAAAAATAATGATTTGAATTCACCGATTTTTCCTCCAATTGCGAAATGTGGTTGCAGCAGGCGGCAGGCATTTGGAAAATATTGTTGTGAAATTTTGTTATTAAAAAACATTTTTCAAAAAACTATGATGTAATTTTCTGTCTTTCTTTGATTTACGGTCTTTCATCAGCTGCGCCATCTATTGGAAAATTCTTGAACTAAATTTTGGAACTTTGGGGGTAGAAACTTACGGCCCACCACATAATTCTTCTGCAAAAATTACTATTTTTTTTTATCAGTAACCATTTTATTGTTATGAATTTTTGAAAACAGTCAGTCTTTTTCAGTACACCCTGTCGTTGCCCATGACAGAAACATGTATGTTTCAAGTCCGAACCCAAAGTAGGCATTGTTTGGTCTTGAGATCTATTTATGGTATTTTCAAAAGCTAAACAAAGCGGAAATTGAAGCCTTCCAAATGTGTTTGAAAATTATGATGCTATTAATCGCTTACGTGGCAACACAAAAATTTCTCCTTTAAACTTTTCCGTAAAAATTGTTGAAATTTTGATGAAGAAACGTGTACCGTCGCAAAATCTTGGTGGGTTTAAACTCTGAAAAAGAATAATTGATAAACGAATTTTCAACTGAAAATCGTCTAGTGGTATTCCTGGTATATCCAGAGAATTTAAAAATTCAGTTGGAATGTTTACGGCTTTGTTTTCATCGACAACTGTATACCCTTGTACAGCATCAACGGTCAGCACAATCTGATAATGATTTTTTTTTTCAGCTGTCAGTAATGGCTCATTTTTCACAATAATTGTAGCTAAGACAGCGCCATTGCACTGTTTTTTCTCCTTGCAAATCATTGTCAACTAAGTCGGTGACCAATCGATCAGGTGATATCACACCTTGATGACTAAACAACAAATTTGAAATTGAAATGTATAAATCCTCAATTAACACTAAAGCTTCATCATACATCTTTGGTGTAAATTCTAGTGTTGGACATCGGTGTGTTTGTTTAACTCTATGGAGTACATCTTCAAGCATAAAATTTATATAGTTTCCCCACAGAAATGATGAATGATTGTGTTGGATATTATGTCGTGAAAATTATCTTAAACAAATGACGAATACTGTTTCTCGTTATGCAAAATCTGCATTAGAAAATGCAACTCCCAATGATTGTGTGCTACCAATAATTACAATTCGCGAAATGCATCGTGATATGTATTAAACACTCGAGAATTAACAATCCTCAACAATTCGTGTCTTTTAGGGAATGTTTGAAAACAAATACAAAAACAACATTCACCTTGTGTTGGATGCACAGTTTTGTTTTGGATACAGTTTTGGTCCCAATGTCTTGGCTTTAATTTTTAAATATGCCCGAGATTGATGAATGTTGTGTTCTTTGTTTGCGTGACTTCCAAGATTTTTTTGATTTTATTCAACACTGTAAAAACAATTGAGAAACGTCCTAAAAAATAATGGGCAGCGAATACGCCCATTTTCTGCTAGTAACATATCTTAGAAAAAAAATAGGGGCATATCCCACTAAAAATCAGAAACCTTCCTAAAATTATCTTGAAGTCTTTCTGAAGAATTTTGAAACCTCTCCGATTCGAGACAATCACTTCTCTGAAACCTTTAGAGGAATCAAAGTAATATTAAAAATAGTAGCTCGGAACATTTTTTGATTTACCAAGAAAGTACCAAAAGCATTATTGCTACCATAGTCACTGCTAAGATGGACCTACAAGCATGCACAAAGTATTCCACTTGCTTGTTGTTACTTTTGGAAAGTTACGGAATCAGGAGACTCACTTCCTCCCATTGGGAGTTACGTTAATCTGGACGGACCCCGACGACGGCAGTGAAGTCAGTTCATCACTAAAGTTCATCAACCTTCCTTATATTATCCGGGAATCTTTTTGAAGAATTCAGTACTATCCCAGGCTAAAAGCCGGTCGTGTCGCTGGATCTTCAGAAAAAAATTAAGGTGAGCACAAAGCTTGACACATCTCTACTTTCCCAAGAAAGCTCCAACAATAATGCTGCAAGCCTGGAGAAAGGTAACACAGACTTGCAAGCAAGTACCATAAGTCTAACTCGCTTGAGATTCCTGCAAAACTACGGAATCCAGAGGCTTATTTACTCTCTCTGGGAGCTTAGCAATGCAGACGAAACTTAATTCACCTGATGCCGATACAATTAATAAATACGCTCAGTTAATCTTTAAATTGGGAGCTAAAAATCTCTCTCGCAACAGTGAAAAATCTGCATTCATGACGTTTGTAGCAACTCAGGAAACGTTTTGACGCAGATAAATGATTTCCAAATAAAATTGTTGAGGACCTGTGAAATCCCGACACGTTCCACGGAAATAATCAGTGACATTTCAGATTTTTTACAATGCATGTAAAATAGCGCGGAACATTGGTAAATAATTTTATTTCTGAGAATCGGGCCAAACACATTAGGTTTTTGACAATGTAAAAAAAAAATCAGGGTCTTTGTTCATGGTTCAAGTGCTCTTCGAAGAAAATATCTTTGATAAAATATACTCGTTGACCGTTTTCAAGATGTACTGCAAGATGCTGTACAGAAGGGTCTCTTTCATATGAGGGGAAGCCAGATAGCTTCGTTGCTGTTTTTATGTCCACTCATCGCCCATCGTGATTTTCCGGCAATTTTGTCCATATCTCTTACTTCAAATGCTAATTAATAAGGATCATTAATAACGTATTTGACGAAGTATTTATTGCGAAACTCGACATTTATATAAGCCTCATACGTTTTTAAAAGCAGTGGTGAGTATGGAACTACCCGCTGCTTATCAATTTCAACTTGATTTTTAGAATTTGACATTTACATTGAAAAGTGTGGGGCCTCTATACTCTTCTTTTCTACGGCGATATTGTATAACCTTCAATATCCGTACCATAGTATCATATGTAACTTTAAATTAACTTAAGAATAAAATTTTTGAGGCTGAATTAACTTACAGCGCCATCTATTAAGAATTTACAGAACCAAACAATCAATACACACTACTAATGTATAATAAACATTTTATTTGAAATAAAAAATTATTAAAACCATCCTATCTTTTAAGTTGGACCAAATTACAGATACGTATGAAATTTGATAAAAATCGGTTCAGTAGTTTCGGAGTTTACCCCGAACAAACATTGTGACACGAGATTTTTATATATATAGATATATATATATATATATATATATATATATATATATATATATATATATATATATACATATATATATAAGGGGGAAAAGGCTTGAAAAAGTTAGTAGGCTCGAGGTGCTGTATTGGAACCGAGTTACTATGAATTAATGAGAGAGAATGCTGTTACATATATATCCTCGTATAAAATAAAAACATTAACTAAAAAGTAAATATACAAAAATACTTATAGTGAAAAGACTCTTGGTTAAAAGGTTGTATACATTCAAGTTGAAATGCCTGGTAACAGCCCACTGTAAACATCCCCAGTAACAACATTTTCAAAAAAAAGAGGAAGAAGCGGTTTAGTGAATCTTAATACGCGTATCTGTTTCTTCCTGTTTACAGAAGCGGATGAGAAAAAGGGCCAAAAATCGGCTTTCATTTTGGAAATTAAGTACGAAAATAGGAATAATATAATATAATAGTGACGAAAAGAGTTACATTAAAAGGCATATTATGTAAAAGAGCAAATCGGTTGTAGCAAGAGTACTCGAGATACTACGACGGGCTTTCTCTTTTTCTCCTTTTTCTTTGAAATATAATAGTAATAACAGTAATAAAGTAAAATATATACATTATATGTACAAAATTAAAAAAAAAATCGAGATTAATAATAGGATACCCCGAGCTGGAGTGCTTGATAGCACGCATTTTTGAGACACAAAGCAATGAAAAGCGATGTAAAGCAATGAAAAGGAAACGTCTTAGTGGGTTCAGCTTGAACAGAAACGCAAGTCCACATCCTTTACCAATATACACCTGGAAGAGTTGAAAACAGACTGGAAAATCAACTAACTTCTTGGAACTCGTAGTTGCGGGTAGTCAGTTCGCTAATTAAATTATGGATGGAATTTGAACCAGATGGGTGCGAAAGAGCTTGACGAATATTGTCGGGTATTGTGATACTATTGTTCAGCTTTAGGTGAAATTGAGATGTGAGAGGGTAGGAGTAAAGATAATGATTTGGAGTACCTATGAGTCCACATGCACAGTTGGAAGATGGAATTATTTTGAATCGAGAGAGGTATGCTGGAAAGGGCCCATGCAAAGTTACAAAGAGGGTGTCAGATCTGTTCTTGATCCTGGTTTTTAAAGAAGGTTTATCTGAAGTCATCGTTTGGGTTTATCTGAAGTCAAATGATGAAGTCATCGTTTGGGAAGATGACGTGTACCCTTCTGCCTGTTGTTTCACTTTGCCAACGTGTGTTCCAACTATCTTTTAGATGTTCTAGTAATTTTTGCTTTATGAAGGATTTTGGCACTGGCATATTTAGAATAATGGGGGCACGTGGGTCGTTTGCTGCTTGTTTGGCTAAGAAGTCTGCCGCTTCATTCCCCACCTGTCCTGCGTGACCCTTAATCCAACTTAATGAGATATCATTCTGGCCTCTGAGTATTTTTTGAATTTCTCTTACTAGGGGGTTTCGATGTATGGGGTTCAGCAGTGCTTCCAAGGAGGAGAGACTATCAGAGTATAGATCTGCGGCAGAAGAAGGGTGATTTGTTTGCAAATACGACAAGCCTTGAAAAATAGCCATAAGCTCTGCCTGGAATACTGAGTTTGAAGGATTGAGTCTTGCGGACCAGTTACAGATACGGATCCCATCCCGTAGCACAGCATAGCACACATGCTCCTACTCCACACTTTGTTTTGGAGCCATCCGTGTATATCTCCAAATTCTGCAGTGAGGGAGTTTTTCCCTTTAAGCATATCTTGGGAAGGGTACACTGGATGCTCGGATGGCTATCCCACTTCTTGGCAGTTTCTTCTAAGTCGCTAGGGCTGAAATTGTGGCCAGGAATTTGAATCGATTTGCTTGTGAGGGAAATTTTTGACATTAGAGCTTTTGACTTGATCGTAAGGTCTATTGGAGGGATTCCAGCGATAACATGGAGTGCGGCTTGGGAGGTTGTGCAGTATGCTCCAGTCACTGTTAGGAGAAGAAGTCTTTGTATTGTTTGTATCTTCTTTAACGCTCTGCAGTGCATCCAATTCGTCCAAACTGCCGATCCGTATAGAATTGACGATTCTACAACATTTAAATAGATCAGCTTCCGTTGTGATATGTTCATGCCCCAAGTGGGGCCAGCAAGACGTTGTAGAAGTGCTCTCTTCCTTAGTGCTTTCGTTTTTAAAAATTCAGCGTGTGGCACAAAAGATAGATTTTTGTCAACGATGATTCCTAAGTATTTGACTTCGTCCGCACGTTTTATAAAAATTTTTCCAAATTTTAGACTTGGTTTTTTCACTAAATTCTTTGGTTTATTGAAGATAACGGCTCTTGTTTTGCCCTCCGATGCCTCTAAACGATGTTCAGTCAGCCATATGTGGAGAATTTGAAGAGATTCTCTAGCTGAGTTTTGTAATTGAGCTGTTGTTGAACCATGTACAACGAAGGCTAAGTCATCTGCAAAAGCCTGAACAAAAGTGTGATCCGGCCATGGTTTTGCAAGTAAAGATGTTATAACCAAATTCCATAGTTGTGGGCCACTGCAGGAGCCCTGCGGGCATCCCTTAAACTATGAGGTAGAAAGGACTTCGTTTTGGGCTATCAAGGTAATTTTTCTTTTGTTCAGGAAGCTGCTGTAAAGATTATAGACGCCCTTTTCGTATCCAGTTGCTGCTAGAGAAGACGAAATATCTTGCCACTGCAAATTTTCAAAGGCTGATTTTATGTCTATGGAGATAAAAATGGTTAAGAAACCGGAATTTATCCTCTGGTCTATTTCTGTTAAAAGAGAATGAAGTGCATGTTCAGTTGAAATTCTTGGTGTGAATCCGAATTGAAGGGGATGTAAAAGATTGTTAACCGAAAGAAAGCTTTGAAGTCTGTTAACAATGAGCTTTTCCAGGATTTTTGACAGAGTTGGAAGTAGCACTATAGGACGATATGAATCAAATGACGTCAGCGGTTTAGAGTGTTTGTGAAAAAGAATTAAGATTCCTTCTTTAAGGCAAGTTGGAAAAAAACCCAGTCTGTAACACTTGTTCATGAAGCTTAAAAGAAAATTTGGGTGAACTTCGAAGAAATATTTCCAAATGTAGTTGTCCAATCCGTCTCTTCCGGGAGCTTTTTTTAATGAAACGTTTTTCATGACGAAGCTGAGTTCTGGGGAGGTAAAATCTGCATTTTTTACAGAGGAAGAGTAAGTGGTTATCAATGGTTGTGGGAAAATCTTGGGGATAAAAATGATGTAGGAGTTTAGTGTAAAACGTTTTAGCGTCGTCATCGGTTGCCGCTCTTTCGTAAAGAAGAGAAGGGTGCACGGTGTTTCCAAACGTAACTTTGTACGGCTTGGAATAAGTGGAGCTAGAGGCTGAGCAAAATTTTCTCCAGGAGGCTCTTTTGGCTGTTCGGATCTGTTTTTTATACAAGGCAAGTTCCCTCTTATAGGAAATGTAGAAGCTTTGACGAGTGTCTGTCGCTAGGCATCGTTGGTACCGTCGTCTTTTGGCGAGCAGTAGCTTCTTATGCATTGATAGATTATGGTCCCACCAAGAAAGGGAAGGTTTGGGAGAGTGAAACTTTAATTTGAAGGACTGGAGTGCACATGATTGTAATATTCTAATAAATTCTTCAGTGAAAATTTCTAAAGAGGCACAGTCATTGATAGGTGGGAGATTGGTGAAAAAAGAGGGTATTTGCGCTTTAATTTTTCGCTTGAATTTTTCTGGATTATACTTTGATTTAAAGCGGATAAAGCGGTGGAATGTCAATGATGCTGAGAGATTCAATTGAATGTACTTATGGTCGCTGAGTGATTCATCGGCCAGAACTTCCCAGGTAAGCGTCAATGGCAAATTCCTAATAAGAGTTATATCTGGCCAGCCTTCTGCTTTGTCTTTGGTGTAAGTGGGAGGAGCATTAGATGTATTAGCAATGCTTAGATTATGCGAAGAAATAAAATCTAAAAGTTCTCGACCTCTAGAGTCTTCATTCCTGTAACCCCAGACTCGGCTGTGCGCGTTTAAGTCTGCTGCTATAATAATTGGAGTAAGAGCTACTTTCTGTAGGAGATCACTCAGAGAAGTAAGTAACAATGAAATATTTTCATTAGGTGAAGCGTAAGCAGAGATAATAGTAGTTGTCGAGTTATTAATGCTGAGTTTTAGAGCTATAAAGTCCATGCCAACTTGTGTGACAAAGCAGGAAGGGAATAAAGAGGGGAACACGATTGCTGCTCTGGAGCTGTATGACACGATTTGCGTCCAACTCCCTGGAATGCCTGCCACTGCTCCGTGTAATGCATTCCTGAAGGGCATGGTTCCTGAAGGGCGAATAGTCCTATATCGTGCTCTTTTGCCAAAAGCTCTAGAACTGACGTGGCTGCGTAGCTACGGTGCAAATTTTTTTGTATAATTTTAAAGTTGTTTACAACAGAAGAGCAAACATCATTGGCCTGAGTAGATACTGAATACATAACTAAGCTGTAGAAAAATGATGAGAGGAGATGAAATGGGATATTGCCTAAGATTCGTATTGGGTTATCTTTCGGATTGTTTCAACTTTTTGCTTGTAAACTGAACAATTTGTATCATTAGCTGTGTGATCGGTGGGAAAATTAGCTTTGTAGACGCTGTTTGCCTTATGACAATTGCTGCACATCAGATGTTGACTATTGCAGTCACTGCCGTGATGGTTTTTTGCACAGTTTGGGCATGATGTTCTTGATTTATTAAGGAAGTTCCATAAGAAGCAATGCAAACATTGCCAAAGCTTAGCCAGAATTGCAAGCAAGTATCGAGAATTTTTACTCAGTAAAGTCTTTTTTTTTTTTTTTTTACAGTGCAGGCTGAAGCAATTTGAATTCAGTAAGTACTAACTAAATTTTTTATGGAAAAATCTCTATACTTAGGCTTAGAAAATTTTGCATGTATGAATTCGGCCAAAAAAAAAAAAAAAAAAGCAAAATAACTTGAAAGTGATAGTAAATTTCGAATCTGATTGTAAAATATCGGAATATAGAAACTAAGCATAAACCAGCATACACTTTTAGATTTTACACTATATTTTATTTATCTGAGCTTTCTCTACAGTTTGTAATCAATAACTTCTTTACAAAATACACTAACTAAATAAAAACAAATTAAAATTAAATTTTATAAATGAGGTAGATAACATTGACTTCGAACTATTGTTTCTATTATTTGAAAACTGAAAATTATCTAAGCACTAAGTTGTGCACAATGTTCTTGTTTAACCTGGCTTTTGCTAATACGAAATAATATGATAGATTTCCTACTAGTGAGTAGGCGATATATAGTTGCTCATGAGAGAAACATGTATGTTTCAAGTCCAAACTGAAAATAGACATTGTTTGGTCTTGAGATTTATTTATGGTCTTTGCAAAAGCTAAACGGATCGGAAGTTGAAGTCTTCCAAATGTGTTTGAAAATTTTGACGCTATTAATGGAATCCGTGGCAACACAAACATTTCTCCGATAAACTTTCCCGTCAAAATTGTTCAGTTTTGAAGAAGAAGCGTGTACCATTGCATAATCTAGGTGGGTTTAAATTGCGAAAAAGAATAATTGTGAACCAATTTTCAACAGGAAATCGTGAAGTGGCATTCCTGGTGTATCCAGAGAATTAAAAAATTCAGTTGGAATGTTTATGGCTTTGTTTTTATCGACAACTGTGTAGCCGTGTTCAGTATCAACCGTCAGCGTTTTTTATTTTCAGCCGTCAGTAATGGCTCATTATTCGCAATAATCGTAGCTAAGACGGTGTCTTTGCACTGTTTTTTCTCGTTGCAAATCAGTGTTAACTAAGTTCGTGACCAATCGGTCAAGTGATAGCACACCATAATGGCTAAATAACGAACTTAGAATTGAAATGCACAAATCTTCAATTCCCGAGATTGATGAATAATGTATTCTTTAAAGTAAGACAAAACAACGTTAATGAAGCACAAATTTGCAAATTACAGCAGACACGTGTTTCGGCGTTACAGGGAACGCCTTTTTCAATGCAAAAAATAATGAGCTTACGGATGAAAAGACATCCGACATAAGCCAAGAGCAGATAAGCATGCAGCTTAAAAGATAAAAACAGCGGATTAGCCAGACACCAATGACAAAGTTATAAACCGATCAGGAACCAATAGGAATGCAAGCAAAGGCCAGGAGCTTTCTCTTAGGTACGAACCCCGAAAGAAAGAATTCAATTGGACAAAGATTAAGCCGAAGCTTAAACAAAAAGAAAAGAAATTGTCAGTAACCGTGAACCGCAAGAAAGGAAAGACTGAATGGAAAACCATGAAATAAAAAAACAAATATTCGAAAAAAGGAAAAATAAAGATAAACAGAAGAAAATTGGGGGGGGGGGGGGGTGTCAATAAAGACAAAAAGGTAAAAATAAACAAAGGAAGATAGATAAAAATGAATGAGAAAAAAGGGGGGGAATGGGGAAAGGACAGTATTAAAGATATGGGAGCCAAATGTTGGAAAAATATGGAACTGCACTAAGATCGTTAACTAAGTTAGAACTGTTCCTCAAAATATGAAAGGATTCCCAAAAGTCAAGATCTGATGAATTGGGACATTTTTGGATAATCTGATAAGAGTTAAAATCAAAAGAGTGATTCGAATCCCAACAATGTTGAGCAATACTCGACTTATTTAATTGTTGTTTTTTCACATAATTTTGATGCTCTTTCAAGCGAATTTTTAAAGCACGCCGAGTCTGTGCAATATAGGCAAGTTTACAACTACAATTAATTCTATAAATTCCACAACAATTAAGAGGGTGAATAGGATCTTTAAGAGAAGAGAATGAAAGTTTATTAATAGGGGAGAACACCACCTGGAATTGGAAACGTTTTAGAATCTTAGCAACCTGATAACTTACAGATGGAAAGAATGGCAAAACAACCAAATTCTTTCTGATGAAGGTTCGGTTAAGAACATTAGTTTGGGATTTATTTGAAAGTTTTTTATAAATGGAATCAATCAAAGTTGGCGGATAGTCTCTATCAATTGCCACAGCTTTAAGATAATTAGGTTCCACTTTAAGAAGTTCCGACGAAGAAAAAATATTAACTGCGCGATAAACAAAAGAATTGAAAGCAGAATATTTTTTATTTGGAGGATGAGACGATAGTCTATGAGGAGGTAAAGAAACAGCAAAAGGTTTGCGATAAACAGTAGTTTCAAAACCAATTTCAGTACGAGAAACAAGTACATCAAGAAATGAAATGCAATTATTCCGTTCTTTCTCACAAGAAAACTGAATATGAGGATCAATGGAGTTTAAAATAGATCATCACTCTCAAACTGATTCTGGTTCATTAGAACAAAACAATTATCAAAATACCGAACATAAAATTGAAACTGCAGTTTTTGGAACAGCTTAACCTCAAAATAATGCATGTAAATATCACTAAGAATGGGGCAAAGTGGGTTTCCCATAGCCAGACCATCTAACATAATATAAAATTTCCCATTAAAAACAAAAGAACATTGCTTAAGACAAGTACGGGTACGGAAAATTAAATCCTCAATTTCCGTATTGGTGAAATGAAATTCAGAAAGTCTTCTACGAAGGCATAACAATGAACCCTCGACGGGAACGTTCGTAAATAAAGAGTTAACATCAAAAGAAGCCATAAAAGAATTATTTGGAACGAAACTATGAATTTTTTTAACAAACTCAACAGAATTTTTAATAGTAAATAAATTGTGACTCCTAAGGGAACACAGAGACTAAATATTTTGCAAGTTTGTACGAAGCCGTACCAATATTGGAAACAATCGGCCTGAAAGGAATACCAGCTTTATGCACTTTAGGTAAAGCATAAAATCTAGCACAATTAGCAATTGTTTCTAATATTGGTACGGCAAACTTACCAGTTTTTTTTTTTTTTTTAATTATAATAATGCTTAAAAGAACTGAACTTAGTTGTTCGGTTAAATTAATAAAATTTTTTAGGTAGATCGTTTGGCTATAAACTATCTGAACATCGGGCAAGCTCGGGCTGTCCGACATAATAGCAAATTTACATTAATATTACGCATTACATATACACATAACATACAACAGATAATACACGTAATAAAATAAATGCAGTGGGAATGCTTCTTGGTGTTTCGACTCATTTTCTGCAGGCTACAGTTATTATTCAGATCAGTTAATTATTAATCAAAGGGTGTTCTTTCTTTTTTTAAGCTTTGACTCGATTCAGATACCTAATCATAAGGTAAGCGTAAAAAAAGTATAAGATTAAAAAATTCAGACCTCAATTGAATTCTTTTTGTGCAGAAAAACATCTTCATTTTATGATGAAATGTAGATTTTTCTAATCGCAGTGTTTGACTTTCGTATAAATAAAAAAGTACTACTCAAAATTTTAATAACGAGTTTCGCACAGTAAACTTCCTTTAACTATTTATTCGAACACGATGTAAAACATTAAAATTGCTATCAACTTCATAAGTAAGAAATTATTTTTCTACTCCTCTGCTTCCGACGAAAAAAAACTTCATTTTGTCTACGTTCAAAAAATTACAATTGACGAATGGTCTTTTTTTTTTGGCAAAAAAGCTTCTTTGCTGTTTTTTATTACGCATTGCTTCAGTAAATAGCATTCGAAAGCAAAAAAGGAATTGCTCGGTTGATTAGAGTCGTTCTGATAATCAGAATGGCTCCACTTCGAATCCGTGCCAAAAAATATCTCTTTAACGCTTCTTTGTTTTCGTTAGAGACTCACATATGCAAAATTGTATTTGCGACAACCAGTTTTTTCACACGCACAATTACTGCTTTTTCACGAGTCTCTCAGTCACACTTTAAATGATATTTCTGTTTGCATTGAAAATACGTACAACCAAAAGGTGAGCGATGATCACATTATTACCACATTGTATTTAACGAGGTTTTGTTGCTGATGTCTTTAAATTACATGTCTTCTCTTTTGCGTTTACTTTTTTCCGTTTTTGAAATTTTTTAAGAGTGAAATGCCACATAAAACGATTCGAAGCACAGTGCGGAGTTCCGTACGGGTCGACTAGTTAATAAATAATACTGTAATCATCTTCTTCATTTGGATTAAGAGACTTTGCTGTCACTTAATTTTGTTCATTAACTGAGAGTGCAAGTTAGTTTTGACAACCGACGATACTCAATTAAAAAAGAATAGCAATGCGAAGGTCACATCCAATCAATATTACTAAACGTTAAAGGAAATGTGTTTTTTTTTTTTTCGTGAAGAATTTGATATGAATATTTTTCGTTCATAACATTTTTCGTTTTTCTTTCAAATTGCGTTTTAAGTAATCATTTAAAAAGAAGGTGAGGTAGTCATCATTGTTTATAGTTAAGCGGATGAATTCTGGCAAATACCAGTTTTTAATATAAAAATCTTGAAAAACTTAACTCTTGCGAAAACCCGTTTTCCCGTGGTGTAGACCCCAAGCAGGTACGGGATATGGGCAAAGCGGGTAATCAAGTTAATTAAACTAATAAGTCAAATCAAACCAACTTGAACTACAACATAGCTCACAGATTTGATAGACAATACTATCCATATCAGTGAAACAAATTTCACTTAGCTTCATTGTTGGAAGTTTTGTTTTCCTGCAGTTGCTTCAGGCTCGGTTACCATCAGCCCAAAAGCAGGTAGACCTTTGCATTCCTGTAAGTTTGACTTGGCAAAATGTCACTTGTATGTATCACGACGATAAACGGCTCTTTCTTATTCATTTGTAGACTATTTAAGGCAGTGAGAAGCAATGGGATGCAAGTATACTATTTTAAGTTTCGAGTAAAACGCGTTTAAAGATCAGATCCTAGGTAGGCTTTCATTGAATTTTTTTTCTAAATTATGCTATACAGCATCACCTACCAGGGCTCTGGTAGCATGTACAATCTCTTGCCCCAAGACAGAGGAGAGGTTCACCTACCATCTGTACTGGTTATCTCCAAATTTTTAATTTTGCCACTTGCATCCCTTTGCTTCTCACTACCTCATTTGAAAAAAAAGCTGAACCGACAATTTTTTTACTAATTTGCAGAAATAAATGTCTATACTATTTGCCAAAAGACATGACGTAATTTTATCTTACTGTAGCCTCAAAATCGTGAAATGCAAAGCTACGTTTTAAATATTATTCATACATGTCACAAAACTAATACTTTAAATTTGCAAATCGACTTTTTTTATCAAACCAACTAAAATCTATGTAAGCGTCTTACTTTAAGTTTTTGCGTTGTTTAAAATTGATTTTCGTCAATACAATGCACAATCTTGTACTGAATATGCCTGAACCCCGATGGGATATTCGATATAGTCGAGAACAGACAACTGAATCACTGTGATTGCCAGCTAGTTTGCGTTAAGGCTCCTATATCAAGGGAGTTGACTTATCCGACGATTTGGTTATAAATTTTGTCGGGGGGCAAAATTAGTATTTGTACAAAACCATCGTTGCAGAAAACTGGGGACCAAGCTTTAGATATGTTGCCTGATTAAATATTGATTATTTTATCCAGTAGATGAAAATAGATTTAATTAATACAAATTAAAAACAAAAATGAGTAAAAATGAGGTTCATTACAGCAGCCATCAACCGATGCAGTTTTGTTGAATTTGTGAACTAAGTTATCCTTCTAGACTTACCTTAAGTGACATTTTACTCAATTTAACATTATTTGTTTTACGACATAGCAACCAGCAAATGTTATAACTTATTTATAAATACCAGAAACAAAGTGTCGTATAAGTCAACTTGTCCTTTTTAAGGAGTTCTAGTTTGCGTAAGGCGGCAATGTATGTATGTCTACTAAAAGTGTATTGGGGGAAACTGGTGCCTAAATTACAGACGTATAGTTTGATTGATGTTTGGCTGTTTCAGTTAATGGAAGAAGATTTAACTTGTTTATATGTAAAACAAGTTAGGTATGAGAGTTGGGTACATAACGGGAAATACTTCCCGAAGACCTGTTATTTATTGTAAAAAACTACTTTTCCTTGTAGATTTGATGAAATTTCGTTTTACTCTACGTTTCAGCACTTGTTTTTGCAACTAGTAGCAAAAACCCTGTATTGTAACGTAGTAGCCAGCGACTACAATACAATACAGGGTGTCCTGAAAAAGACTGACTGTTTTTCAAAATTGATAACAGGAAAACGGTAAATGATAAAGAAAATAATCCTTACAGAAAATTCATCGCTGCAGATAGTAAGCCCGTAAATCAAAAAAATATATAGAAAATTACGTCATAATTTTTCGAAAATAATGAATAAAAGAACAAAACAATAACAACAATCAAACAATCGTCGGTTGTAATCCCGTGTCACAATCGAAAGAAAAATCGGTGAATTTCAATTCTTTTTTGAATTACCAGCTTACTATGTGCAACGTCATCTACTGAAACATTTTTGAAGTAAAATTTGGAACTCAGAGGAAAAAATACTTAAGGCCCACCACATGAATTTTCTGCAAAAATTTTTTTTTTATCGTTAACCGTTCTCCTGCTATAAAATTTTGAAAACAGTCAGTCTTTTTCAGGACACCCTGTGCATTGTTCAAGTACTTAAAACAAGACTATCCGACGCGCTATTGGAATTAAAATGGAGGATAGGGTGACATTTCCTCTACAGGGTTTGTAAGACCAGTCACTGGTTCGTCAAATTGGTTTGCAATACAAACACTTCTCCCAATTTAGTGCTTTCTTGTACTACAAAATGTTCGCATTTGTTGAGTGATTTGACGGCACACATCAATTTTTTTTTTCTTTGCAAACTTTAAAAATTTACCTTGCATAAAAAAAAAACTCTTAGCTCTTAGGTGGAGAAAAGTAAAGGTACTCTTTGGATTCAATTATTATTAATGAAGCATCAAAATCCTAATCAATGCTAGTTGGCTTCATTTATCAGGCAAGCTATATGCCTTTCTACTTATCTAACTATGTGAACATATATGCAAAATACTCTACGTCGCTCCCAAAATTAATAATAATAAAGGACAATGCTTGCACTCAATAACAGTTTGAATAGCAGCGGACGGTAAATATTTATTAATTTCAATCCTTTCCAAATTAGATGGTATATCATTCAAAACAGTTCCGTATAATACGATGCTTCGGTCAACAATTTATAGTAACAATTTCAGTATGAAGATTGCATTCAAGATAATTACTGATGCACTGTCAATAAGCAAAACCTGGAACTACTTCACCTTCCGGTGATTGGTTTCATTACTTGTGTCAGGTATAATATTGAAACCTAAGTTGAAAGGATACATCAAGGCGATGAATCGGATGGCATCAAGTTACGTTACCATACGTTTTCTGATAAAGGGACCTGAAATGACCGATTCATACATGCACTCACATGTACTAAAACTAACATACATACAAAACGTCTGAAAAGGAGGTAAAAGACGGCGTTTAATTACACACCTTACAGAATTATGAAAAAGTATTTTCCTTGGGCGCAACTGGAATTTTCTTGGGATGGGGAGAGGTTTGAGATTTACATCTGTCTCTACATGTATGCATATTAACATAGTACAGGCGTCCCTCGTTTAACACGGTTAGTTCTTTCCGTGTGGTATCGAAACCGGGTAATACGAGACTTTTTTAAAAATAACTTTTTAACGTATTTTTCACACTTGTTAATCATGTACATAGTAAAAATCATGTCAATACGTATCGTGTTGTATCAAATGTGTTATGTTGAAACTATGCTATACAAGACATTAAAATAATGTGACTAAACGGATGTGTATCGTGTTATATCGAAACTAAGTTTCATAAACAAATTAAACCCTTGTAAGAGATATTATCAAACGTTAACAGGATGTATTAAACAAAAATGAAATTCCATTTTTTTTATAAATAATCTTCGTGTTGTATCAAAACCCTGAATCATTGAATTCAAGTTTCGTACCGTGTAATATTGAAACCGTGTTGAACAAGTACCGTTTTATTCGAAGGACTCTTGTATAACATACAAAGATCGGCATTATGATTTGAACCAAGAGTTTAGGTGGAGTGAAGCACAAAATACCTTCCTAGGGGCAACCCTGCTTATATTCACTTCTAGAAAAATGTTTTGTATTTTTGAATGTAAGTATCTTCTCTTTTTTTTAAATATTTTCTACGGCACTGGTTCAATTTAGTTGTATTCGCCACTGAGTTTTGAGTTCAAAGAGAAGACCAGTGTGGTGCTACTAATGCATACTCAATGGTTACAACATATTTTATTTTGTCATTTCTATGTGTAAAGATCATTTCACCTCATCCTTCTTTTGGATGAATTTCTTTGAAGAACACCCTGAAGAAAACCTGACTTCCTTGAGTACTGTTCTGCAAGGCTTATTCATAGTTGCATACTGAACGTAATGAAGCAAGGGACCATGTGTTCAGGATACTTGAGGAGAGTTAGCCATCACGTGCCAGCCCTTTACGCATGTCTTTATTTCTCAATCCATAAATAGCCCTCCTGAATCCCTAGTTAGAACCCGGAACCTTCAGGCTTTAAGCCAAAGCGCTTCCACAAGTCGTGTTTTTTTTATTTTTTTATTTTTTTTAATGGTTTACAGATTGCTGCAATAAATGCCAACAGGTTTCAATTTGTTCTTTTAACCTATATTATGCTTGTTTGCACATTTTGAACACACACTTTGTATTTGTTCAAGCTATAGCTTCATTTTTATTCGAAAGTAAAGTTTAGGGAAATGTTTCTGTCGGAAACATTGTCATGCTGGCCAAATTAGGAGTTCTTGTTGAGTAGTAATTAAAAAAACACCATTACGAATATAGTCCTTGACAATAAATGACGGTGCTCACTGCGCCATGGCATTGCTACTACTGCAAATGGCACAAAATGGCACGTATGCGGAAATCGATTGCTACCCACGTCCACTTCACCATATCTCCACCACAACCGACACAACGTTCTTTCCCAGCCCTGTATAAAACAGTTTTCAAAATACAATGAAATACCGCAACACCGAATACCAGTAGAACAAGATATCGTTTCAACGAAATAATTTTTCTTTCCCGATTTAACATTCATTACAGTGCTTGAATTCGATTGCAACGAAATTTCCGTTAAAACTAAAAATATTTGCGGTACCTTCAAGTTCGTTGTAACGGGATTTTACTATATTTAGAAGCGCTACTGTTTGCTCTTAAAATTTTGCTATTGCTTAAAAATAAATAAGGGAAATATTTATAGTCCAAGCTGATCATGAGGACATTGTATTTAAATCTTCAGAGAAAGTAGTCGCCTTGAAAAATGCTTTTGTGAAAATGATATCATATTGGCTTCTAAGTTGCTCAGCCGGTGAGGTTGATCCGGTATAGAAATGGTTGCTCAATACTTGATGTTTGGTCACATTGTTATTATTTTTCTATGTGCAAAAAGACAAATAAGATATAATGATGACATATCTCTCGGCAACTTACTTGACACTGAAACCGCACGTGTCCAGGTCCTCGTACTTTAGTGGCAGCAATGGATTTTAGTTCCGTTTCCGCGTCAGTTGGTGAACAGAGCCCCAGCATACAGACAGCCCTGAAGAACCGGAGGAATCCATTCCGGAATCGTGTGCTCATGGACGCATAGATGAAGGGGTTGACGCAGGAGTTGGCAAACGCGAATAGGTTGATGTTCAGCATGGTGAAGAAGAAGTTCTCTCTCTCCATGAAGTTTACTGCTTGGTATTGAGTGATGATGCTGACCAAGAAATATGGTGTCCAGTTGACGACGAATGCCAGAACTACCATCATCACCATTTTGGCCACCTAAAATGTTAAAAAATGTTTGAGCTATTCAAAGATGTGTTTATGGCAGTTTGAAAAGTATGTTTGGAGCAGTGTGTCAATTAAATCATCGGAACAGTGCTTACTATGAGCCAAGTCACAAAAAATATATAGTTCAATTCACAATAATTTTAAAAAAAAAGTTGCATTTTCTATAGAAACAAAAATGGTTGTAGTGCAGTGTGTCGTTAAAATCATCGGTACAATGTTTACTATGTGCCAAGCTACAAAAAATATATAATTCAATACAAAATAATTCTAAAAAAAGTTGCATGTTCTCTGAAAACAATAGTTGTCATTCTAAGGAAAACTAGTTTAGAATTGTTACTGAATGACTTTGTTGATGAATGATTTCCAATAGTTAATTTTCTATCTCCTTTTTCGTACCTCTTTCTTCAAAAGTTTCAAATTTGCAGAGCCTTTTATTTTTAATATACATGAAAAGTTAGATGATATATCACTGTCGTTTTAAAGCTTCTACTTGCTCTGAAAAAGAAAATAAGAAACATTGGAGGCAAATACTTTAAAACGGTAGGTTTAAAATAAAACATAAAGCAATTTTACGAATTGTCTGAGTTTTTCCAATGCAGCATCTCTTCTTACTTTCTTTTTGAAACAATCGAAGTTCTCCTTACGGCAGTAAAACTTCCATTTTCCAATATGTACTTATCCCAGAAACATATCACTTTGGAAGCAAATATTAAAAAACAAACATTTTCTACATCAAATTTTTGAAACGATAGAACATTTAATCTATATTTGCCAATAACTCTCTTTGAGGAATTTTAAAACTTTAAAGTTTGATTTTGAAAGCATCCGTCGACCGATAATATAGACGGATTTTATATTTTAAGAGTACTACTATCAATTTATGATGTTTATAGCTATTCTTAAGCGGCTTAATATTTTTTGGAAACATCAAATGGTTTTGTCAGAAACAGAAAATTTAATGATTTGCAACTCAAGACATACTAAAGATTATAGGAACGAAAACGGAAGTTATATAAAATAAATGCTGCCATTTTATGTGTGCTCGATTTCACATGGTAGTTTCTAAACAAACTGGTTCTTTCATCGGGTTAAAGCTTTATTTTTGAAATTAATTTTCTGCTCATAATAAATACATCTTTCCTAAACTTTTGTGCTAAAACTATTCGAAGTTCTTGCAAATAGCATTATAAAATTAAAATAATTTCCATGCGAAAATGAATAATTTTTCCATATATATATATATATATATATATATATATATATATATATATATATATATATATATATATATATATATATATATATATATATATATATATATATATATATATATATATATATATATATATATATATATATATATATATATATAAATCTCGCGTCACGATGTTTGTTCGGGGTAAACTCCGAAACTACTCAACCGATTTTTCTCAAATTTCATATCTACGTGTCATTTGGTCCAACTTAAAAGATAGGATAGTTTTTATAATTTTTTATTGCAAATTTCATATTAATTATGCAATAATAGTGTGAATTAATTTTTTCGTTCTGAAAATTCTTAATAGATGGCGGTGTAAGTTAATTAATCGATATAACTCTAACATCGTACGACTTACTGCTAAAAACACCATGATAAAAAAACTCAGAAATGTTGCTTAGAATTTCCATATAACGTTTCGGGATATTACAGGTTATTATTCACTTCCTGAGATAGTCAACTATATTTTTCAAACCGTTTCCTTGAATTGCTACAAATTGCAGATTTCACACCGTTGTGAAAAATATTTTTCTCCACCAGTATCAGGATTAACTAAACGTATTTAATTTGTGTATCGGTTTCGGAACATGCACATCCTTCATCCAGCGTAGAAGAACCATTGTTCTGGCGCGATGCTCGCTCTGTATCTGTAGCGATTATGGTTCTTCCAGATTGACTCAACACCCAATGAGTGCGAAAAGATATCTAGATCACGAAGAGTTGCGAAAGAGTTACATTCAATCTACTTGCTAGGGAGGCTGTCTTTGCGTTGGCAATGAGTGCATTAATGCTTTGAGAGCTTTCTTAGAAAAGCAGGAAGGTCCCAGGCTAATATCTTAAACCTGCGGCAGGCTTCTCTGAAGGTGCCAGAATCGTAACTGCCTTTAACTAAGAAGACTATTGAATTCTTCAAAAATACTCCTGGTTAATTTCAGGAAGGTTAATGAATTTAAGCGGAAAACAATTATTTTCTTTATTTTGTTCCCCAAGAACTTTTTAATATCATTAATTCTCGCAAAGATACGTTCGCAACAGAAAATTGCAGTGACAGTTGCATCGTCAGGTATTGCAGCTACTTTTTTTAGATGGTAGACGAACAGCACATTCAGCTTTAAAGTTGCCTATTAGATATTCATAACAAACAAAACGCAATGTGTAACATTAAAGAAATAAAATAATAGTTTAAAAAACTAAAAAAAAACGCTTTCATAGCAAAATGAACTAAAAAGTGAAAAATAATCTTTGGATGATAGTAGTTGACTCCAATCACTTAATTTTAATGTGATACAAAAAAGCGTGGGGTGTTGTCTATTTGCACTTTTGCTTGGACAACAAATGGAAGAAATTCAAGACAACTGATAAGAAGCCCCCCACGCTTTTTTGTATTAAATTAAAATTAAGTGATTGGGATCAACTACTATCATCCAAAGATTATTTTTCACTTTTTAGTCCATTTTGCTACGAAAGCGTGTTTTTTTTAGTTTTTTAAACTATTATTTTATTTTTCTGTTTTTTATTCTTATGTTGCAGAATTATCAGGCAAAATTGCAATTACTTCTTTTCGTAAAAGTCTTAGTTAAGACAAGGGCATCCCGATGGGAAGCTACTGTGAGTCATCGATGTATGTTTGCGGAAATCATATTTATATTACTTTGAAAATTTGAGATGCATTTGAATAAAAGTTTTGTTCAACAATGGTCTGATCAGCAATGAATTTCCAATTGAAGGGCTCACCTAAATTTTGGCATGAAATTAGTTAAAAACAATTATATTTCATGTTCTAATTACCTTGGAACATTGGAACAAATTTTGTCTGATACAGAAAAATTAAAGGTTTTTGTTGATATTTTAAAATAATTTTTGCGAGCATTTTTTAATGTATTTTTTTAAATTTTTCCTTTTTTACATTGTTGGATTTATGCCAAAATATTAATTAAAATTGGAGGAAACTAACAATTAAAAGAGTTAATTAATTAATTTGATTATAGAATATTGCATTGTCATCGGGTCTGAGGTCGCGTGCCAAATTTCAAAAGAATCTGATCGCAGGAAGTGAGCGAAATTTGAGCTGAAAGATTCCGATACAAGATACATACATACATACATACATACATACAGGTGAAGCTAATAAAAGCGTGTTAATTTAAAAAAAAAACCTGGAATGGTTGTAGTGCTGCAAGAGAGTGAAATTAAAATTTGGGATAAGTGTACTATGGCTCATGAGTAAAAGCATTCATTCGAAGCACATCATAGGATTGTGCAAGATTTCAACGGCAACGATAAACTTTTAGACGAAATTGTCTGAATACTGTCTGGGGACTTCCGGCAGAGATCACCAGTTATTCCGATGAAATCAACGCATGTTTTAAAACAATCGTTTTTATAGTGTAATGTCGAGATAATGCGATTGGCCTTGAACATGCGAGTATAAACGCAAAATAATCTAATCGCACAAGTATTTTCTAAACCATTGCTGGGTATTGGAAACGGTGAAATTGAACTGTATCAAAATATACAGTACAACAAATAGCCGGACAATTTCTACACTGCCGTTGAGACGAAAAGTGAACTAATTGAGAGTCTATTCCCAGATAAATTTAATTTTTTTGAAATCATATTTGCCTCTATAATCGCGCTGGTTTTGTAGCAGTTTTGTTTCGGTAAACATTCCCGAACAGACAGGAATATTTGTGGACCGTCAATTGTCAACTGTCAAATACATATCCCGATGCATGTCGCAAATCGTATTTATTGGTCGCACAAAGTCATTGGGAGTTGACACTTTCTAATGCAGGTTTGACATAAGGAGAAACAATATTCGTCAACTGTTTAAAACAATTTTGACGACATACTATCCAACACAATCATCATTTTTTAAGGTGAAACTATATATTTTTCACGTTTGAAGACCTATTTCATAAAGTTTAACAAACACACAAATGTCCAAATCCAGATTTTACACTAGAGATGAATTTGAAGCTTTAGTTTTAACTGAAGGTTTTTGCGTTTCAATTTCAAATTTGCCACTTAGTCATTAGTGTCATTAGTTCCGTCACTTGATCGTTGGGTCACCGACTTAGTTAACACTGATTTGAAACGAGAAAAAACAGTGCAATGACGCTGTCTTAGTACAATTATTGCGAATAATGAGCCATTACCAGTTTCGATATTTACTATCACTTTCAAGTTATTTTTGCTTTTTTTTTTTGCCGAAGTCATACTTACAAAATTTACTAAGCGTAAGTATTGGGTTTTTTCCATAGAAAATTTAGTTAGTACTTACTGAATTTAGTAAGTACTTTCTTCAGCCTGCACTGTAAAAAAAAAAAAAAAAAAAAAAAAAATCCGAAACGTTACTGAGTAAAAATTTTCGATACTTGCTTGCAGTTCTGGCTAAGCTTTGGATATGTTTGCATTACTGCTTATAGAATTTCCTTAATAAATCAGAAAAGTGCTAAGTTTTGTTTTATCCCTCCCTAAGTGTACACTAAAGTTCCAGAAACACGACTAGCTTCAAACGGGAAGATCTTCGAATTTTTCAAGAGGCTTCCGAGATAATTTCAGGAAGGTTATTAACTTTTATCGGAAAACTTTCCGGTTTTGGCATGACATGTTACTGGCAAAAATTGGCCACATCAGCTGCCCATAATTTTCCAGAAACATTTATGAATCGTTTTTACATTGAATCACGCCCATTATCAATCTCATATGTTTTAAAATCGGCTATATTATTTCAAGCACCATTAAAAATATTTATTTGATTCTATCAAAATAATGAGTAAAAGTTTATTTTAATCCAACTTTTTTGCCACAGCAACGCGTGGCTGGGTCAGCTAGTATATATATATAAATCTCGTGTCACGATGTTTGTTCGGGGTAAAATCCGAAACTACTGAACCGATTTTTATCAAATTTCATACGTATCTGTAATTTGGTCCAACTTAAAAGATAGGATGGTTTTTATAATTTTTTATTGCAAATAAAATGTTTATTATAAATTAATAATGTGTATTGATTGTTTGGTTTTGTAAATTCTTACAAGATGGCGCTGTAAGTTAATTCATCCTCAAAAATTTTATTCTTAAGTTAATTAAAATTTACAAATGATACTATGTTACCGATATTGATGGTTATCAACAATATCGCCGTTGAAAGGAGGAATATAGAGGCCATACTTTTCAATCTAAATGTTAAATTCTACAAATCAAGTTAAAATTGATGAGCAGCGGGTAGTTCCATACTCACCACTGCTTTTACAAACTAATGAGTCTCATATAAATGTCGAGCTTTGCTGTTTCAGTACTTAATTAAATACTTTATTAAAGGTCTTTATTAGGTCGCATTTAAAGTAAAAGATGTGGAAAAAATTACCGAAAAAACGCGATGAAAGGACATAAAAACAGCAACGAAGCTATCTGGCTTCCCCATATACGAAAGAGACCCTTCTGTACAGCATCTTGTAGTACATCTTGAAAACGGTCAACGAGTATATTTTACCGAAGATATTTCTACGAAGAGCATTTGAACCACCAAAAACGATCCTGATTTTTTTTTTACATTTTCAAAAACCTAATGTGTTTAGCCCGATTCTCAGGAATAAAATTATTTACCAATGTTTCACGCTATTTTACATGCACTGTAAACAAATCTGAAATGTCCGTCGAACATGTTGGGATTTCACAGGTCCTCAACAATTTTATTTGGAAACGAATTATCTTCTTCAAAAAGTTTCTTGAATTGCTACAAACATCATGAATGCAGACTTCTCACTGTTGCGAAAAATATTTATAATTTCCAGTTTAAAGATTAACTGAGCGTATTTATTAAGTGTATCGGCTTCAGTTCGATTACGTTCCGTGTGCCTTGCTTGAAAGTTCACAGAGAGAGTAAATGAGCCTCTGGATTCCGATGCTTTGCAGAAATCGTAGGCGAGTTAGACTCATGGTATTTGCTCGCACGTCAGTCTTACATTTCGCCATGCTTGCAGCTTTAGTGTCGTAGCTTTCTTGAAAACGTAGAGAGGTTTCAAGCTTTATGTTTTATTTAAGATTCTTCGGAAGGTCCAGCGACACGACTGGCTTTTAGCCTGGGATAGTACTGCATTCTCCAAAGATTCCAGGAGAATTTCAGGAAGGTTAATGAATTTTAGTGATGAACTGACATCATTACCGTCGTCGTGGTCCGTACAGATTGACATATTTCCCATTTGGAGGAAGCGAGTCTCTGGATTCCGTAATTTTCCAAGAGTAACAAGCAAGTAAAAGTCTTTGTGCGTGCTTGAAATTTCTTCTTAGCAGTGGCTATGGTTGCGATAATGATTTTGGTACTTTCTTGGTGAGTCGAAAAATGTGCCAAGCTATTAATTTTAATCTTACTTCGGTTCCCTCTAAAGGTTTCAGAGAAATTATTGTCTCGAATCGGAGAGGTTTCGGAATTCTTCAGAAAGACTTTAGGATAATTTTAGGAAGGTTTCTTTCTTTTAGTGGGATACCTTCTTATTTTTTTTCTAAGATATGTTACTGGCAGAAGTTGGGCGTATTCGCTGCCCATTATTTTTCAGGATGTTTCTTAATTGTTTTTACAGTGTTGAATAAAATCAAAAAAATCATGGAAGAAACGCATACAAGGAACATCAATCTCGGGCATTTAAGCCGACATTGGGACCAAAACTCCATCCAGAACAAAACTGCATCCAAAACGAAGTGAATATTGTTTTTGCATTTGTTTTCGTTAAACACTCCCTAAAAGACACGAATTGTTGAGGATTGTTAATTCTCGAGTGTTTAATACATATCACGATGCATTTCGCGAATTGTACGTATTGGAAGCACACAATTATTGGGAGATGCATTTCATAATGCAGGTTTTGCATAACGAGAAACAGTAAATCGTCAACTCTTTAAGATAATTTTCATGACATAATATCCAACACAATCATCATTTCTGTGGGGAAGCTATATAAATTTTATGCTTGAAGGTGTACTCCATGGAGTTAAACAAACACACTTATGTCCAAATCTAGATTTTGCACCAAAGATGTATAATGATGCTTTAGTGTTGATTAAAGATTTATGTATTTCAATTTCAAATTTGTTGTTTAGTCATTATAGTGTGCTATCTCCTGATCGATTGGTCACCGACTTAGTTGACACTGATTTGCAACGAGAAAAAAACAGTGCAATGACGCTGTCTTAGCTACAATTATTGTAAATAAAGAGTCATTACTGACAGCTGAAAAATCATAATCAGATTGTGCTGATCGTTGATGCTGAACAAGGCTATACAGTTGTCAATGAAAACAAAGCCGTAAACATCTCAACTGAATTTTTAAATTCTCTGGATATGCCAGGAATGCCACTAGACGATTTCCGGTTGAAAATTCGTTCTTCAATATTATTCTTTTTCACAGTTTAAACCCACCTAGATTATGCAACGTTACACGTTTTTTTTATCAAAATTTCAACAATTTTGACGCAAAAGTTTAAAAGAGAAATTTTTGTGTTGCCACGAAAGCGATTAATATCGTCATAATTTTCAAACACTTTTGGAAGACTTCCCGATTTGTTTAGCTTTGAAAAGACCATAAATAGATCACAAGACCAAACAATGTCTACTTTCGGTTTGTACTTGAAACATACATGTTTCTCTCTTGGGCAACTATCTATCGCCTACTCACAAGTGGGAAAGTTATCATACCTATTCGTGTTAGCAAAAGACAGGGTAAGCAAGAATAATGTGCACAACTTAGTGCTTAGATAATTTTCAGTTTTCAAATAATAGAAACAATAGATCGAAGTCAATGTTATCTACCTCATTTATAAAATTTAATTTTTATATGTTTTTAATTTAGTTAATGTATTTTGTAAAGAAGTTATTGATTACAAACTATAGATACATCTGAGATGAGTAAAATGTAGTGTACATTCTAAAAATGTATGCTGGTTTATGTTTAATTTCTACGTTCTGATATTTTTTACAATCATTTTCGATATTTACTATCACTTTCAAGTTATTTTGCTTTTATTTCTGGCCGAAGTCATACTTGCAAAATTTGCTAAGCGTAAGTAAAGTGCTTTAACCACTGAAAATTTATTTAGTACTTACTAAATTCGATAAGTACTTAATTCAGCCTAACACGCCCATTATCGATCTCATTTGTTTTAAAATTGGGAAGACTATTTTAAGCTTTACTAAAAATATTAATTAGATTCTATCAAAATATTGAGTAAAAGAATATTTTAATCCAACTATTTTGCTGCAGCAACGCGTGGCTGGGTCAGCTAGTATATATATATAAATATAAGTTGTGTATTGGCATCAAATGCTCGCATAAAAAATTTTTTGGAAATCAAAATATAATTAGATCCCCCACCCACCCCTTAAAGTTTGGCCAAATATGTAAAAATTGACATTTTAAAATTTTTTAAAAAAAAATCTTATGTATAATATTTTTAATCGCCTGTGGTGGGAAAAGTTGTGTATTAACATCTAATGTTCATAAAAAATTTTTTTGGTGATTAAAATATATTTATACCTTCTACCAGGTCCCTGAAGTTTCGCTAAATACGCAAAAACTGACTTTTTTTAAAACTTTTTTTTCATTTATTATGTATTTTTTTTTATCACCTGTGGTGTAAATAGTAAGACCCTTTGTTTGTGAACAAAATAATTATCATATCATATTACATATACCACCTCTGCCAAGAATCTGATATTGCGCGTTTTGCCTTTTTTCTTTGCTCCTTCTGCTTAGTTTTAACTGTCAAAGAGACAGATGGTGTGATTAATCCGAATGTTTATTTTTCTTCTTCTCTGTGATATAAGGAAACTATTTAAATCACTCACCCCCCAGTCTGTCAAATGGGCCTATTCTTGGCACTTAGCCAAGCATATATGAACCAAATAGAAATCGTAACGAAAAACTCAGAGCAGAAGAATTGGTACAGTGAATGAAGTGTTATCAAGCATATTAGACTATTTAAAAACAACCCAAGTATCTACTATGGATTTAATTGCAGTAGGATCAGATGGAACAGCAGTCAATACTGGTGTGAAAGGTGGTGTAATAAGACTGTTTGAGCTGCATTTAAAAAGGCGTAGCAGTGGCTCATATGTCAATTGCACGCCAATGAGCTACCTTTGCGCTAGCTGTTACGGCATCTTGATGGAAGCACTACAGGTCCTTTTACATATAATGGTCCTATAGGGAAGTTTCTTGGCACATGTAAGCAGCTACCAATTGTCAACTTTAAAAAAAAATCGCTTTTGATTTGTCAACAGTTGATACAGACGGACTTGGCACTGACCAAAAATACTTGTATCAAATATGTCAAGCAATATGTTGAAGAAATTGTTCAACATCACTGTCCACCAAGTCACCAGGAAAGCTATCTCATGGTAGGTGGCTTACAACAGCAAACAGAGTACTTCGTTTGTATGTTGGTACAAAAGAGTCATCGCTGGAAATAGGGACTATTGTAGAATATATTATAAAAGTGTATGCAAAAGTTTGATTTTTGATTGAAACTGAGCCTTCATGCACAGCCGGTGCACAACATCTTTGGGAAGTTATCCACTACTCAATATATCTTAGAGATGATCTGAAATCAGTAGTTGACCCTTTTATATAAAGAAATGTTTTTTTTTTTGGTCATCCAGAAAACCTGCTGATAGCCATGATAAACGGAACGCGATCCTCAGTAAGGAAATTAGGCTACAGAACAATCCTGAAGGTCCGAACTCTTTCTAATGAAACTGTTCGTGATTTTGTCATTCCACCTCTAAATTTTCAAGCAAAAACTATGCAGAACTGATAAATTGGCAAAATTGTGTCTTTACAGACCCTCTACTCACCAAACATATACCCAATGCGGAACTTGAGAAAGTAGCTGAAACGGGTGACGTTATTGAAAGTGAGTTGTGGAATTTACCATGTCATAGACAAGCGGTAGAAAGAGCAGTTAGGTTGGTGACCGAAGCATCTTTACCTATATGTGGAGCAAAACGTCATGATGGCTTTATACGTACAACATTGGCTTCCCGAAAATTAATGCCAAAATTTGAGAACAAAGCAATGTATAAGGTGTAAAACTTCTTTATTACAAAAAACTCCAAGGTGAATTCTTAGTCATTTTCCTTTAATACTTCGAGAAAATGGACGAAGAGCTGCTGTAAAACTGCGACGACGGACTTCTGGTACTATAATCTTTTATACCTATGTTTTAATCCTAAAGAATTCTATAGTGTCATTATAGAAAAATAAAGTATAAAAAAATGCTTAAATTAAAAAAAAAGTGTTGGATACATTTTTTGCTTTAAAACGTCAAGATTTTAAAAATTATGAAAATATTCCAAATTTTACCGGTTGAGCGGAGCTTGAATATTATTATTATTACTTATGAGTGAAGAATCTCACTAGGCAATCATTTTCACTACTGGTGATTAAAAAAATCAAACATGAGAAATTTAAAAAATAACGAATAAATGTCAATTTTTCCATACTTGGTGAAATTTCAAGGGACTAGTGAGGGATCTAAATATATTTTGATTACCAAAAAAAAAAAAAAAAAAATTGTATGAGTATTAGATGTCAATACACAATTTTTCCCACCACAGGCGATTAAAAATATTATACATTAGATTTTTTAAGATAAATGAAAAAATGTCAATTTTTACATATTTGGCCAAACTTTAAGAGGCTGGCGGGGGATTTAAATATATTTTGATTTTCAAAAAATTTTTTATGCGAGCATCTGATGCCAATACACAAGTTTTCCCACCACAAGCGTTTTCGATTTCAAAAAAAAGTCAAAATCGACCCACCCTAATATATACGTATAGTTTCCACGAACGGTATTGTACTTACTGCGCTGGGGAAGGTCCCCTTGCTGGGCGTCAGACCAGCTGGAAGTTTACCCCTTTATGCGTGACCCTGGCACACCGCGAGATGTGGTATAGATATCTCGGATACTGGCCAACAACCTTAATTGTGGCTCATTTATTTATCGATCGGCGTCTCAAGAAATTTGGTATGGATATCTCGAATACTATGTGGATCTATCTCGGATATCTTTAGTGTTATTGATACCTCGGATACTGGCCGACTACTTCAACGTGATTCATTTATTCATTGCTCGGCGTCTCAAGAAATTTAGTACAGATATCTCGGATACTATGTGGATCTATCTCGGATATCTATGGGGTATAGATTACTCGAATACTGGCCGGCAACTTAAATGTGGCTCATTTATTCATCGCTCGGCGTCTCAAGAAATTTGGAAAGTATGGAAATTTGCTAGCTGGGTCCCCTGCAAACTTAGTGACAGCAACGAGAGACGAGATTGCCTGAGCACCAATAAGAATTCCTGATAATATATTCAGTAATACTTTTCATTTAAAAGACAACATTACAAACTCCCAGAACGCGTTGGAGACACGTTTGGGACGCATAAAGTCGGGAAAGTGTTCCAGTTGTCTGAATATGGACGGAAATGTGTTTTGAATGTGATTCGCTAAAACGAAAGTGTACTTAAATGTGCCCTTGATCTTTTCTGAATGTGTATTACTTAGGCCTTTAGATAAATTTAAACTTGGGAACATATTTCAGAACAGATTGGGAACACACATGGGCTCACTTGGGAAATAGTCACTTTCTTTCGTACAAATATAATTTATAAAGCTTTCTTCAACTACCGGTTAATAGAATTGCTCATTATGATACTACCAGGATTTTTAGTGAAACGAACAGCTATGAGTTTGGGTCACTATTGTGCCATAAAGGATATTCTTCCTTTGTTGAAAACCGTCCATTGCTCGAAGGTGCTTGGTAGCTGCTTCGCGAAATTACTGCGAAAAAACAAATAAAAGGAAAATAATAACAGCAAAAGCTATTGGTATAATCAAAGAAGTGTTTCATAAGTGTTCTAAAAGAAGAGACGTGCGTTCGTGATCCAGAAAATGTTCTTAAATACGTCTGCAAAAGTGTGTTGGAAATAAATAATTGTTCTGAATATTACTTTTGGAAGTATTTTGAAAGCTGTTCCAAAATGGTGTTGAAAACAAATAACGGGTCCAAAAAATTATTTTTGGAAGTGTTTTGAAAGCTGCTCCAAAATGGTGTTGACAACAAATAAGTGTTCTGAAAAGTATTGTTTGAAGCGTTTTAAAAGCTGTTTCAATCAATACTTGTGCTCTAAAAAAGGGGACTTGTCCAAAAAATGTATGAAGATTTGAAGTGAATTTGTGGCAGAAAGGACATGTTTATGGCAAAAATTGTATGCTTTTTGAAAAGGGATCAAGCCGAAACAGGGTAGAAGAAAGCAAAAAAAAAAAAAAAAAAATCATTGAGTATCATCGTTTCCAGAGTTCTTCATTCCAGATTTGTCATCAAGGATAGTTTCACTACAAACGGAAGAAAATGATTTCTCCCTCCTTTTTAGCCTACTTTCCCAATAAAAGTCAGAAAAAGGAGAAAAAAAAAATGAAAGAAGGCTTAATGCATCTTAAAAATGTCGCGAAAAACAAAAAAAAAAAAAAAAAATCGAAAATAAATAAAATAATTAAATAAATATCGAAAAATTAAAAATTGGAAAGTAGGGTATTGGGATGGGGAAAAATGTCTGTCGGTCTGTCGGTCTGTCGGTCCGTCGGTCTGTCGGTCTGTCGGTCTGTCTGTCTGTCCCCCCCCCCCCTAATAACTTTTGAATGAATAGTCTGATTCGAACAAACTTTTTTTTGTTCGAAAGATCTCGGCGAGAACACCTCATTCCCATATTTCACTTTTTGATTTGAACTATTTTTTGTTCAATTTTGAACAGTTCAAAAAAACTTAACATTAGCGCCTACGGGGAAACTGAAAGTCAATGTAGATTCCGTACTTGAAGGCGGATTTGTTTCAAACAAATTTTGTTGGAAATAGTTTGGCTTGACGCCAAACTCCAGACTCCGACTCCGAGAATTTAGAGGCACCTGACTCCGACTCCGACTCCTGTGCCCGACAATTAATCGGACTCCGACTCCCCGACTTCGACTCCGACTTCGTAGCTTTGGCAAAAATTTATACACGGAGGACAATTGACTGACTCCGATTCTTGGATACTCGTCTCCGATTCCTTTATCCAGAAATGAGATCGACTCCGAATCCGACTCCGCAGCTATGGTTTTAACTGTGAAATAATTATTGTTGATATGATTTGTTTTTATTTTCACTCTAAAGTTTTAATTTAGGTATTCAGTTTTCGGCGAATAAACTCGAAGTCATTTATGTTTCTACATAACGATTTGCGCAGACGATTTTTTTTTTTTTTTTTGTTTTTTTGACAATGAAAAGTTATTCTTTAAAATGACATTTTATTTTTTTTAGACGTGTGAGGAATACTTTATTCCTAGAAATTAGCAAAAATATGTTTGAAACAATTTGCGATTTTAGCTATTTTTGCGAATATTGATCAGGTACTAGAAAGTAGTATGGGTATACGGGAAAGTAGGCTCGTATAGTTCTAGACGGAACTACTTGTTTTATTACCAGTTGACATTTGAAACTGAATTTTCGTTGCAAAGGAAAAGGAAATAAAAATCGTTCTTGAGAAAAATATTGTTTCACAGAAATTTAAAACTGCTGAAAATATATATCAAATGCTGGAATCTTTATGATTTGCAAAGACCTCACGATAGTTTTTTTTTTTTTTTTTTTTTTGAGAGGTTTGTCGTTGCATTGGGTATTGTTGCAGCGAGATTGTACTGTAATACTTCTCTAATAGAGCAATTTTAACTTTACTGGATGTTTGTAATATTTAAACAGCTGAGAAATGAAAAATCGACCAACAGCAGCTGCAAAAAGAGTTTACCTTTCTCCGATTGGTCTCCTGTCTGCGAATACTTCCTTGCCTATGAGCAGGTATGTCCTTGAGCAAGCAGCGGGCAACTTGACAGCATGTTCCACCAATGAAACTAAGTGGCATCAGGTAGATAAACACAAAGAGGAACGTGTAATATGCTCGGCGTATTTCTTCTGGCAGACTGATGAAGCAGGTCAAACGCGAAATCGTCCCGAAATCACTCTGCAGTGTGTTGGAAAAAGCTTGAGAAGGGTAAAGAAATGGAATAGCCACCACGCATGGTAAAAACCATACTACCAATAAAATACGCTTGGCTCTAGATTTGGTCTGCTGCATTCTGGATTCAAGTGGATGTATAACTGCCATATACCTGAAATTAGAATGATCATAGATATATTTTCTCGGGTATGATACAATATTATTGCTTTTGTTAATAAAAAACATTGGTATAATAATTATCCAATAACATGGGTCAGAAAAAAAAGTTTTGCTTGGTGCCTGGAAATTTTATTCTGATTTTCCCTAAATCATGTACGCTAGTTCTAAATGTGAAGATAGTTTTTCTCTATTTAGTCTACTTACTGAGATCAAGCCTGTTTAAAACTTGACGTTTGTCGCAATATTGCATTTACAGTTGATTGTATGCAGCCATATTTGTTGATATAATAAATTTTGATATCTTACGAATGCAGTCAAGTTTTTTATTTTATTTTAAATGAAAAAGAGTAGGGCCTGGACTAGAAGACGGTGCGCTAAACATCTTAATTTATTTATACCACACTAAAGGCACTTGTTAGGGATGAAAAATTACCTGTCTTAAATTAGTATTATGCAGATTTTTTTTGTTTTAAAATATCATGGTATACAACATTATTTGTTCCTGTTTTTTTTTTTTTTAGATTTTAAAAGAAATTGATTCACTTCACTTCCATATCAAGAGAGACCAACTTTTCGTCAACGGGAACAATATAATTTCCTAAATGTAACGTCGTATTGCGCATAACTGTACGTTTGACCTTAAGTTTCGATGATGGTGATGGCATAAGAAATTTTCATTGAAAATTGCAATTACTTATATTGGAAATTGAAATGTGCAATGACCATGGGAATTCGAGGAATATGATTTGACTGACCTACTGCTGGTTCAGTAAGAATAATACTTTAAATCATATTAGTCCATATTGATTTTACTTGGGGGGTCCATTTCCATTGTATACAGTACTGGCCAGAATGGATGAATTACTTGTTTTTTCCGATCCATAGTGACATATGTTCGTTATATGCTCGCTTTGACTGCCTGCCAAAGTGCAGGTGTTCTTGCTTGGTATTTCGTTTGTTCATTTGTTGTGTTTGCCACGTGTTGATGTATAAACTTTCGCAGAAGGGAGAAATAATGTAAAAATGCCTAGTAAAAGATTTCCACACGAAATGCACTCACAAATAAAGATTTTGAGCGAAGAACGCTATAATGCTAAGGCATATTTCTGCCAGATTGGAAGACCTGGATACAACACAGTCTCCAGGTCCATTAGTAATTTAAAAACAACCGGAAATGATGGATATTCAAAGCCAAAAGGTCATTACAAGAGCACAAGCATGCGCTAGGATGATTCCATAATTTCGGCAGAGAAGAAGTCAGTCACACATCAGCGAAAGCAATCCAAGCAAGTTTACCAAAAGATTATAATATCCGTAGTTAAAGGACATTGCGCAGGAAGCTATTCGATGCTTAAAGTTTAAAGTCCTATAAGTCTGCTATGAAGCCTAAATTGACTTCCAAATACATTGCAAACCAACTGACATTTTCAAAAAGGATCAGCGGTGGACTGCCGAGCAAATGGAAACGTGATGTTTTAAGACGAGACTCAAATATTGCAGTTTTATGAATTTTGCAGTAACATATGACGGTCTCCCAATAAAAGAGACGTCAACGAGATTTTAATCCCACCGTGAAGAATGTGGATAAAAGAAATTACACTAGACTACTGCGAAAAATCATGTATTTTCATGCCTGATCGTATCCAAACTGTATTGGGGGAAAAAAAGTTTCTACACCAAATATTGAACGTTTTTTCAATTATGTATGTATACCATGCTTATATAACTAAAGTTAATAATTCCCAAAAAATAAATACTCAGTTGAATGCAATTATTCTTGCGCTTCATAAACATCAGAGTTTTTTGTAGTGAGTCATCCATTCTGACCAGTACTGTGTATAGAACATATTAAAGTTTCGAAATGAAGTTATTGGAATACCGCCTTTGATTTTAATAAGACAAATATGAGCTTTTAAAAGTGTTCTTAAAATACAGAGATCGTAAAGAAGTCCTAAAAGGAGATGACATTAAACAGAATAGAAATATATCTGCAAGCGTTTATCTAGGGAACCACAGGAATAGTTTGATTAAAGTCAGCGGCAAATGCAACTATAACACCTCTCATAATGCTGTCTTAACCTTTTAGTTCTTTCAGAGTTCTATCCACGGCTTCTATATTCAAACAGTGTCTCATTGAACATTTGTCCTGCTTTATGGGGCAGACATCTTAAAGACGCTTTGCAAATGGACCATTTTTTTTTCTTATGAAACGTACGGAGTCATTCTGAGGGGAGACATTCAAAGTACTTGAAATCTAAAGTGGTCAGTTAGTATATAAAATTGCTGCAATTTAGTGTAAAAAGAAACCCTGCGCAAACGTCCTTAGTGTGCTTGTTGATCTTGGTCAGTGGTAAATTTTTTTCAGTTCCACCGGGTATACCGATAAACATTACTTTTCGTTCTGGTATCATAGGCAAGTCGCTGATCGGTTACTATTTTGTTGCGAGATTAGAAACGTACTGTTTTACTCCCCTTGCAATGTGTCGTCCCAGAGATTTTTTTAAATGTTTCTCGTAAAGCTAAAAGATCGAAAAATTGATTTTACAGTAAAATTACTGCAAAAAATCCTCTTAAGAATTTTCTAAACTAAATACAACTTATGCGAATTCATTAGCAGATGTTTTTCATTTTGGTTTTCATATGCATATAATACCTAAAGTAAAGTATGCTAAATTTTAACCTTTAGAAGCCCAGCCCCACATTTAGATAAAGCTTTGATGGTTCTTACGGTGCCCACGTTTTCTTCCTTTTCTCGATCTTAGCGTACCGCCCGGACAGAAATTTTTACCACACATAAATATTCAAACATAATTTGTTTTTACGTATATAAAAACAAAACAGTACGAACGTACTGGTAGCAAAGATAACTTATTAGTTTTAAAAAGTCGTATAAAGGCATATATGCATAATTTATAGCCTATGTCACTTAGTAAAAATGTGTCTTTATACAAAGAAGGAATTTTTTGAATAGGTGCAGTGGTTCCGGATATTACGCGGAACATATAAACATACAAAAAAAAAAAAAAAAACCTTCTCTCTTTATAATGTTAGTATTGATGAAAATCCTCAAAGGATAGCCTGAAATGCATGCAAAATTACAACGTTTAGAAACATTGATTAATATCGTCAATCTGCACTACATAAATGCGAATACTAATTTACTCGAAATGAATCCCAGTAATAATTCATTCAAACAAATTCCGATGCTTAAGCATTCTGCGACTCTCAATGGTTCGCAATTGTCAAGGTTTATAAAAATGCTTTACATCTTATCCTCTGCAGCCTTAAATATACGTGAAGGTTCTGCAGATAGTCTTGCATTGCACGCGCAAGGCAGTCGGTCCTCGATTTTACGCTTATAACAATAAAACTATACATAACAAAAACTGGTAGTGTAGACAAACTATTGGTTTAAAAAATTAATATAAATACCTATATGCATAATTTATAGCCTATGCCACTCAGTAAGAATGCACCTTTCATAGTGAAAGAATTTTTCAAATAGTTGCAATGGTTCTAGAGATTACCTCGAACATATACAAAAATCCACCCTTTCTCTTGATAATATTAGTATAGACTAGCTTACTACCCGGTGTTGCCCGGGTGCTTTTCTACACAACATATCTTTTAGATAATCAAATGAATGAATTATATCTGAGCGTTAAAAATTGCATTCACACCGTTCTCTAGGTTCAAATCTTCAAAACACTTTAAGAAGCACAGAAAATCAAGCATTTGCGAAAATATTAGCATAAACTTAACTTGAAAATGTATGAGGCATGTTGTTTGGGTTCTGTCGTGTCCACTGGTACGTTGTTTGAGGTTAAATCAAACGGGCGGTACATAAATTGTCTTTATTCAAAGACAAACTATTGTCTTTTACACACCTTGTGGCACAATCTTTTACGTGATGCTTCGAGAAAAAAGCGTTGTGCTCCCTTTGTAGGTTTTGCTTTCCCAAGACATCAAAAAATGCAACAGTACTCTTCACATACATTTTATTTAGAAATAAATCATTGAATGTCTCCTTAGAAAAGGAACATAAGCTTACCAAAAAAAAAAAGTTAACCCTTATCATAAGACACAAATATATACAATATATTCTTCTTGGACACAGTTACTATATTTTCAGATTAATTCAAAAATATCCTCAATGTCCAAAAGTTGAACAGACATTCCAGCGTACAGAAAATAAAGAATTCAATCAGTGTTGTTAATAGACCATTCCACTTCGTTTTACAGATTGTTTGGCGGTGTTTCCAAATGAAGGTATCAAGTGATAGATTATTTTCTATGTTTTCAGGCAAGCACATTTCGCAGAAAACGTTTGCTCAGTTTGAGTATTTTTACAAAATGTGTCTGCTCTCTTTTTGCATGGTGATTTAGTGCTATGTCATAGAGTAAAACTGGATAAGTCTAACTTGCCTAAAAAGACGCACGTCAGCTATTTATTTTCTCATATTGACGTCAAATTTCTAATTTCCTAGGTAAAAATGACAGTTAGACAAAAATATTAATGTCTTTCAACGATTTGAAATTTGTCCAGATTTAAGTTCTATTTCAAACTTTCAAAACCTAATACTTGACGCACTTGTTGTACATGATATCTCATACTGATGCAGTAGAGAGAGAGAGCACGTATTTAAGTTTGACAGAGTGTTCCTCAGAGAGCATCGAAATTTTAATTTAGAAAGTCACAGTCGTCGTGCGAGATGGGAATTCGTCCGCTGACTATATTACAGTTATTATTTTAAGTTACGTAAAACATTAAAAATGGAAGTAAGTAGACGTGAATATTAGGGCTCGACCGATGGCATTTTTTGGCCGATGGGCCGATGCCGATTGTTGGTCGATCGTTCAAAGCTGGCTGATGGCCGATGGCCGATTGTTTTTCTCCAAATGTCCGATTGCCGATGTTCGATGCCGCTGGCCGATGGCAAAAAAAAAAAAAAAAAATCTAACAGAAATAAATTGCGAAGATTGTCAGGAATTTTAAGGATCATTTATTCATTTCACTTTACTTCCTTTCTACGAATAGGGAATTGTAATCACAAAAAAAAAAAAAAAAAAAAAATCAGATTTCGACCTAAATTTCCATTTTACGATCACCCAATTTAAACTTCGCAAGTTTTTTCGGCACATCTATACTTGTATATGTACTTAAGAACACATAGATGACCGTAATATACATTTTGAACAAATCCTCAGTTAATTATCGCAAATTCTCTTGTGATATCTTCATGCGCATAAACTTGTGTCTCTCAAAAACATTATGAAATAGTAAGTTGAAAACTCATACGTACGCTGTATGATCTAAAAGTTCGAGGACAAGCTGTTTAAAACCTTACCCTGAATAGTTCACATTACCGAAGCACATCTATCTACAAAATGGTCACCTTGAACGACTATGCACTTCTGCCAATGTTCGTATAGCTTTTAGAAGCGCTCCTGGAAGACATTTTCGCAACCTCCTGTAAGGCCTCTTGTGCAGCTACTTTAAGTTCATCGTGGGGAAGAAGGCGACTTTCATGTTGAGGATTCACGTTTCGATTGGTCAATACTGTGATGTGACTAACAAATAACATAACGTTTCGTCGGACTTAGCTCCGTGTGACTTTTACTTGTTCCCAGCAAAAAAAAAAAAAAAAAAACATTTGCATGGACGCCGCTCTTTTCCGTCAGCAGAAGATAAAGCTGCATCACAGAAGGTTGCGAAAAATGGCTTTCAGAAGTGTTTCCAAAAGTTATATGAACATTGACAGAAGTACATAGTCCCTCAAGGTGACCCTTTGAAGGTGGATGTGCTTCGGTAACGTGAACTATTCTGGGTAAGGTTTTATACATCTTGTCCCCGAACTTTTGGATCGTACTACGTACAATCGGTATAGGGTGTAGTTATGTTCTCCTTTTTTGACTGCTGTATGATGAAAGAGAAAGAAAACAACAGCCAAAAAAAAAAAAAAAAAAAAGAAAGAAAGAAAAGAAAAGAAAAGAAAGAAAGATAACCATAATATTGAACAATTTGATTGTTTAATCTTTTATGAAGCCCTATAAAAAGGTTGTAATTAAATTTTTCAATTCAGCAATAATTTTCTGAAATTTAAAAAATTGTATAATAGAAAATCCTTGAAACTTTTCGATAACATACTATTAAAAATATGATGAAAACAAAAATAATTTATTTAATGATTGTATAAAAATACATAAAAATAGTTACTTACAATAGAACAAAAATCGATCGCTATAAATGATGCAAAAAAGATAACGCATTACGAAATATAGGTGAAACAAGTATGAGAAATACAACGGAAAATGACATTTTGTGAGCAAAATGAATAATCGCTAAATATTTAAGAAATGCTTGAAACTACGAGGAAGGGAGGGGGGGGAGTCACCCTCTGATTTTGGAGTAACTCGCAACATTAAACGTCGGCCCTACACACGCAACTTCGAGCACATTTTGTTAGTACAGAACCGCTATCACCAACGCGTCGGAAGGGTTTCTGAACTTACTACACTTCCGAAGAAAAAATTCAGAAGTCTCTTTGATTTCCAAATTATGTCACTATTCAAAACGTCTTTAATCAATTTCTTAACATTAGTGTTCCACATTTTTCCTAACCAATAGAAAAAGTTTGAAAAAAAAAAGTTCTAATTTTATGAATGGTGTTAGTTTTAAGCAACTCGGAAGTACAACTAAAGTTTAATTTCAGAAATGGAAGGAAGGGGAGGGGGGTATACAAGTGTTCTTGGAAGTACAAAAAATAATCGTAAAAAATAGAGTTCAAAATAATCATAAACATTGAGCAGAAAAACCCTTTTAAAACTTGCACCCGAGTTTGTTTTGACATGCAGTGGCGGATAGCAAATGTTGCAATTGCGCGAGAGGCCCCTTAACTATAGAGGCACCGTAAGAGTTACAAAAATGCTTATGATAAATGTTTTGCAACTTCCGTGCTAGAGAAATAGGGCTCCAAAACGTATCTCGAAGGGCCCCAAACATGTAACTCCACCGAAGCGATACAGAAAAGACTGCATTACTGTGATTCATCTTACAAATATCGAAAAATTAAAAATTACCATCGGTTCTACGGGAATCTGACAAAATGACACAAAAACGGTTTCGCCATCTCACATTTGTTTCCAAGTTAATCTCCAATCCAGCAATATATCACCAAATGATCACCTAGTCTGAGACGCTATATTAGTTTTGCATTAAAATAAGTAATTAATAGCCACAAAAAAAAATGAGTAAATAGGCTTTTTAGAACATCCGATCGAAAACAAAAAGGGAAGTGCACAATTGGAACGTACGCACCCCCCCCCCCCCCCCATGCGAAATTTAACCTTCTACAGCTTACCATTTTTGAGTTATGACTTATGAGAGATACATACGTACATCCAGCCGCAAAAAAAAAAAAAAAAAAAAAAAAAAAAAAAAACAACGCAATAATTAATATATTTGGTACCTGAATGCGGTATTAAAAACTCTTTCAGGGGTGACTAAAATAGAAATTCAAACTGAAATTAAAGTAAGCAATTTTATTATGAAAACAATAACTCCCTTTACTTTGTATTAAAAGTAAAACAGCAAAAGTCATTTTTTCGAAAACATCGGCCAATTCCATCGGCTTTTTGATGTTTTTGAAGGGCCAATGGGCCGATGTTTGCTGCAAGTTAGCATCGGCCGCCGATGCCGATGCCGATCGCTAAATTGTTGAGCCATCGGCGCCGATGCATCGGCGCCTTATATAGGAACGAAATATTTAAAAACCGTATAACGTGAATATAGAAACGAAATATTTAAAAACCGTAAATTAAACTGCGTTACAGAGAAAGAAGTAGGCGTGCGCATTTTGAAAAAAAAAAAAAAGAGACAAATCTTATGTTTATATTTTACAGAAGTTTGTTGCATATTTTATTCCCCCTTATCCAAAGCTTAAACGCAAACGAAATATATTTCCACTTTTCGAAATGCAGTTTAAAAACTTAAAAGTTGAATGATTCAAAATTTTCTATTCCATAAATTTAACTCAAAACTTGCTCCTGAATAATGTTTTTAGTCCCCCTCGCAGCAGCAAGAAGTAATACATTTTTGAAAGATCACATCCCAACCTGCAGCAAGCAACATAAAACTATCTACAGGGTGTTCCGTTTTAACCTGCAAGACCTTTATTTTCGCCACCATTAGTTCTAGATGCATACTTCCAATTGCAAAAATGTTCAAAATCAGATGCAGAGTTAAGATATTGAAAGTTTGAAGCTAAAATAAAAATGAGTCAAAAAATATAAAATTCAACTTTTTATACGGGCCCTAGGTCTTCTAACTTATATTTAGGGAAATAATCTCCATTAAAAAATATTATTAACACAAAAAAACTTGACATTTGTGCGACCAAAATCGAAGGAGATATTGGTGTTTAAAGTTTTAAGGGACCATACAGAAGATGAGAATAGAATTTATCTCCCTTTCAGAAGAATGACACTTCGTCAAAGTAAGAAAAACAAGGCATTTATATTTTTTATTGCTATTGAAAAATAAATGCAAATATTATGCCATGATGCGCAAAAATACACTACAAGACCTCGAACAATTTTCAAAACCACCCTCTATACACACATATAATTTTAAACACTTGTTAACAGCTGTATTTTCCTCCAAAAGATGCTATTGACGGCGAGTGAAAAGTGGTGTAAGTCACAAAACGCTGCGTTTCATATCTCGGTGAATATTGATTGCACTAATTTCAAACATTTTGTGTTGGAAATATTTTTAATGGATATTATTCTCTAAACATAAGTTAGGGTACCTGGGGCCCGTATAAAAATTTAAATTTTGTATTTTTCGACTTATTTTTATTTTCAATTCAGACTTTCAATATCTTAACTCCGCATCTGATTTTGAATAGTTTTGCATTGGAAGTATACATCTAGGACTAACGATTGCGAAAATAAAGGTCTTGCAGGTTAAAACGGAGCACCCTGTATTTGGGATATAGGTAGATCTGAAATACATTTAAAGTACTTAACTGACTGCCCTTGTGACTTGTTGATCGTGATAAAAAACGGAAGTCTCACCGAATATTATAATATCTTGAAGTTTAAGAAATATAAGTTGTGGTTATACATGAGATGCAATGTGTTTCACCTTATCCCTATACTGTTAAGAGAGTTTCAGCTATTACTGTGATAATTTTCCATTTATCTCTTACAGCTCTTCTTGAATGACGGTTGAAACGCTTTGTGGTAGTTACAAACTTCTAATATATTTCGATTGTTTACAATAACAGTTATCGAGCTGAACTTTCATCATGTCTATTTCAGTAGTAATCTCCGTGTGTCAAAAGTTGCATCATACCCACTAACAGGTTTAAAATTATTGCTAGTCGACAAAAATGCTTTATTAGGTGTTATTGCTCGAGCTTTAAGATAACATAAAATTTTAAAACATTAAGAAATTTGTTAAGATAAAAACAACTTTGCAATTTTATGCACTTTAAAACAGTTTAAATTTAACTTACTGTTTCTTTGCATTTTTACTTCCTTTTACAAAAAAGGAAGTATTGTATTCGCGAAAAAAATTTCACTCAAAAATCGACCTTAATTTCCATTTTACTCACCCCCAAATGAATATTGAGTTTTTTTTTTTTCGACTCGACCACACGTAGATAAGTGCCTAAGAACGTATAGACACGGGAAATATCCATAATGATGATTCCCTAGTTAATTACAGCGAATTTTCTCCTGACGTCCGTATGTACGTATGTATGTGCTTATATGCGTATGTGTGTATGTGTGTATGTATCTCGCATAACTCAAAAACAGTATGTCCTAGAAAGTTGAAATTTGGTACGTAGACTCCTAGTGCGGTCTTAGTTGTGCACCTTCTCTTTTGGTTGCATTCGGATGTTCTTAAGGGGGTCTTTTCCGTTGTTAATTTCGATGTAAACTCAAGTGGTGATATAATTTGTCGGACACTTGGCGATATATCGCCAGTCTTTTGGTCGCCAAGTTTTGTCGCCAACTTGGCGACAAATTTGGTGATTTTTTTTTTAAATCTGATTTCAATTTGGCCACTGTTGGTGATATTTAGAGAGTAAACAATTGAATCACATTAAAACTGCCAGTAACGGGGAAATGACATTAAATTGGAGTAAAAGGAAGTCATGTGATGCACACATCAGCTCCTTTCAAACTTAAAGCCCCAACCCGCTCAAACTGTATGAATTCCGCCGAATTAAATTTCTTGTGGTTTTGAGGGTCAAAAGGTGCACAGCCTTTTATTTTAGCACACATTGGCAATCCTAGTATGGCAGTTTATGTGCATGTTAGAAACGTCATGACCATCCCCCTCCCCTTTGAAAAACAAATTCCAGCTACGCTACTATGCACAAAAATGATTATTTTGCAATTTATTTGCGAAATTAGTATTTTGTACCCCTCTTCTTTGACAGCATGGAGCGATTCAGCTTAGTTGAACCGAATTAGGTAAAGACCCAACGAAAAGCATGGAATAGTATAAAGAGAGTATGCATATTGGTTCAAGGATCATCCAACGTTAACTTGTTGAAGATAGTACATGGATAATGAATAAATTATTGATATTTACTATTTTTCGTATTTTTAGTGCTGTTCATGCGGAAAATACTGATATCTTATTTTATTCTACCATTACTGCTACGGAATTACCAAAAGGAATCATGCAAATTAAGAAGAACCGTCAGAGAATGCAATTTATAAAAAAAATGGACAGCAACAATTTTTTTCGTTCGGTTTTTATGCCAAACATGCTCTACGCTAGTCGCTAATCGCACTAACGGTCAACGTTGAGAATACTTTTAGTGTTGATTGCATTAAAAATATCCCCTTGCGGTTATAAGTTGCTAACCATTTTCATTTGCTTAGAACCAAGGTTCACAAATTAAACGATTCTAGTTAATCTTGGAAGAAACTTCATTTGGGCAGTTTTTTACGGGCTTTTCATTCAGACCGAATTCACATTTATACGAAAATTCGTTGGAGTAGAAAAGATCAATTTAAGGTTAAAAACATTAACTTAAACCTCTTTGGATCATTTTTTAATTCCGAAATCCAGCCTATATGAATTCTTGAGCATCAATTTACCTCTGTGCCAAATTTGGAAGAAATGCGAACAAACATACATCCATTTATATATATAGAGAGAGAGATCGAGTCGAACATATAAACATACAAAAATCCACCTTCTCTCTTTATAATATTAGTATAAGAATGTGATGAGTCTTTTTTTTTTTTTTTTGATTGAGACAGACACTTTCCATGTACCATTTAAATTATTAATTTTTCCATTACTTATATAAACATTGATCTATACCGAGTTTACAATACATGTGAAAGAACAAGATACAATCGAAGAATAAGGAACGCAGTTAAAGTTTTAAAGAATAAAGCTCGTTATGATGCTTAGATAAAGATATTTCTGCAGAATTTTTTAAATAGATTCTGAGAAGAAAGTTGACTCAAAAATAGCAAGCTATGAAAGTTTTCCAAATGAAATAAAATAACTTTTCATTTTGTATTTAAAACATAACTATTGCATATTGCACTTTGTCAGTTAAAGTGTTGCACATATGCTACTGCTGAAAGATTTGTAATTTAACCTATAGTTTACGGGTAAGTTTATATGTTAAAGAACAAATCATAAATATAAAACCAGTTCAACAAAATCATATACCAAAATTGATGCAGGATTACGTCAATCCGCAGATATGTTTCCCTGTTTAATTAACCACATTAAATATTTGAAACACTCTTTATGAATACTCTTGTGACAAGAAATTCATTATAATGGCATTCTAAAAAAATCTATCACTATGAGATTTTGAAGACATTTTAAAGGAACATAATTGTTCAGGCTAATTGTGTCTCCATCTTAATATGAAATGTGCCAAAACTGATTTAACACATTTCAGTAAATAAAATAAAAATAATAATATTTTCTTCTTCTTGAGGTGAAAAGCGAAAAGTAGGAATCTGATTTTCTCGTAAGGCCTGATGTTACGTTTTTTAAAATTATTAATTGAACGAACAGTTGTCAGATTTTAAAACAAAAAAACATGGTGATAAGTTGTCTCATCCATGTTTTTCCGATTTTTTTTTCGAACCTAACTATTCCCATGAAAAGATATTAGGCTAGAGATAGTGAGACAGGCATACAGATGTGTCGTGATGTCGTTGGCCGCGACATCGAGCAGGCTAGAGGATGTATCAGCAATGGGGTACCAGACGCAAAAAATGAGATAGCACCTATTTTCATGCATCAAGATTGATAAAGGGGACAGAGAACCTGTGGCATGATTTGCCAAGGAAAATCCGTAAAAAAATGTGGGGCCTTAAAATTCCTCTTAGCTTTACTTTAAAAGAAACTAACTTACGCGAATGCAAGCAAAAAAATAATGAAGGGAAGCTTTTATACTTAGTGGACAAATAAGTTTTGAAACGGAAAAATAAATTTAAAAAAAATTTATTTGAATTCTGAAATTTTGAACTCAAATTATGTTTTTCGCAATCAAGAGCTGCAACAGGACCCTACCCATTGGAGTTATTTTTTCTAGAAATGGCTCCTGTCCCCCTAAGCCTGCCTCTTGGGCAATTACGTGTGTATAGTTGTGTGTGTAGGCTTTTGTGTGTGCGTAGACCTGTGTGAATGCACGTTGGCGTGTATGTGTGTAAAGGCGCGTGTGTGTGAGTGTATATGTGTATGAAAGTGCATGTGTGTAGGACTTGGGCGCCACCGATTAGGAGAAGCGGATTCCGGGGGATAATGCTCAGGACCGGAGGAGCCGCGCATGCAGAGTACGGTGGGGGTGAAAAAGGAACCAGAACGTCAAGGACGGTCAAATGAAAAGAATTAGCAATCGTGATTGCTCAATAAAAATTTGAATTCGTTTTAGACGAATTAAAGTCTTCACAGTCAAAAAGTACAACTCGTTGAATACGCATTTCTAAAAGTAATAAGTTTGTATTAAATTTAGTTTACTGTGGTTGCTTACTTACTTAGTTTGCCAATATGAAGCCCACAAAAATTATTGAATAAAAAATCGGATTTTGAGGATAATCAATCAACCTTTTGCAAAAGAGACAATGATTAATTCGAGTTTATTTTTTATAAGGGAAATGCATCGGTAAACCTATTTCACTTATTTTTCATAATGTTTACACAATGATCAAGAAGAGAATACTAGGAAGAAAAATATTGACGTTCTCTTATAAACTTATGACATAACAAATTGAATCAATCACGAGTTTTTTTTTTGGAAGGTGTTTAAAAAGTGAACTTTTTTTGAATATGAGTGGCTGAAATGTTAATGTAACCAATAAAGCATAAAGATTTATTTTGAAAAGACCTTTCTTCTTAAGAAGTTTATTAACAATGTTTCAAAAATTAACAAGCGAATTATGTTTACTAAATCAATATATGTTCTAAAAACAAACAATGCTCAAACTATAAACAACAAGTTACACTCTATAATGATCACGAGGCAAAAATATGAGAAATAGGGTTTTCAAAATTCTACATTCAATGCATTCTAGAAAAATTAATTTTGAAATAATTAAAACCAACAAATACTGTTTTTTTAATTATTATTATTATTATTATTTTTTAGTATGTGATGTATTCTTTCTGTTTTATAGTTTTTATACACTCGAGTGTTTGTCAAGCGTAAAGATTTCGAGTCAAAATGAAATAGTGCATTTTGAACATCATAGGCTGTACTAAAACCAATTCGAAAAGTTTCTGGGTGTTTCCGTGGAACGTTGCGAAATTTTACATCTATATATATATACTAGCTGCCCCAGCCACGCGTTGCTGTGGCGAAGTAGTTGGATTAAAATATTCTTTTACTCAATATTTTGATAGAATCTAATTAATATTTTTAGTAAAGCTTAAAATAGTCTAGCCAATTTTAAAACAAATGAGATTGATAATGTACGTGTTAGGCTGAATTAAGTAATTATTGCATTTAGTAAGCACTAACTAAATTTTCAATGGTTAAAGCGCTATACTTACTGTGATTTGATCTGACGTTTTACAGAGTGGCAGTGGCCGACCGCATGTTATGAGCCCTAGTTCTGCTCGCAAAGTTGTTGCTGTGGCGTCTTGTGACCCTTTTCTGACTTCATCAAATATTAAACAAAGCCTTAATTTGAATGTAAGCTAAAGTAAAGTTTTGTCTATTTTTTTATTGCGTAGAATAATTATTTAGGTTTTGATTATTGTTTTAAATTATAGGTTTCAGATCGCACAGTCCGAAACATACTGAAAGAAGCCAGACCATTCAGTCAAGTTGCAGCTACGAAGCCTTCACTAACAAATTTCCAAAAACAGCAGCGATTGCAGTTTGCCTACAGGTATGCAAACTGGACCCCGACCCATTGGAGATGCGTCCTCTTTACTGACGAGAGCTGCGTGCAATCGGTTTGCAATACGTCTGCTCGTGTATACAGACCACAAACGACTCGTTTTAATGCGAGATATACAAAAAAAAAAAAAAAAAAATGCGTCGTAGCGGCAGGGTCGTTGTCTTAGTTTGGGGACGCATGTCCGCGAAAGGGCTCGGATGCTTGCACCGAATTTCCAGACGCCTAACATCCTTATCGTACTGTGACATATTGGAGCACGTTATGATACCAGACGTCCTGGAAAACCATTTTGCAGATGGATTGTTTTTATATCAACAGGTAGTGTTTAATATACCTATATGCAAGTTGTTCTGCTTTAAACATTTATTAATGTAGATTTCAGACTTTAGAACACTTTTAATTTTTTAGTATATTGAGAGAAAGAATAATTTCTCTTTCGAATAGTTTTAAGTAGTTAAGTCTGAGGCGTGAGAACACTTGAGTTAAGACACTCTGAGTTTTGAACACTTTTTTTACTCGCCTTATCCTAAAACTAGATATTTTACTTCATTCTTGAAGCTTCAGTTTCAGTTCGTAGACACTACAATGTGATAAATATTTATAAAAATATGTTAATGGTTATTTTAAGGAACAATGCTGCGTATTTATAAAGATGGACTTTTAATTTATTTTATTTATTTATTTATTTATTTGAATAAAGAAATTGAAACAAATAGTAATATCATTAAAAAAGAATAAATAAATAAATTATATGAATTAAATGCATTGAAACTTCTGATGATAAAGCATTCCTTAAAATGAATTTTGTTACAGTTACATTAGTATTTACTAAAGGATACAGGTTTAATTGTTCAGCTGAAACCGGGACTACAATGTCGGACTATCGGTGGTTATATGCTTAAAACATTTTTCCATATGAACAATTTTATACGCAAACATATAACCTTTCAAAATATTTCTTTTGTCTTTCTAAATAACATGGAAAAATATGGAAATAGAAAGCTTTATAAAAGAATGAATTGTCATTTTTATTTACTTGACACGTATTTTATTACATGCATGTTCTTTAGAGAACAATTTCTAGAAATTAGGCCTTAAATTTTCGAAATGGTCACTAATCCTGCTTTTCGAGTTGTAGCCTTTAACCAAACAACGGGCCACACGAATCCGGTTCGCGGTCCGGATGTGGGCCGCGCAGCGTAGGCCATTTCTATTTAAAATCCACGTGTGTTAAACTAGCAGTCTGTTTTCCCTTCCAGATCCCGTTATTGCATCCCATTAATGAACGTAACGGGCATAAACAGGGAATATCCGTGCAGGAGGCATATTTCACCTGATTGAAGCTGAGAATACAAACAAACTGGTGGATAAAGTAAATTTATCTCCTCAGCGAGGATTCGTAAACATACAGCACATAAATGTACTTTATCTACCAGTTTGCTCGCAATCTTAGCTTTAATGAAATCACATCTGCATCTAGTTCGGGTAGTTTGCTAATCTAGATAGCTGAGTTCACATGAATGATGAAATAACAGATTCTGGATTGATAAACCGGGCTGTAGCTGTGTTGCATGTGGTTTGCAGAAAAGCTTGCTTGCTAGAACATGCTGTGCGGAACCAAATTAAACTTACTGAAATGATATAAAAGGATATTCAAGAACAACTTTTAAATCTGGCAAATGATTTTTTTAAAGGGGGGGGGGATTCAGAATTTGAAGAAGAAATATTCTTTTTTTAGGGGAGCAAGACTTCATGTTTTCAAACAAAGATTTTAATTAGGGCCCTACTCTAATTTTCAGCAAATAAATCATACATTTGAGTAGTGCATTACTTCTTCCCCGAACGCAATCAGCTTAAAAGTGCTGCGTAGCTGCAAAAGAAAATAATAAGACATGGATTGTATACGTAGTTCTCTGTATCAAAGCATATATTTGTTACTGTAATTTTATTTAACAAGATTATTAAGTTTTTTTCCTGCAATATTTAGGCACTTAAATAACTTTTTTTTTTGTATATTTCTAAATTTTTTTCATTCTTGGATAACAGCTCTATACATAGAAGCTCTTTAGCGCGTGCCTAGTTAGAAGAAAATGGCATCAATCAAATCGCATGGCCTAGTAATGCAGCCGATTTGAACCCCATCGAAAACATTTGGGCGTTATGAAAACGGCAAATCCAATTTCCATTAAATCCAAATGCAGATGAACTTGGGGTTGCTGCTCGTATTTCATGGGAAAATCTAAGAAGAGATCCGAACATTGTAAACAGTCTTATAGATTCTATGCCGCGAAGACTCCAAGAAGTTATCGATTGCAGAGGGGATTATACCTCCTACTAATTTTAAACCGAACTGCAAGAGTGTTGCAACTTTTCTTTGCTTTTTAAAACAAATTTTAGCCTTTTGATTTGTTCCAAAAGTTTTTGAAAATAAAAAACTTTATCAAAGCCACACTTTTTTCTATGAGATTAATGGTTGCATGATTAAATGAACAATCAAACACGTTCAAATTATGAAATTTAAAAGAAGTTCCATAACTTTCAATTAGTTATAATTAGATTTTTTCAACAACAAACCATGCGAGAGACCACCAGATCCCATTCTTTTTTCTAGTGTTAAACCGAGTTCAATACACAAGACACTGAAAAAAAAAAAAAAAAACTGAACAGGATAGACAAAAACATTCAATATTTGAGCTGTTTTTCAAAAAAAAAAGTTTTCTACCCTAAATCAATATTATCGACTAAAAAGTACAAAAAATTACGAAAAAAAGAAAGAAAAAGAACTTTAAAAATCCATGATTCGAGCAGGATAATCGCGATATCTTGTTGAGTACATTCCGTTGCTTGATAGGTTGTGACCTTAAAAGTATCATTTTAAACGTGAAGGCGGTCCCTTAATCGTTTTTCGTTAATAACTTCTGTTCTACTGAACGGAGTACAATGAAATTTTGTACCCAGGCAGCATTTTGCTGTCTAAACGTAATCATGGAGAAAAAAAAATAGGGATTCCTATTGGAAAATTAAGACTTCGTGCTAATTTCACTTTGTATATGGTCCCTTATGACAATTTTACTCATGTAGTTTTAAAGAGGACTTTAAACCAAGTCGGATGACACCTTTCTTTTCTTTCTAGCATGTATAATGGCCGAATAGGCTATTATATAGGCATGTATAATGGCGCTGCAAATAGTAAGCCCATAAGTAAAAAAATAATTATGGGAATTCACCGATTTTTCCTCCAATCGCGACATGTGGTTGCAGCCGGCGGCAGGCATTTTGAAATATTGCTGCGAAATTTTATTTATTAAAAATTTTTTCAAAAAAACTATGATGTAATTTTCTTGTTTTCTTCGATTACCGGTCTTACATCTGCTGCTCCATCTATTGGAAAATCCTTGAACTAAATTTTGGAACTTAGGAGGACGAAACTTACGGCCCACCACATGAATTTTCTACAAAAAATATTTTTCTTATCAATTATTATTTTATTGTTATGAATTTTTGAAAACAGTCAGTCTTTTTCAGGACACCCTGTAGTCGCCCATGAGAGAAACATGTATGTTTCAAGTTCAAACCGAAAGTAGACATTGTTCGGTATTGATATCCATTTGTGGTCTTTTCAAAAGCTAAAAAAATAGGAAATTAAAGTCTTCCAAATGTGTTTGAAAATTATGACGCTATTAATCGCTAACGTGGCAACACAAAAATTTCTCTTTTAAACTTTTCCGTCAAAATTGTTGAAATTTTGATGAAGAAACATGTACCATTGCATTATCTAGGTGGATTTAAACTCTGAAAGAGAATAATTGGTGAACGAATTTTCAACCGAAAATCGTCTAGTGGCTGTTTCTCGTTAAGCAAAACCTCCGAGCTTGAAACATTTAAAGAGGAAAACTTGATATAGTTAAGTGATAGTTTTAATACTTTCTTATTTGAAGCTGTTAGCTTGGCAATAGTGAGTAAGTAAAATGTTTGCTTTTTTGCGTAGAAGTCAACACAAAATGGTTCCCTTTTTTCATTATTAACTAGCTGACCCAGCCACGCGTTGCTGCGGCGAAGTAGTTGGATTGAAATATTCTTTTATTCAATATTTTGATAGACTCTAATTAATATTTTTAGTAAAGCTTGAAATAGTCTAGCCAATTTTAAAACATATGAGATTGATAATGGGCGTGTTAGGTTGAGGTAAATACTTATTGAATTTAATAAGTACTAACTAAATTTTCAATGGCAAAAGCACTATACTTACCTTTAGTATATGTTGCAAGTATGACTTCGGCCAAAAATAAAAGCAAAATAAATTGAAAGTGATAGTAAATATCGAAACTGATAGTAAAATACCGGAACGTAGAAATTAAATATAAACCAACATACACTTTTATAATGTACACTACATTATATTCATCTCAGATTTCTCTACAGTTTGTGATCAATAACTTTTTCACAAAATACATTAACTAAATTAAAAACGTATAAAAATTAAATTTTATAAATGAGGTAGATAACATTGACTACGATATATTGTTTCTATTATTTGAAAACTGAAAATTATTTAAGCCCTAAATTCTGCACAATATGCTTGCTTAATCTGTCTTTTGCTAACATGAATTGGTATGATAACTTTCCCACTTGTGAGTAGGCTATAGATGTTGCCCAATGCACATGCGAGAAACATGTATGTTTCAAGTCCAAACCGAAAGTAGACATTGTTTGGTCTTGAGATCTATTTATGGTCTTTTCAAAAGCTAAGCAAATCGGAAATTCAAGCTTTCCAAATGTGTTTGAAAATTATGACGCTATTAATGGATTACGTGGCAACACAAAAATTTCTTCTTCCGTCAAAAAAACTTTTCCGTCAAACTTTTCGTCAAAATTGTTCAAAATTTGATGAAGAAACGTGTACCGCTGCATAATCTAGGTGAGTTTCAACTGTGAGAAAGAATAATTGGTGAACCAATTTTCAACCGGAAAGCGTAAAGTGGCATTCCTGGTATATCCAAAGAATTTAAAAATTTAGTTGGAATGTTTACGGCTTTGCTTTCATCGAGAACTGTATAGCCTCGTTCAGATTGTTCAGTATCAACGGTCAGCACAATCTGAGTATGATTTTTTTTCAGCTGTCAGTAATGACTCATTATTCACAATAATTGTAGCTAAGTTAGCGTCATTGCACCGTTTTTTCTCGGTGTAAATCAGTGTTAACTAAGTCGGTGACCAATCGATCAAGTGATATCCCACCATAATAACTAAACAACAAATTCGAAACTGAAATGCATAAATCTTATATCAACACTAAAGCGTCATTTTACATATTTGGTGTAAAATCTAGATTCGGAAATCGGTGTGTTTGTTTTACTCTATGGAGTACATCATCAAGCATAAAATTTATATCGTTTCCCCACAAAAATGATGTTTATGTTGGATATTACGCTGTCAAAATTATCTTAAACAGTTGACGAATACTGTTTCTCGTTATGCAAAACCTGCATTCGAAAATGCAACTCCCAATGACTGTGTGCTACCAATAATTACAATTCGCGAAATGCATCGTGATATGTATTCAACACTCGACAATTAACGGACCGCAAATATTCCCGTCTTTTTGGGAATGTTTAACGAAACTAAATGCAAAAACAACATTCACTTTGTTTTGGATGCACTGTTTTGTGTTTTATGCAGTTTTGGTCCCAATGTCTTGGCTTTAATTTTTAATTATGCCCGAGATTGATGAATGTTGTGTTCTTCGTTTGCGTGGCTTCCATGATTTTTTTGATTTTATTCAACACTAAAAACAATTAAGAAACGTTCTGAAAAATAATGGGCAGCGAATACGCCCAATTTCTGCCAGTAACAAAAATTGAAGCGTTGATTGATTGAAAAAAAATTGAAGCGTGTCAAATTTCCGCTAAAAGTCAGAAACCTTCCTAAAATTATCCTTAAGTCTTTCTGAAGAATTCCGAAACCGCTCCGATTCGAGACAATCATTTTTCTGAAACCTTTAGAGAGAACCGAAGTAAGATTAAAAATAATAGCTTGGCACATTTTTCGACTCACCAAGAAAGTACCAAAAGCATTATCGCAATCAAAGCCACTGCTAAGAAGGACTTTCAATCACGCACTAAGAATTCTGCTTGCTTGTTACTCTTGGAAAATTACGGAATCCAGAGACTCGCTTCCTCCAAATGGGAAATATGTCAATCTGTACGGACCACGACGACGGTAATGATGTCAGTTCATCACTAAAATTCATTAACCTTCCTGAAATTATCCTGGAATCTTTGGAGAATTCAGTACTATCCCAGGCTAAAAGCCAGTCGTGTCGCTGGACCTTCAGACAAAGATTAGGTAAGTTGAATAGAAAGCTTGACACATCTCTGCTTTTCCAAGAAAACTCCAACACTAATTCTGCAAGTATGGCGAAAGGTAAGACAGACTTGCAAACAAGTATTATGGTATAATTCGTCTGCGATTCCCGCTAAGCTACGGAATCCAGAGGCTCATTCACTCTCTTTGAGAAGTTAGTCAATGCAGGCCGAACAAAATCGAGCTGAAGACGATACACTTAATAAATACGTTGAGTTAATCTAAACTGGAAATTAAAAATATTTTTCGCAACAGTGAGGAGTCTGCATTCATGACGTTTGTAGCAATTCAGGAAACTTTTTGAAGCAGATACTTGATTTCCAAGCAAAATTGTTGAGGACCTTTGAAATCCCAACATGTTCCACAGAAATAATCAGTGACATTTCAGATTTGTTTACAGTGCATGTAAAATAGCGTGGAATATTGGTAAATGATTTTATTTCTGAGAATTGGGCCAAACACATTAGGTTTTTGACAATGTAAAAAAAAAATAAAAAAAAAATCAGGGTCGTTTTTTTGGTTCAAGTGCTCTCCGTAGAAAATATTTTCGATAAAATATACTCGTTGACTGTTTTCAAGATGTACTGCAAGATGCTGTACAGAAAGGTCTCTTTCGTATGTGGGGAAGCCAGATAGCTTCGTTGCTGTTTTTATATCCACTCATCGCTCATCCTGTTTTTTCGGCAGTTTTGCCCATGTCTCTTACTTTAAATGCTACCTAATAAGGACCTTTAATAACGTATTTGACGAAGTATTTAATGGATTTCATGGAACTGCAAAACTCGACATTTTTATGAGCTTCATACGTTTTTAAAAGCAGTGGTAAGTATGGAACTACCCACTGCTTATCAGTTTCAACTTGATTTGTAGAATTTGATATTTAGATTGAAAAATGTTACCTCTATACTCCTCTGTTGATAACCATCAATATCCGTAATATAGTATCATTTGTAAATTTAAATTAACTTTAGAATAAAATGTTTGAGGATGAATCAACTTCCAGCGTCATCTTAAGAATTTACAGAACCAAACAATCAATACACATTATTAATGTATAATAAACATTTCATTTGCAATAAAAAATTATTAAAACCATCCTATCTTTTAAGTTGAATCAAATTACAGATACGTATAAAATTTGATAAAAAATCGGATCAGTAGTTTCGGAGTTTATCCCGAACAAACATCGTGACACGAGATATATATATAAATGAAAAATGTATACATTAAAAAAAGACAGACCCTATTCTTTAAAGAAAAATTAATTTTTCCAAAAGGCTATTTATAAAAATAAAATAAGAAATAAATAATAAAAAAAAAAAACCTTTTAAGTAAAAACTGTTTGTTTTGAACTACCTCAACTGAAACACTGCTTTTAAGGCTGGAATTAGTTTTGAAACTAAAGCCCTTCTGGTAAACTAATCAGTACACTTTGATGTAAATATTTTAAACACTGTGCCAAAACGAAGAATCTTCGTTCCCAAGTTTAATCTTAGAGATTTAACAGAGAGAAACTCTATTCAAAAACTGTTGCAGTAATTCAGCCGAATTTCAAGTTTAAAATATCTCTATCGACAAATAACAATTCATTAAAATCTTGCATTTTCCAGGAAGATTTCTAAGACAATATATATGTTATGATTGATTTTATCCAAAAGTTCAGCTACATCTTTGCAACGTGCTTGGTTAATTACACTAAGGAATTTTACGCGGAATTCCCAATTTCATAAAGCGAAGTCTTTAATCAGTATTAATTAGTAGCATTTCAGGCTTTTCTCAAACTAATCCTTTTATTAAAAGATCATTTTTGGAAGAGAATCTTGTTCACAGAAGGAAATAATGTAGAGTATGTTAGACCGTTACTTTGCATGTAAGGGAATGTTTTAACATTTCAAAACTTGATAAAAATGTACTGTAACACCTGATGGTTAATTATATCTAGTCGTTTTTAAGTGTACTCAAAGTGCGCCCTTTGAAAAAAGAAAAATTTAAAACTTTACCCCACCTCCTAAAAAAATATTTTTAGAAAAAATATTAACACGGGACTGAAGCTTTTGCATGGATTGTCACTTTTATTTCAATTTAAATTACTTTTATTTAAATTTTATACTATTTAATTGTTTTTCTCCAATAATTTTTACTTCGTATCTAATTTTTTTTATTTATTGCTCATGCCTTTTTACTTTTGTTTTTAATAACAAATAAATTAATTTCGGTATGTTTTGAAATTAAATAAGGAGTGAAGGAGTGTTTTTGGCAGTTTAGAGATAAGTTTTGACTACATTTTATTTTTCTGATAGTTTTGTCACCAAAAAAAAAAAAAAGAAAAAAGTGTAAATTAGATACTGCTCATTGACCAGCAATTTAAAATTAAAGATTGGCGAGATATCATTCTCAATCAATTGGCTGATAAATATAAGCCTCCATTGCTTAAATCATTATAAAATGCAAAATGAATTCAGTAAAGCAGCTATATTATTAAAAATTAAGAAGATATCTCAAAGTATGAGAAACTGAAATAAGCTCCAAAGAGGAGGAAAGTATTATTTGGAAATCAAATATAAAATATTTTTTCAAGAAACTAAATGCAAAAACTACTCTGAACACTTAAAAATTGCGAGTAAGTTTTAAATTTAAAAATTACCCTTTTTAAAAGTATAATATATTACTATGTAAGCCTAAAAACCTTTCATTCGGGAAAAAAAGCAAATAGTAAAATGCTGCAAATAAGAAAAATATTTACTCATGTTTTAATCATGGATTTTTCATCCTGCAAAGGAAAAACACAATTATCTGCTAATATAAGTGTACTCATGTTTCTTACTCTATTCCGTGAGTTTCTCAATGGAAGAAAATCCAAATAAACATTCAATAAAGGTAAATAAATCTCCTCACAGTTTCAATGTCAATGATTAACTAGAAAAGTCTGCTGAATGGATTTTTCTCAAGGGTGTTTTTTAATAGAAAATGGGAATTTAAATTGTGCGGAAAAAAATCAAAACTTGTTTATGCTTAAATATTTGTCAAAACTATCTAATAAAGTGATTTTTTTCTGACTATACACAGAAAAATAAACCTTTCTGCATTTAGTTTCGTTGTTGGTTTTTAAAATGTTTTTACATTGTGGGGTGAATACTATAATTAGGTAACTACCGTTTGGTTTTTCACAAAGATTCGAGAAGGAGTCAACAAATAAATATATTTACAATTTTTTTTTAAAGATATAAGTATAAGACTTGCTTTAGAGTAACTGCACCAGTAACAGACGAGAATCCAGCAGCAAACAGTCATAAGTTTGAACTTAAAAGAATATAATTCTAGGCGATGAAAACTGATGTTGCTGTTGCACATGAATAAGGTACAACCATATAGTGTTATCAGAGTAGATTTTTTGAACCAGTTGGTATTTGCAAAGCAGTGGTGAAAGGTTATGAACAGCTACCTTGAGGTTTGCCGGTGTTTCATGTTCATTTGCATTCAATAAGGTTTTAAAATCAAAAATAAATAACTTTTGCAAGTCTTGAAGAGAAACGGAGAATTTTGTTCGTTACTCATCCTTTCCTCATCCTATCTGTTACTGGGTATCATTAGATTATTCGGTGTCTGTTACTGGGGGTCGGACCTTTTTCCAAAATTGCGCAAATAAGAATAGAATTCACTAATTCTGAGAATACAGAAGCAGCTAAACGTTGGATGAGATATAATTGCATGAGAAAAAAATATTTTTAAAAGTATAAACACATTACAAGGCTCAGGAATTTGAGTTAATTTGAGAGCGATGTCTGAAGCATGTCTGTTACTGGTGCCTTTATCCGAAATTTTATTAAACTGCCGTTTCTGAATTTTATGTTATAAGAAGTAGTTATATAGAATTAGCATGTTTTAACTGAAAAATCTCTTTTCAATAAAACTGAAATATTCTATTTTACCAAATTTTGTTTCTATTTAGCTGTAGTATTCAGCTCTCGATATTTCAGATGGTTAAAAATGTCCAACCTTTGCTTAGCACTTCTGATTTGGAAAATTATTTAGACTTTGTTTAATTTTCCAGATCGGTAGCAATGACAACCCGCTCTTTAAACTCAGGATGCTTTGTCAATGAGTAATTAAACTAACTTTTAAACGAAAAGCGCATGTAATGAAGGATCAAACTGACGCGGTCAAGCATTAATTAGATAAAATGTACATTGCATACTAGCCTATACATATTTCAACATTTAAAATTCATTTCACAACGTTTTTACTTCCCTTTACAAAAAAGGAAGTATTGTATTTGCGATAAAAATTTCACTCAAAAATCGATCTTAATTTCCATTTCCCTTACCCCAGAAAGAATGTTGAGTTTTTCTTTCGACTCGACCACACTTGGATAAGTGCCTAAGAGCGTATAGACACGTGAAATATCCATTTTGACGATTCGCGAGTTAGTTACAACGACTGTTATCGTGACGTCCGTATGTACGTATGCATGTATGTACGTATGTGCGGATGTGAGTATGTGTGTATATATGTTGTATAACTCAAGAACGGTATGCCCTAGAAAGTTGAGTACGTAGACTTCTAGTGGAGTCAGGTTGTGCACCTCTCCTTTTGGTTGCATTCGGTTGTTTTTAAAGGGGTTTCTGCACCTTTTTGGGGGGAATCATTGTTAATTTCGATGTAAACTCAAGTAGTGCTACGATTTGGCGGACACTTGGCAATATATCGCCAGTCTTTTGGTCGCCAAGTTTTGGTGACAAATTTGGCGATATTTTTTTTTTTTAAATCTGGTTTCAATTTGGCTACTGTTGGTGATATTTAGAGAGTAAGCAACTGAATCACATAAAAATTGCCAATAATGGGAAAATGACATTAAATTGGAGTAAAAGGAAGTCATGTGATGCACACATCAGCTCGTTTTAAAACAAAATTGTATGCACATATTCGTATAGTAGTACCTAATTTAAAGATATATTTTCTCCAGTCCCAATTATTTTACATAAGTACCTGCTTGTATTTATCTCTAATAATGTGGCAGTCTCTACAAGGGACATTGATGGAAAAAGCTTTTAAAGTTAGCAAAAGCAGATAGGAACTGATGTATTTCCTGAAGAACAAAACATATATTGCACCTAAATGAGTACATAGGAAGGATGTTTTTAATCACGCAGTTAGTATTTTTCTTTTAATTTCAGTGTTTTTGGGGGTAAAGTTGCAGTTCTTGCTGCATGTGTATATCACATGTATGATGCAAGAGAGATCTGATAGTAGAGATTGTGAAAAAAAAAACTGATTTTTGGTTTACGTTTTGAAACGATTGCTAATCGAAATTCTACTTGTGAAGTCAGTGAGCAATTCTTGCTATTTAAGCTACTATTCAAGGGGAGGTGTCTCGTCCAACATTTTGGTTCCGTCACCGTCAGAGGACAAAATGAGTATTTGTACAAAAGCCTCATTGCAGAATACTGCCAAGTCCTAGATAAGTTGCCTGATTTATATTTGATTATTTTATTCTGTAAATGAAGAAGATTTAATTAAAAAAAATAAAAACATATAAGTTATGAAAATGATATTCATTACAGTTAACACTCCCCGACACGTTTTTGTTGAATTTGTGAACCAAGTTATCTATCTAGATTTAAATTAAGTGACGTTTTATTCAACTTATCATCGCATTTTTAAGAACCAGTTTTTATAAGAACCGGGCGGAAATGGGGTGTTTGGATTTACACCATTTTTGAATTTGCTCAACTTTTTATGGTGGATTCCTTAAAATATTTTAGAAGACACGTATTGTTTTCTTTTCCTCCAGAAAAATTTTTGGGGACCTGTAAAAATTCGTAAAGTGGACTCCGACGCGGAAGTTTTTCCTAATCAGAGTTTTTTAAAATTCGATTATTCCTGTGTATTGAGCATCAGCCAAAAAAATTCTTGTGTTGACAATATGAAATTTAGTACCTAAATTGAAATATATCGAAAATTTAGTGGCTGACCTTCAGTGGACCCTGGCAGGGGTGGCTAAACTGTGTCGAAGAAAGTGAAAATGTGTCATGTTTGAGGCCTCCTGGTTCCATGCACCACCATGGTATTTGTACGTAATTTGTGCAATAATGTATATAAATTAATCAATACCCTCATTAGTTGCATGGCTCACCTTGTGCGCTGCCAAAAAATGGCGGTTTTTCTATCGAAAAATGCTAAAAAATGCAGTTTTCATCAGCATTTATCTCAGTGCACTGAGGGTCAGTTTAGAAATGGATACCTGCATTTAAAACTAGAGTATATATATTTTCACAATCAAGTGACAGAACTATGCGCAAATTCTTCTCAAGAACACAATACGTATTTCAAAACAGTAAAATGAACTATTCAGTTTACAGTTCAATCAACATATCTGGGTTTAAACTTTCCCCCTGGGACTTCCAGATACTATTTAAAAAACTTGTACGATCAAAAACTTGCTAGAAAAGAGTTGTAGACCTGCAAGTAGACTGATTATGCTTACTCGCATACTTTATATTATCATAACTGGAAGCGAAGTGGGGGGAAAAAAACGGTTGTTTTTGCGATAAAAACGTAAAACACACTTTTGAATTTGTTTTAGGCATATTTTAAAATATTTTAATTAAGAGGGATTTTTTCATTTGATAATTATTTATTTTCTACCATTTTAGGCTGTACATTTTGGGACAAAAATTATTTTCTCTACACTAAACTACCATGATAGCAAACAATGTCAAAGTCATATTTTAATACTTACGATAAAAGCAATATTATGACGTTATAAAACAAGGGTACAATATCCTAACTGACTAGTGAGACAGTAAAAAAATGCAAGACAAAGCATATAACTTGATTACAACAGGATGCGTCGTTAACTCGTAATTCCCTCATCTTGAAGTGCATTTTATGAGACTGCAGAACCATTGCTCATAGTTCTGTCATTTGTTTCTAAAAATGCACATACTCTTATTTGAAATGCAGGTATCAGTTTTACACTGACCGTCATTGCACTTAGTTAAATGCTGATGAAAAATGCTTTTTTTAGCATTTTTCGATACAAAAACCGCCATTTTTTGGCAGCGCAGAGGGTGAGTCATGTAACTAATGAAGGTATTGAAATATTTATAGACATTATTACACAAATTATGTAAAAAACCATGGTTTAGCCTCAGTGCATGGAACCAGGAGGTCAGGAGGTCGCAAACATGACACTTTTTCCACTTTCTTCGGCACGGTTTAGTCACCCCTGCCAGGGCCCACTGAAGTTCAGCCATAAAATTTACGATATATTTCATTTGAGGCACTAAATATCATGTTGTAATCACAAAGATTACTTTTGCTGATGCTTAATGCGCAGAGATAATTAAATGTTTAAAAATGTCGATTTGAGAAAAACCCTAAGTCGGGACCAATTTCCGGAATTTTTGTGGATCACAAAAATTTTTTTGGAAGAAAAGAAAAAATACGTGTTTTCTAAAATCATTCGAAAAAAAAACTATGTGAAATTTTTAGCGAAATCAAATATGGCATATATCTGATATGCCTGACTCTTATAAAAACTGGCTCTTAACGACATAGCAACTTAGCAACAAGGGACTATTACGGTCGTATCTTTATATATTATTTCTGTAGCCTGTTTTTTGTTTATACGCGAGATCTTCCTCAATTCTGAATCAATTTCTTTGATTTACACCTTATTTTAAAGCTAACCGTGCAGGCTACTGACGAAAAATAGACCCACGGTCTAAAAATTGTTTTTTTCTGTTTAAAAAACCTGTTTTAAAGAACCAGAATGAGGTTTTCGGTTAAATTTATAACTTTAACTTGCACTGTGACCGATAGAGCTGAATCGCTTGATCGGCAAAGGTAACCAGGAGAATGCGTGTTCGAGCCAATGTCCGGACAATCTGCATCAAAAAATTACAAAAATACCGCGCATTACATGAACACTTAATAACAATAAATAAAAAATATGAGAGAATAGACTAAATGAGACGGAAACGCTCCTTGCTGTTTTGAAAATTTGATGTAAGACGGAGCTAAATTGTAAGCCTTTTTTTCTTTGTTTTTAAAGCATTGGCTTCGGTAAGAAAATTAAAGCACAATGTAAGCGAAAATATAAGTATTAGGTTTAAGATTTCGGACTACCATGGAATTGTTTTTCGTTCAGAAAAAAATAATAAATCGTATATTGAAATATAGATTCTTCTAATGAGTTTTTGACTCTTTGTACAAATAAAAAAAATACTACCTCAATTTGAAGGGTTAAGTACATTTTTTTCTTCATTTTGTAGAAAACAAATAGCCAATCACATTTTTACTACATTCGAAAAGCTACGCTTAAAAAATTACTTAGTTCAAATTATTTTGTATTTTAACCGTGCTGTTAAATGATGAACATGTGCTGCCATCTACGTCATAACGGTTTAAGCAGCCTGTGATAAAAAGTTGTAAACATTTTCAAAAATAAAATTTTTAAAAACTTATGAGGCCGGCTGATGACGAAAAATAGACTTACGGTCAAAGAATTAAGTTTTCGGAAACGCCCCTTGCTGTTGCAAAACCTTAATGCAGCCTGAAGTTCTAATGCAGATTTTTTTTAAAGCAAAGTTCTAATACAATTTTTCAATGTTTTACGTCGCTTTCGGCAAGAAAAAAAAAACCTGTGTGTGTGTGTGTTTTTAATAAAGCTTAAAAGCACTGGACTTAGTTTTTCGGTTAAATTGATAAGTTCTTTTCGGTAGAACGTTCGGCTATAAACTATCTGAACTTTGGGCAGGCTCGGTCTGTCCGACATAATAGCAAATATAGATTAATATTACGCATTACATGTACTCATAACATGCAACAGATAACACACGTGATAAAATAAATGCAATGGGAATGCTACGTAGTGTTTCGACTCCTTTATGCCGGCTACAGTTATCATTTGGATAAGTTGATTGTTAATCGAAGGGTGTTCTTCCTTTTTTTTTTTTTTAAGCTTTGACTCCATCCAGACCACTAAGCATAATGAAAGCATAAAAAAAGTATTAGATTTACCTCAAGGGAATCTGTTTTGTGCAGAAAAACATTTTCATTGTGAGCTGAAATGTAGATTTTTCTAATAGCAGTTTTCGACCTTTTGTACAAATGAGAAAATACTACGCCAAATTGAAACTACGAGTTTCACCCAGTAAATCTTTAGTTTTTTATTCGAATACGATATAAAACATTAAACTTATAATTAACTTCATTAGTAAGAAATCACTTTCTACTCCTCTGCTTTCGGCTAAAAAAAGTACATTTTGTCTACGTTCGAAAAATGACACTTAAAAAACGGACTCAGTTCAACTGGTTTTGGATTTGAATTTTATGTGTTCGATTAAAAGAGAAACATGTGCGGGCATTTAAGCCGTAACGATTAAAGCAGTCTGCTATGGGAAATAGTTCAACATTCAAAAATAAAAACAATTATTTTCAATCTAATTTATTACTTCTCTAGAATGTTTGTTTCAATCGCTACGTGAGATCTTCCTCATTCTTTAATCAAATTCCATGCTTTACGAATAATTTTAAATCGTATCATGTTGGCTAATAGATGCATGACCTGACTGCGCTGGCTAAATATAGACGCATGATCTTATTATTTTTTTTTTCGGCAAAAAGCTTTTTTGCTGTTTTTTTCTTACGCATTCCTTCAATGAATAGCATTCGAAAAGGAAGGCGCAATTGTTAAGTTTGTTGGAGTGTCGTGCTGTTAATCAGAATGGCGCCAGTTCGAATCCGTGCCAATACATATCTCTTTAAGGTTTCTTTTTTTTCCGTCAGATGCTCACATGGGCAGGACAGTATTTGCCACAACCTGTTTTTTCACATGCACAATTACTGCTTTTTCACGAGTCACTCAGCCACACTTTCAATGATATATATGTTTGCATTGAAAATACGTACAACCAAAAGGTGAGCGATGATCACATTATCACAACGTTGTATTTAACGAGGTTTTGTTACTGATGTCTTCAAATTACATACCTTCTCTTGTGCGCTTACTTTTTTGTCGTTTCCTCCTTTCGGTTCTTCATCATAATGTTCTTTCTTTGAAATTTTTAAAGAGCGAAATGCCTTACGAAACGATTCGAAGCACAATGCGGAGTTCCGCACGAGTCAACTAGTTTATAAATACTAGAAACTAGGTTGGCTCCAAAGCTGTCGCGGAACCAAAATGTCAGCATGTCCCTTCGAAAAGGGTGTAACGTCAACCTTTAAGAGAACTGTGATAGCTGACAATTTGATTCCTCATGAATACACATCATATAGAACTAATATGTGTACGAAACCGGCGTTGAAGAAAACTGGTGTCTCAGCTTCAGAATGTATTGCTCGGTTGATATTTGACTTTTTTTTTAATGTTTCATGTGCGGAAAGGAAAATATTTCATTCGTTTAAATTTAAGACAAGAGATATATGAAAATAAAGTTGTTCATAAGAAACATTTCCAAATAAGATGTTATTAAGTTTTTTACATCAAATACCTTGCTACCTGAGCTCAAAGGAGCATTTTACTCAACTTCTCACAAGTCATTGTTTAATTGTTGTAGCGACTAGAGGCAATTCGAACGTATTTTTAAAAAAAACTTGAAACAAGGCGGGAAACAAAGTTATTTTGGAACCAAAATGTCATGTTGGTCATCCCGTCCTCTAAAAGAGGTCTATCGCTATCCAAGTTCGACCAACTTCTCGTCAAGATAATCTCAAATCACAACTGAACTAGAGAGCAGAAACCATTAATTATAACATTTTTTTTTTAGGAATGCTCTATTGCCATCGCCAAGCTACTGAACTTAGCGATTCGCTATTGATTATACACTTGCATTAGCTTCTAAAACGTCCCTTAATTTTCAAAATGGATTGCAATGAGGACGCTTTCTTGTACCTCGGGATGTTTTGTCAATGAGTTGGTAAATTAATTACGAAACAACGCGCGTGAAATAAATAACTAAACTGACACTATCAAGCAATGAGTCGTATAAACTACAGATGATTAATTTCCAAAGAGACATTTTGATACTATGCAAACATTGCAAAAAAAAAATGTTTTAAATAAAAGTTTGCATGCATATGCATGTATTAGTATCTGACTTTTGAGAGAACTCGGGAAAAGACGACCAAGTTTAGTTAAAGAACATTTTATCTGGTTCCGATCCATTTTGCATAAGGACTTCAGTGTATGTATAGCTGATGAAAAAGCAATCTGCGCAAGGGACATCCATAGAGACAATGTACCAAAGTTAGCGTACGCAGCTATAGAGTGTTGAATTTACTGAAGTCCAAGATACACTTTTTTTTTTAATCTCAAAATAAACCGTTAAAAAATGTTTTTTGTGCATTAATTACAATATTTGCTTTGCTGCCAGTAGTTTTTATGATGCCCAACTGATTTATTTTCAAATGTTTTTACGTTTCACTGCCTGTAGAAGAGAGGATCTTATACCGTCTAGTGTGTCTCTCATGTGTGATACAAGAGAGATTTCATGCCAGAAAAGTATTGCTAATCTTAAGTCTGTTTGTGCGGTAATGCAGAGGTTCATGCCATAAATGTTCAACTGAACTCCCGTTAAGATATTTTGTAGTAATTAATTTAAACAATAACCAAAAAGCTTGTGTAATGAATAGTGTAAAATACTCATTGAATGTTAGTCAGTGGGCATTTCAGCATTGTGTATCCATTTCATACATGTTTTTGAATAAAATATATACACCAGTGTTGGACATTAATCAATTATTTTTTCAATTGTCTTGTTAATTGATTAAAAATGTAATTAAAAGTAATTGCAATTAAATTAATTGCAATTAAACTATTAATTGTACTTTTGCAATAAATTTAATTAGATTAATGTACGTTAATCGCTTTTTACATTTAAAATGATTGCATTTATTTTTTTAATTGTTTTATGAAACAATTAAAACTAACAATTAACTTAATGTATCAATAGGTACAGCGCAGCGTACAGAGTTCAAAGTATTGTTCGAATTCGTATTTTCGTTCAGTGTTGATTGCTCGCTCGCCGCGTGAACTATTCTCGTCTTGGCAAGTTTTTTCCACACGTAAATGTTTGTGTTTTTATTTAGTATTTTAAAACTGTGCAAATCATTGTTTTATATTTTAACCTGTAACAGGGGAAATCAGAAAGAAGGGCATAACAGGGGACGTAAGATCTCAGAGTCCGCTCTGTTTATTTTTTTATTATTATTATTTTTTTAAATCGTGTAATTAAGATGCATTTCTGTAATTCCCCTCAGATGTTCTTGGGAATTTTACTAGTACGGAAAAAAAATTTAATTGAAATGTACCTTTTTTTTGAAAATATTTTGAGAAAAGTCATATGCTGCAGTAAATAATTTATTGCTCGTAACAAAGATACTGATCCTTATATGTTATTTCTGTAGCCTGTTTTTGGTTTCTACGCGAGATCTTCCTCAGTTCTTGATCGATTTCTTTGATTTACACCTCATTTTAAAGCTAATCGTGCAGGCTACTGACGGAAAATAGACCCACGGTCTAAAAATTGTTTATTACCGGTTTTAAAGAACCAGAATGAGGTTTTCGGTTAAATTTATAACTTTAACTTGCAGTGAAACCGACGGAGCTGAATAGCTTGATTGGCAGAGCGTTCGACTGGTAACCAGGAGAATGAGTGTTCGGGCCCACGTCCGGACAATCTGCATCAAAAAATTAAGATAAATATTGCGCATTACACTAACACTTCATATCAATGAATAACAAATATGAGGGAGTAAAATAAATGTTGGAAACGATCCTTGCTGTTATGAAAACTTGTTGCAACGTGGAGCTAAATTAATTCTTAATTATAAGGCTTTTTTTTTTAAAGCTTTGGCTCCGGTAAGAAAATTAAAGCATAATGTAAGCGAATACATAAGTATCAATTTTAAGATTTCAGATTACAATGGAATTGTTTTTCGTTCAGAAAAAAATAATAAATCGTATATTGAAATATAGCTTCTTCTAATAAATTTTTGACTCTTTGTACAAGTAAAAAGATTACTACCCCAATTTGAAGGGTAAACTACGTTTTTTTTCTTCTTTTTGTAAAAAACAAATAGCCTATCACATTTTTACTACATTCGAAAAGCTATGCTTAAAGAAAAACTTAGTTCGAATTATTTTGTATTTTAATCATGATGTTAAATGATGAACACTTGCTGCCATCTATGTCATAACGGTTCAAGCAACCTGCGATAACAAATTGTAAAAATTTTCAAAAATAAAAACACTTCTCTTCAATATCTTATCTTATATATTATTCGCCTCTCATTTTAAAATTAATCAGGCCAGCTAATGACAAAAAGTAGACTTAGGTCGAAAAATCAAGTTTTCGGAAACGCCCCTTGCTGTTGTAAAACCTTGATGCAACCTGAAGTTCTTATGCAGATTTTTTTTTTTTTTTTTTAAAGCAAAGTTCTAATACAATTTTGCAATTTTTTGCGTCGCTTTCGCCAAGAAAAAAAATAAAATTAACCTGTGTGTGTGTGTGTGTGTGTTTAAATAAAGCTTAAAAGCACTGGACTTAGTTATTCGGTTAAATTGATACGTTTTTTTCGGTAGAGCGTTCGGCAATAAACTAACTGAACTTCGGGCAAGCTCGGGCTGTCCGACATAATAGCAAATGTAGATTAATATTAAGCATTACATGTACTCATAAACATACAACAGATAACACACATAATAAAATAAATGCAATGGGAATGTTACTTGGTGTTTCGACTCCTTTATGCCGGCTACAGTTATCATTCGGATAAGTTGACTGTTAATCAAAGGGTGTTCTTTCTTTCTTTCTTTTTTTTTTTTTTAAGGTTTGACTCCGTCCAGACCACTAAGCATATTGTAAGCATAAAAAAAGTATTAGATTTACCTCAAGGGAATCCTTTATGTGCAGAAAAACATTTTCATTGTATGTTGAAATGTAGATTTTTCTAATAGCAGTGTTCGATATTTTGTACAAATGAAAAAATATTACGCCAAATTGAAACTACGAGTTTCACCCAGTAAACATTTATTTTTTTATTCCAATACGATATAAAACATTTAAATTATTATCAATTTCACTAGTAAGAAATCATTTTCTACTCCTCTGCTTTCGGCTGAAAAAAAAAAAAAAAAAAAAAAACCATTTTGTCTACGTTCGAAAAATTACACTTAAAAAATAAACTCAGTTCAACTGGTTTTGGTTTTAAATTTTAAGTTTTCTATTAAAAGAAAAACACATGCGCTCATTTAAGCCGTAACGGTTAAAGCAGCCTGCTATGGAAAATTGTTCAGTATTCAAAAGTAAAAACACTTAATTTCAATTGAATTTATTACTTCTCTAGAATGTTTGTTTCAATCGTTACGTGAAATCTTCCTCATTCTTTAATCAAATTCCATGTTTTACGAATAATTTTAAATCGTATCGTGCTGGCTAATTACAACACATAGACTCATGATTTTATTATTATTTTTTCGGAAAAAAGCTTTTTTGCTGTATTTTGCTACGCATTCCTTCAATGAATAGTATTAGAAAAGGAAGACGCAATTGCTAGGTTTCTTGGAGTGTCGTGCTGTTAATAAAATATCTCTGTAATGTTTCTTTTGTTTCCGTCTCATGCTCACATGAGCAGGACTGTATTTGCCAGAACCTGTTTTTTCACATTCAAAATTACTGCTTTTTCATTAGAGGTGTGGCTGAGTGACTTTTTCACGAGTCAGCCACACTTTTAATGATATATATGTTTGCATTGAAAATACGTACAACCAAAAGTGGGCGATGATCAAATTACCACAACGTTGTATTTAACGAGGTTTTGTTACTGATGTCTTCAAATTACATGCCTTCTCTTGTGCGCTTACTTTTTTCGGTTCTTCTTTATAATGTTCTCTCTTTGAACTTTTTAATGAGCGAAATGTCTTATGAAACGTTTCGAAGCACAGTGCAGAGTTCCGCACGGGTCGACTAGTACTGAAACACACAGCCAGCTCAGTCATGTCCAGCCGAGGACTGCAGTTCCATGCTTTTTAGCACTTTTTAGCCCGGCATAGGAACCTGACTGTGCTGCAGATGGAAAACCTCTGAAGGAAGCCGAGAGTGCCAAACAAACTGGCAGCTAATATAGAATTAGCGCAGACCAGACGAGTGACCGAAGCAGTTTTTCGGTTCCTCTCGAGTATTTCATATATTTCTGCTTTAGCCCCGGCTATTGGGGGGATAATTTACTGAAAGTTACTGATATTTTATTGATATTTTATTTGTTGCTAACATGTGTATTTAAATAGTTAGATAGTAATATGGTATCCGTTTAGCGTCCACGTCCCAGGTATACCTGTCGTCGGTGGAATAAATATATTGTACAAAACCAGTAATTTTTTTATGAGTTAGTGTTAATTAAAATTCACAGAACAATCGACAATTGTTAATTGTAGTAAACTACAATTAACAATTAATTAATTGTTAATTGAAATTTTACCCAATTACAATTGATCTATTGTTAGTTGTTTTGGTTACGTTTACCAATTAGTCAATTGTTAATCTTTAATTGTCAATGCAATTAAAATTTGCCCAACTCTGATATGCACATATGCATAGTGTAGTATTCCATTTAAGGAACAGTTCTATTTAAAGGACATTTTGTCTGGTCTCAGTCTTCTTGCATAAGGATATCAGCTTATTTATCTGAGAAATAAAAAAAAAAAAAAAATAATAAAGGCCGATTCCACGAAAATGTCAACCTGAGTATCAAAATGTCAATATCAACATAGCTATAAGTACTGTATTTCATTTAAAAGCTTGAAGTATATATTTTTAAAGTGTACAAATTTAAATTTTAATTTATAATTTTTCTTATTGAAAATAAGCCGTAAAAAATGTCTACGTCATTTCCGGATTTTTGGGGGGAATATTTGGTCTGAAGTAATCAACCATTTTGCTAAAACAAAAATGCTAAATGGAAAAAATGTTAGTGCATTTTGTTATACTCATAATATAGTTTTATACTGGAAGTTTATACCAAAAAATATCTTTATAGTGTTTCGTTCAGAAACAATCTTAAAATCAGTTTATGAATGTCAGTCAGTCACCATAAAAAATCAACTTTTTCCCCTCACACTGTAAAAAAATTCCGAAACGTTACTGAGTATTTCTATGTAACGTGTCCGGATTTCAATGGTTTTTATCCAATTCCTGGAAAAATCAAGTACTATTGTCGAAAAGTTTCCTGGCTTGATAAAAGTTGCACGAATGCACACTTTTCTTTGGTGTGAAAAATATTTTTAGCTCCCAATTTAAAGATTAACTTTGCGTATTATTTGAAGTGAATCGGCTTCAAGTTACTTACAATCGTGCTCATTAAACTCCTAGAGGAAGCGAATTAGTGCGGGCTACGCTGCTTTGCAAGAGTTGCAGACGAGTAAAATTCTCGATACCCGCTTGCAATTCTGGCATAGTTTTGGCCATGTTTGCAGTACTGCTTATGGAACATTCTTAGCAAATCAGGAAGGGGCTAAGCTACACTGCTTGACAATTGCTAAGGAACAAGTGATTTATGCAAATTTGTATCTCAAACACCTGACCAATGGGAATAAATTCAAGTTCAGATGGCGTGGTAGACCAAAACTCGTTATCTATATAAAAGACAGTGCATACACGCTCAAAATTCGTACGAAAATTCACGCTGTTTGGTTTTTTACAAAAATAGTGCTGGATGTTAAAAAAAGGTTTTTCTATGAAATTCTGTTCGGTTCTTGAAATACTTAAGAGTAAAATGTCAGAGAGACATCATTTGAGTATCTACGATTGTGGAGGAGCGGTTGAACGACTGGAAGCAGGTCAAAGTGTCACCACTGTGGCTGCTGCAATGGGTGTATCAAAAAGTGCCATCTCCCGATTAAAGACGGCCGCTGAAGGTGAAAATGTTTTGCAAAATCATGCCGGGGGTCGTGGTAGGAGCACCACACCTTCAGAAGATCGCTATTTAGCCCTCGTGGCAAAAAGGGACAGAAATTTCACTCTTGGACAGATAGCTGCAAATCTAACAACCGCTACCGGTACGCATGTTTCTGCAAGAACCATCTCACGGCGAGTAAATAATGTCGGTTTGTATGCACGGAAGCCCGTACGTTGCATCTAAGTTCAACCACTTCATCGTCGAAAGAGATTACGCTGGTCTAAGGAACATGTTGGTGGGATCATTAAAATTGGTCTAGAGTGATGTTCTCTGACGAATCTCGTTTCAGTGTGACAAGTGATTCTGGTCACCAACTACTGTGGAGAGAGCGTGGAACACGTTATGCACAAAAATTTGTTTTCGAACGTGATCGGTACGGCCCAGGCGTCATGGTGTGGGCAGACATCATGCACAATGGCAGAACACAGTTTCACATTTTTGAATAAGAAAGCTATACGTTACGAATGTATTGCAGAGATGTTATGCTGGACCATGTTCGTCTTTTTTTTTTTGGGGGGGGGGCTGTCGGTCCAGATTTTCAATTTACTAACGACGATACACGACCACACTGGATCATTGAAGTGTCAGACACAATGCAAAGTGAAAACATTCTCTGTATGCAGTGGCCTGCTTACTTTCCCGACTTAAATCCATTTGAACTTGCCTGGGAGGCTCTTGGCAGACGTGTTGCGCGAAGAACCGTCCCTCCCAGAACAGTACAAGAACTCAAATCCGCATTGAGAGAGGAGTGGGGAAAACATCCCCCAAGCACTCCTTAATAATTAGTGGGAGTATGGAAAACAGATATAAATTGTGCATCAGTGTCCCTGGTAATCACACATAATATTAAAGTACTCATGTCTCCATCATTCTGACCTAGATCATTTTTTTTGGTGTTGTATGAAAAGCATCTAAGAAGGATTATTTTTTATTTTTAAGTTATTACTTTATTAATGCAGTAATATCTGTATTATTTTGTACTTATAGTAAAGGCACATCCTCCCAACCAACTATATATTTCGTTCTGTTTCTTTAATCATTATCTATTCCTAACTATTCCAGAAAACGTAATTGTTCCTTGGCAATTGTCAAGCAGTGTATTATATTATGCCTGCCAAAGTTTAGTGTAAAGTTCCAGAGACATGACTGACTTCAAACGGGAAGATTTCTGAATTTTTAAGGTGGTTTCCGAAATAAATTCAGGAAGGTTACTGAATATTAGCGGAAAATGTTACTGGCAGAAATTGAGCACATCAGCTGCCCATTATTTTCCAGGAACGTTTCTGAATCGTTTTTACAGTGCAGCATGAAAATTATTGGTGAACATTTTCCGAAATTGATATTCTCTGCCTATATCAGGAGTATTTAAATGCTCGGTAAGTACAATTGAAAGTTTATCTGGAACACCGAAATTTCTTCGGTAACTGATTGACACATTTGATACGGTAACTGAGTGACATTCTGTTTGACTTTAACATGGCTTCAATGTATTAAATTTAATGCTCTTGAAAAGAGATTTCTTTTATTTTTAGCCTTTTAATGGATATCAAACAACCCAACTCCTTAAATTTTTATGAATGATATCATCTTTTATTGATTTTATTCATTATTAATTCGTACATAATTTAGTAATGCTTAGGCCTAAATTTCTAAAAATACCTCAATTCAAAACAGAAGAGGAAAGCATTTTACAGTCAATACAATCAAATGACAAATTTACATTATCACATTATTCACAGCGGGGGGGGGGGGATTCAGAAATATGGGAAGTGACTGCTAGTGAAGAACATTTCTATGGAGTTTCTTGTGGTCTACAATATTTTGTAGAAAGAGTGATAGATGGTAATAGTTGAATGGCTAAAGGTGAAATTCATGAAAAAAAGACTTGTTCAGTCATATGAGTGGCTAAGATGATGTAGAGGAAATATAAATAATTTACTTTTATAGCTCAATAATGTTACGAGGATGTGATCTGTTTTTAAATACTGAAGAAAAAGAAAAGATTTTCAAATCCTCTAGCAATTTAAAAAAAAAAAAAAATGAGGGAAAAAGAGGTTATCGGTAGAAAAAAAAAATCTTATTTTAATTGCTTTTCTTTTACGTAGAGGTTTTTTTTTTTTTTTTTTACAAATTTTAAGGTTGCTAGACATTTGGTCAAACACATTTATAGATGCCACAAAAATAATCGAAGGAAGTGCTGCAGAGTTGTAAGCGCCTACAGTTTTTTTTTCGTTTCATATACTACAGCTAGGGTAGACTGAGGATGTAAACTACTTAAACAAAATACTGGGTAGCACAAAATTATTTTTATGTTAAAAATCAATCTTTATATACGTTTTGTATCGGCCTTGCTTTTAAACGTCATAATTAGCATATTAAAACTATATTTTGTAGTAATTTGCTATATAGTTTATTATTTTGGTGGTCCTCATAGGCTGAGGGTCCCCTGGTCTTGCCCAAATGGCAAATAAAGCTCTGCTTTTGTGTACACTTATAGGGCTCGACCGATGGCATTTTTTGGCCGATGGGCTGATGCCGTTGTTGGCTGATTGTTCAAAGAGGGCAGATGGCCGACTGTTTTTCTCTAAATGGCCGATTGCCGATGGCCGATGCCGTTGGCCGATGGCAAAAAAAGAAAAAAGAAAAGAAAACAGAAATATATTGCTAAGATTATCAGGGATTTAAAGGATCATTGATTCATTTCACTTTACTTCCTTTCTACGAATAAGGAATCGTAATCACAAAAAAAAAAAATCAGATTTCTACTTAAATTTCTATTTTACGCTCACCCAATCTAAACTTCACAAGTTTTTTCGGCACATCTGTACATGCATATGTACCTAAGAACATATAGATGACCGAAATATCCATTTTGGACGCCTCCTCAGTTAATTATCGCAAATTCTCTTGAAATGTCTTCATGCGCGTAAACTTGCGTCATTAAAAAACGTTATGAAATAGTAAGTTGAAAAGTCATGTGCACGTAGTATGATCTGAAAGTTCGAGGTCAAGCAGTATAAAACCTTACCCTGAATAGTTCACATTACCGAAGCACATCTATCTACAAAATGATCACCTCAGACGACTATGCACTTCTGCCAACGTTCGTATAGCTTTTAGAAGCACTCCTGGAAGACATTTTTCGCAACCTCCCGTAAGGCCTCTGGCGCTGCTGCTTCAACTTCATCGTGGGGAAGAAGGCGACTTTCATGTTGAGGATGCATGGTTCGATTGGTCAATACTCTGATGTGCCAAACAAATAACATTATGTTTCGTCGGACTAAGCCCCGTGTGACTTTTACCTGTTCCCAACAAAAAAACGTTTGCGTGGACGCTGTTTTTTTCCGTCAGGAAAAGATAAAGCTGCATCATATAAGGTAGCGAAAAATGGTTTCCAGGAATGATTCCAAAAGTTAATTGAACAATGGCAGAAGTACATAGTCCCCAAGGTGACCTTTTGAAGGTGGATGTGCTTCCGTAATTTGAACTATTCCGGGTAAGGTTTTATACAGTTTGTCCCCGAGGTTTTGGATCACACTACGTACAATCTGTATAGGGTGTAGTTATGCTTCTCCTTTTTTGACTGTTGTATGAAGAAAGAGAAAGAAGAACAGCCCCCCTCCCAACCCAAAAAAAAAGGAAAGAAAAAAAGGAAGAAAAACAAAGAGACATATAACTAAGAAGATATAACTAAGATTCCTGTAATATTGTAATAATGTATGGATTTAGGTACACTAAACATAGTTTAGAAACATTAAATTATGTTGTTTAATCATTCAAAAAAAAAAAGAATGAAACTATGAAACCGTCAACAAATTACGCAATTAAATTGGAGAGATTGCACGTAGACATTTTTTAGTCATCAAATTAAACAAAAAAGGTAACAGATAAATTAAAATATTAAATCATAATAGGAATATTTTTGTACTTATTTAAAATTTATGAATAGAAAAGTTTGGATTTTTCATAAAAGCTATAACAGTGACATAAATTTTGCTGAAAAAAGAAATAGCCATTAAAAGAGCGAGGTGCTTAAAACGCAGCTGCAATAAACAAACTCAATATTTACACCAAATTAATAACTAAATACATATACTACTTGATTTGATGTTTGCACCCACAATATTGAACAGTTTGATTGTTTAATCTTTTATGAAGCTTTACAAACAAGTTCAAATTAAATTTTTCAATTTAACAATAATTTTCTAAAATTTAAAAAATTGCATTATATAAAATCCTTGAAACTTTTCTATAAAAAACGAAAATAACTTATTCATTGATTTTATATAAATACATAAAAATAGTTACAACATAAAAAAAATCGATCGCTATTAATGATGTAAAAAAGATGGCGCATTACGAAATATAGGTGAAATAAGTATGAGAAATACACAAAATGACATTTCTTGATCAAAATAAATAATCGCTAAATATTTAAGAAATGCTTCAAACGACGAGGAAGGCTTAGGTGTGGGGGGGGGGGGATCACCCTCTGATTTTGGAGTAACTCACAATTCGGCCCCAACTTTGGCCTCATTTTTTTTAGTACAAAACCGCTACACTGTAAAAACGATTCAGAAACGTTCCTGGAAAATAATAGGCAGCTGATGTGCCCAATCTATGCCAGTAGCATGCCTCGCAAAACCCAGGAACGTTTTCCGTTAAAACTCAGTAACTTTCCTGAAAAACCCAGAAATTTTCCCGTTTAAAGCCAGTCGTGCCATTGAAACTTCAGAGTAATCTTAAGTAAAAGTAATATTAAAGCTCGGAACCTTCCTGATTTATCAATACAGTTCTTAAACAGTATCGCAAACATGGCCAAAGCTAACCCAGAATTGCTTATTAATATCAAGCATCTCACTTGATTTCAATTCTTGCAAAGCTACGTAGTCCATACTTATTCACTCCTCTGGGAGTTCGGTCAGCATGGACGAGCCGTATTTAAACTAAAGCCGGTACACCTTATAAATACTCTCAGTGATTCTTTAAACTGGGAGCTAAAAATATTTTTTATAACAGAGAAAAGTCTGCATTCGGACAACTTGTAGCAATTCAGGAAACTTTTTGACAATGATACTTGATATTTCCAGGAAGTGGGTAAAAACCATTGAAATCCTGAAACGTTACACGGAAATAGTCAGTAACGTCTTGGAATTTTTTTACAGTGTACCACCAACGTCTCGGAAGAGTTTCCAAATCTGCTTCAGCACTTCCGAAGAAAAAATTCAAAAGTCCCTTTGGTTTCCGAATTATGTCACCATTCAAAACGTCCTTAATCAGTGTCTTACATTTAGGCTCTACATTCTTTCTTAACAATAGATAAATCTCGAAAAAAAAATCTCTAATTTTATGAATGGTGTTAGTTTTAAACAACTCGAAAGTACGACTATAGTTTAATTTCAGAAAATGAGAGAGTGAGAGGAGGGGCACGCAAGTGTTCTCGGAAATTCAAAAAATAGTCGTAAAAATTAGAGTTCAAAATAATTATAAACATTGAGCAGAAAAAAACCTTTTAAAACTTGCACCCGAGTTTGTTTTGACGTGCAGTGGCGGATTTAAAATATAGCAAATGTTGCAATTGTGCGAGAGGCACCATAACCATAGGGGCACCGTAAGAGTTACGAAAATGCTTATGATAAATGTTTTACAATTTCTGTGATAGAGATGCCCCAAAATGTATTTCGACGGGCCCCAAACTTGTAACTCCGCCGAAGCGATACAGAAAAGACTGCATTACTGTGATTCATATTACAAATATCGAAAAATTTAAAATTACCGTCGGTTCAACGGGAATCTAAGAAAGTGACACAAAAACCGGTTTCGCCATCTCATGTTTGTTTCCATGGTCTCCAATTCGGCAATATATCACCAAATGATCGTCAGTATGAGAGGCTATATGAGTTTTGCATAGAATTAAGTAATTTATAGCCATAAAAAGTGAGTAAACAGGCTTTTCAGAACACCCGATCGAAAACAAAAAGGGAAGTGCACAACTGGAACATTCGAACACACCACATGCAAAAATTTAAACCTTCTACAGTTTACCATTTTTGAGTTATGACTTATGAGAGATAGATACGTACATCCAGCTGCAAGAAACAGCGCACTAATTAACTTGTTTCGTTCTTGAATGCCGTATTGAAACCTCTTTCAGGGGTGACTAAAATAGAAATTCATACGAAATTTAAGTAAACAATTTTATATGAAAACAATAACTCCCTTTACTTTGTATTAAAAAGTAAAACAGCAAATGTCCTTTTTTTTTCTCCAAAAACATCGGCCAATTCCATCGACTTTTCGATGTATTTTAAGGCCGATGGGCCGATGTTTCCTGCAATTTAGCATCGGCCGCCGATGCCGATGCCGATGGCTAAATTGCTGAACCATCGGCGCGGATGCATTGGCCAGGCCGATGCATCGGTAGAGTCCTATACACTTATTTGTATGTTTTACTGTGTATACGGTGCGGAGAAAGTTCCCACAATTTTCTTAGATATTTCAATAAGCTGTAACTAACACATAATTCAGCAAATCAACAGGTTAAAGCAATAAAAACTCTTTATTGGAACAATAATAATAACATTAAACAAAAAAATTATAACAATTGTTCAAAATTGGCTCCTTGGGCTTCAATACATTTACGGAGCCTCAGTCTGAAATTGCCGACGATGCTCGCGCACGTATCCACCTTTATCTCATTCCAGGCACGCCTCAGATCCGTATTGAGCATGTCAACCGTGGCGAATCGTTTTCCCAAGATTTTTTCCTCCAAGTTTGACCACACCGAGTAATCCATCGGATTGAGGTCGGTGAGTTAGGGGGCCAATCATCCTTGCCCCAAAAACCTAGGAACACATCTTCGCAGATGGCAATCGTTGATCGGGCCGAATGCGCAGGAGTCCAGTCTTGTTGGAGTGTGAATCCATCTTGGCCAAAGTGTTCTGTTGCCCATGGCCTTAGTAAATCGCCTAGAACCCGCTGCTGATAGCTCGCAGTATTAATTTTGAGATTTCTGTCAATGAAAACAAGCGGCGTCTTCCCAGTGGCACAAATGCAGCCCAGACCATTACGGGGCCTGGAAAGTTACTGTGTCCGATGATTTTTGCAGCAGCGGTCTCATTTTGACCCTTTTTAAGCAGTTGGCGATGATTTTGACGGTTATGTGTGGGCTCGATGGTGAAGATCTTCTCATCGGTAAAGAGAACCTTCGAAAGGCGAACACCAGCGGTCAAGCGAAGCATCCGTCGAGCTTTTATCAATCTTTTCTGCTTCATTGTGTCATTGAGGAAGTGGAGGCGATTGATCATGTAAGAACGAAGTCCCAACTTGTTTTTCACGATGGTTCGGACGCTTTTTTCGCTGATCTCCAGTTCTTTGGCCATCTTTCGCATTGAGCGCTTTGGATTGCGATGGATGCGGCAGCGGATCTTCTGCACATTCGCTGGCGTCGTTGCAGTGGTTGGACGACCACTCCATGGACGGTCGGCAGTCCCTCCAGTCTCCTTGTAACGTTTTACATCATCATTGACTGTTTAACTCTGAATCAAGTCGTTCGAATAATATCGGCTGTTTTCATTCCCTTCTTGTGTAATTCAACGACAGTAACAAGCACAATTTCACGATTCATAGCTCACTAACTCAATGAACTAACAAAGAACAAATGATTAAACTTCAAATACTTTTAATGCCAATAAACAATATGTGCCAAATAAATCGCCAACATACGATTTTAACGCCAAAAAAACGTTTTAAACAAAATTGTGGGAACTTTCTCCGCACCCTGTAGTTCTGAATTGTTTTTGTTAGGATAAATAGGAAATTTAGAAACGCCAGTCAGTTAGCTCACGAATCTATCCTAATTACTGTAATTTTGTTATTTTAGTAATATTTGTAAAATCAAATGCCATATGAAGGAAGGTTACTCATTTTCCTTTATCACAATTTACTTTTATGAATAATTCCTTTTGCTTTCATAGGAGAATCTTTTATTGAATCTATATTACTTTTTCCGCAGGTTGCATTCATGTCAGTCAGTTATCAAGCTTTTAGCATTTTTTAAAATCATCTAAAATGTAGTTTAAAAATTCAACTATACTATTAAATTCAGCTTGAGGAAATGCATGTTGTGAATTCCCAATATGACAGTTACTTACCAACTTTCGTAAATACTACACATATTAATTTTAGCAATACAGTGATCGCTGATTATATGAATCACATTTGTTCTTAAAAGTTTTGAGTCCATAAAGTGGCTGATTCAATAAAGCGGCTAATTCAATAAAGCTGGATTTTTTTCTGTTTTTGGCAATTTGATTCGTTAAAGCGGTTGATTCAATTAACCACTGATTGAATTAACCGTATCAAGTCTAACAAATGTAATTTCACAGCTTACCTTTTATATAAATTTATTTATTTGTTTTGCTGCGTTATTTTGAACGTTTGCATTAGTATATTTAGAAAATTTCAGACATGTCAGTCAGTTACCGGGATGTCAGTCAGTTAACAAGCTCTTCTAATTACTCTAATTCTTTATTGTAGCAAGTTTTTCCAACTCAAATGCCATAGGTCGAAAGTTTATTCATTGTTCTTTGATCCTGACTTGAATTTAATAAAAATTCCTTTTACTTTCGAAAAAATCTTTTATTGAGTCAGCATTACTTTTCACGTTGGTTGCTTTCATTTAAGTCAATTACCATGTTTTTAACAATTTTTCTAAAATCACCCAATATGTATTTAGGAAATTCAATTATACCATGAAATTCAGCTTAAAAAGTAAAATAAGGGAGAAGAAAATAGCTTTTTAAAAATTAATATTTTGTGGTTTATGTTTTAAAATACTTATCGTTTTGCTCTGTGAATGTCAGTCAGTTACCCGTGAAATTGCCCTAGTAATAAAAAAAGACAGTCCATGTAGTATTGTTTAAAAAAATGTGCGAAAGGTAATATATAAAGGAATAAGAAACAATAAATTTTCTTAACTCTTCGAAATAACAGTGAGTTGTTGACTTATGTGTCAATTTTTGTCTTGCAGTTAGTACTTTTGTTTGGCAACCAGTCATCCTTATACTTGATTGCTATTACGTACAAATGTATATTAGACAGTAAACCGACCTCTAGTAAGACAAAAAAAAATGTGTATTTATTTAATAATATTTTGAAAAATAATTTCTAAAAGAAACATTTATGTCTTTAGATCGTGCATAAGCATCAAAATACGGACAGAGGTAAAAAAAAAGGATCAGTTTCATTTAAACACAAACATATTTAACTTTTATTCTTATGTCATTCAAATGCCTCATTTTAATACTATTTTCATGTATGCTTGACTTTTTTTGCTTTAACAGTTTTTAGTTCGTACACTGACAGTAAAAATTCGTGAAATTAACCACAATGTGACTTTTTTTTTCAATTTATTTTGTAAGTAACAGTGTTTCTTTTACGGTTCAGTTTTACTATATCGCAATAAATGTGCATTGATGAGCTATTTGTTGGTAATGAACTTTTATTTTGTTACATAAAATTCCCAGAACTCGCCACCAGGAGGGGGGGGGTGACTGCACTTCGTGTTCCACCCTGCAACTTCAATCCACCCAGTAAAGATTCATAGCTGCATATACAGTATTAATGTGTTTATTATATATTTACTTCTGCAATACCTATTTTATTTTAAACAAGTTTCTGAGTTTGGGTCCAGGTTTAAAGTTGATTTAAGGACTCGGTTTTAGCATTGATAACGATGATTTTTCAGGATTCGCTTAAGATATTGGAGGGGGGGGGGGCGGCTTAGGCCAAATACTTTTGTGGGGGCTTTTAAACCTTATAAATATTTAGATGAACCAGAAGTTATGTTCCTAATTTGGCTAACGTCACCTTTTGTAGGATGTCTTTTCGTCCATCAACTCAAGTATTTTTCATTGAAAAAAGGAGTAATTTGTAACCCTCAAGCACGTGTCAGCAGTAATCTGCAATTTGTGCAATTCAGCGTTGGTATTTATTTATTTTTTTCTGTTTTGCAAAGATATAACATGCTTCTCAATATTCGCCTGACTGAATAACCTTTCGTTTTATTTTTATTTTTTATTTCCAAGTACTGAAGTGTAGTATTAATATGCTCATTAATATCCTTTTAAGTTATCTTTTTTTGCATCTGATTTAAAAGTTTCTCAAATGTTTACTGCCATTACAGTAATATTTTCGTGAGCCTCCTATACGAACCCTATGGTTTTGGAGTCACCGGAAGGGAAACAATGTTGTAGCTGACCAAATTGCCCAATTCGAAGAAAAATACCGTCATTCAATTGGCATTAAATGTTTAATGAACGGGTATGTTTTTGCTATCACAATTTCTTAAGAATTCTGCTTGAAACTCCGTTATTTAGAGTCCTATAAAGATGACAAAAAAAGCTCAGTGGATGGAAAGTTCTTAATTTTTTTTACCTGTCAAGACCCGTAATTCTTTGTCGATTTTCAGGAAATACCATACAAGAACTTGTACTTTTCCCCTTTAACCTTAGCTTTTATTTCGCCGTTTACCAATTACAAAATGAACAGACCTGTATCCCGGCGATGGCAACAATAAGTTATCTTGATAGCTTAATAATTGGTTAATAAGTCTTTTTGTCATGCGAAAGGTTGAGGAACAATTCTGTGCTGTAAATTGTACGCAAGCATCTCAGACCGACGAAATAGCTCTATTTCTTAGCTTTAAAGAGTGGGGTTGTGTTTCCTAAAAAACAAGTTTACAGACGGTTTTGGATGTGAAACTCTTTATGCGAGGGCTTTGAAGTTCTGATCCGTAACCTTTTTGTGTGGTGTAAGAGACCAATAATTGCTGTACAATGAGTACAATGTAGTACAATGATGTATACAGAAAAAAATAGAAATTTTAAAATTAGCTCTATTAATAAATTTAACAAATTAGTTTCAAGGTTGGTCTTAAGAAAACATATATTTTATAATTATTTGTATTTTAAACTTTTCAAATAATACATGTTTTCGAAGATTTCTTTCATTTAAATCATCGATTTAAATGTGTACTCCACATGGCTTGAAGACTGGTAAATTTGTTTGTTAACGGTTGCACCTGACATTAACTTTACTATTATTTTCATTGTTTTTTGCAACAATTAAAACGTGGATTTCGAGTAGTGTTTAGTTTTCTCGTTGTTTATAATCCATTTTACTCATTGAAATGCACAATTTTGTTGTGAATACGCGAAAGTCAGGCGCAGAAAGATGAAGAACGGTAGTGCGGGAAAAACGTGCGCGCGAAATGACAGTTCAGAATATGGAGAAAATAAGTGATGAAATTTTCACTTCTACCATGATTCTTTATGACACACATTTTTTTAATGCACAAATTCATTACCACATTAATTTAAGATTGATATTGATCAAATGCATTAAACATTTTTGTGTAATTGCAAAAAACAAGCACTAGTAAAATAAATATTACCTTTCTATGCAGATGGCCACAAGTGTCAGGACGCTTGCAAACACGAAAATCGTCTGCAAGTACATCATGGCAGTGCAGAGTCCATCATTGAGAATGCCCCACTCGGCAGGGGCAGTCAATTCTAGCAGCTTAACAGGAAGCACAAAAATTCCCACCATGAAATCACAAACAGCAAGGTTGACGATATAGTAGTTCACAGCAGTGTGCATCTTCCGATTGCTGAAGACAGTTGTGCAAACGATGGCATTACCAAGAACAGCAAAAGTCATCACGATTAGGAACACAACAATGTAACACAGCCGCACGGACGTGATTTGCGTGAAATCTGGATAAGGCTCTGGGTCGAACTGAGATATGTTTGTATCTGGTAAAATCACTTCACTCAGCAGGCAGTCTTCTAAGGAAACGTTGCAGTTTTCTAAGTACATTTTTCGTTCTTGTTTTTGGATTTGAAACCTTGTTAAGCAATAATCAATATAAAAACATAGCACCGTAGATTACTGTTTTGATTTAATTGCCTCAAATATATCTGAGATCTCACATCCACAATCAATTCCTAACAAACTTGAACAAACTTTTGGATCGAATTTGTTATTTATATGTGTGGAACGTTGTTGATAATTTTATAACATCTGTCAAACATTTATGAATGCTTATATGTATGAAAAGTAAAACAACAATTTTAATATTGTTTGTAACTTTTGTGAATAATGCGTACATAAGTATTGTGCAGCATCAACCATTGTAATCTTATAATGTAAGTGTCACTGCTACATTTACTTAGCTTTTACGATATTATATCACTTGCTAGTGGTACAACAGAATATATTTGAAAACTAAAATTGCATTTATCAAAATAAGATAGAACTGATGAGTTTTTCTTTTTCTTTTCTTCTTAATGGATTATAAAAAATTACTTCTATGCACTTTTCTTTAACAATTAGGCAGATATATTATTCAGTTTAGCACTTTTCCGTAAAAATAAATAACATTATTCATGAAAACAGCAATGAGTTATGTCTGTGTGGGTTGTTTTCAGACAAAAAATATACGTTATAATTTTTGGATTTGTAAAGTGGGTTTAAAGAATGCTTAATTTCACTATAAAATGGTTCATTCGAAGTTTTGATGCCTCATAATATATTCACCGTAAATTGTAATTATAATCTGAAAAAACACCAACCAGACATAATAATGTGAATCGCTTGCTCTATCGTACATGTCATCAAATGTAATAAATTTAAGTGTTAAAACCAGCTGCACACTTGTTTTCGTTTGAAAATTTTATTCGCTTCTTCCTATACATTTTATATTAAAAATTTGTCTTAAATATAACTTTCAATTCAACGAAACTACATTTGAAAGTTTTTGCACAATTTGTGTAGTCATCAATATTGTGTAGAACTTTGTATTGATCCCGAATAACTATCCGCAAAACGTTTTTTTTTTTTTTTTTTTTGAAATACGTAAATACTGAACACCTATTTAGGTGTTTTAAATTTATTCCAATTTCAAAAATAATAATGTCAAATTAAAATACTATTAACGCACTGTATGAGAGTTAAGTTTTGCTTTCCATGCCGATCGCGACTGTTTCAGATGGGATCATAAAAATATTTCAGATAAAATTTTAATTCAAATACTACACAAATAGTTAAAATTTATATCTATAATTACTGTGTCTTTTTTTATTATAAATAAAAATGTAAGAACTTATGAATGCTTCTTAAACTTTTCCAAAAACAAAACTTCATTTTTTATCATATGATTTTTACATGGCGGCTTTATTCTTTCAACCATAGTTTCAGAAAAATGTTACCATAAATTTTAAAAGACAACGAAACAACCTTGTTTAAATTCTAGTACCTTTTAACGTTTTTTAAAAGAATCCTTTTTAAATATGTATTTGTAAGGAGAAATAAACTGCCTAAACTTTACGTAAAGATGTTTAGTGAAAACTCTAAGGAATTCAAACACGACTTTGTCTAAACCGATGACATCATTTAAAGGGTTTGCGATTTATTTTCTTTAACTGTTCATTTCTTTAATTAAATTTCTTGCCACAAATGTACAATATTTTATCTACATCTCTGACGCATACAAATTCTAATTTCTAAGGAATTTTCAAACGTGTTCAGTTAACCAAATATATCAACAATCTTGAGAGATATATAGAAATATTTTCACTACGAAGTGTAAAATGCGAGCGAAATTATCGAGGTTTTGTGGAGAATTCAGAAATTAACCTAATGTGTGTATAGTTTTTGAAGATTTTACTATAAATATTTAATTTCGAAAATTTGAAAGAAACATTTTAGTTGATAAGTTAAAAGTCGTCGGGAGTTTATCGCTGGATGTTTTTTAAATATCAACTAATGAGGCTGCCGGTAAAGTAAATGAGATCAATGCTATAAAAATAGAGTTTTAAACTTATTTTTACCAACTTTTGATGAAATCGTTAGTTTTCATCGTCTCTTTGCATGAGTTTAATATGTGTAAAACACAAAATTGAAAAATAAATTTTCTTAAAATGTCCCCAGCGTATGAAATGTACGAAACAGGTATAGATAGAACTAAAGTATGTAAAACATAGACAAATTTGACACTTTTATGATTTATTTTTTAAGAAAAAAACAGTAATAAAAAGAACAAATTCTTTGTAAGAAGTTTTTTGTTTTTTTTTTTTGACTAAACCAGAAAGTGTTTAAAAAATTTCCGGAATTTTTAAATTTTATTATTTAAAATATAGATGGTTTGTAAAGTATCTTACTTTATTATTTATGTAAAATATTTTTTAAAAATGTGTTAATTTCTCTTACATAATTATAAAATGCATTGCTAATTTATCAGATTTTAAATGTTGACCATTATTTTACACAGTATTTCATGAAAATAAATTTGAAAAAAAAAAAAAAAATTTGAATTATTTGTGGGAAAACATCAGAAAAGGGCTCTATTAGGGTATGGAGACCCTTTATAATCTCAAAAGTTTTGTAGTACGGTTAACATTTGATTTTTCATAAATTAAGCGGAATTTCTGGAAAGACGCTACAAAAATGTAATATTTGTTAAAAAACTTTAAATCTAACAAATTATCTAATACATTTGTGTTTTGTGATACGAACAAACTTGTACTTAAAATAAATTTCCGTAGCTCGATAATAATTTTCTTTAGATCAACTAGCCTAAAAATTCTAGTAACTTTTTACTTTCAGGATCTACCAGGTTCTTTTTGTAAAATACAATATTTTTTCTTCTGACAGCTTTAAAATCCCGTTTTGGAAAATGTTTGTAGAGAACACTCAAAGAGTAATACTAGCGTTAGAGAGCGACTAGTTTCAATGAATGCAGTGGATAATGAGTATTTTTGTTGATTTTCTTTAAATTTTTCAGAAGTCGACTCAGAACATTAATAAAGCGTTTTTAACATATTTTATGAAACGCTGCGTAAGTAATATTTTTGATTGGACGCTACCTGAATAAAACTGCTTTAAATTTAACTTCATCTTGTTATTCAGTTCATAACTTTAAGGATACAATCAAAATGTAGTAAAAAATAAGGATTAGTTTTATATTTTTTAAAGTAAAGTATGACATTTAAGAGCATTCATAAATATTTGGCAAAATAGATAGCAAACACTCTGTGTTTAAATACTTTGAAAGCATTGAACAGCAAATGCAGAAAGACGTTATTTTCAAAACAAAATGTTGTTTTCATTGAACTATTACATTTTGAAATATCTTCGTTTTTCTCTGCATTATTTTTTTAGAATTTACTAAACTCATTCACAATGGCTCAACTCTGAAAAATTTGAAAAAAAAAAAAATGTTTTCAATTTTAAAAAGGAGACTTTGTTATATAACTTCCAAATTCATGCATGGGGAGATGGTTTAATTACCTAAAAGTTCCACTAAAACCAAACTTATTAGCTGAAGTTCCATAGAATCCAGGAAAAAGATTCGAATCAATACTTCGTCTGATACAGGTTCGAAAATAATCCACCAATCCGTGGCCGAAATTCCTCGTTCCCGTGATAGCGCAAAAGATCCGCGAAAAATCCGCTGTCACTAAATAAAATATCGTTTGATATGGGGAGCAACAGGAGGTAACTGTTGCCGAAAGAGGTAAGGCGGTGAAACTGAAGAGTTGAGGAGGAATCGAGCGAAGGGTGTGAGCGCATGAGCAGTGGCATTAAGATTGCCTTTTTGAAAATGTGGAGGAGTTTCAGATTTGGGGGATGAATGGAGCTCTGCTCAAGTCAGTTTCATTCATGACTGTCTGTTTAGTGAATGTTTTAGTTTCAAATTTAAACGACTTATCGTATTTAGACTAACTTTAAATAATAAATTTTTAAATGTATTAGGTGGTTCTAAATACATTAAAAAGTACAGGACTATTTTAATTTTTATTTTCGAGAAAAAATGACCTCTAATTGAGCGATTCTAAAAATATAGTGTCATAAAGCTCCAGAAGGAAGATTTGATGAGAAATTGATAGTTTTGCATGAAAAAAAAACATACACAATATTAATTCGGATTCTTAGGATGATCAATGTTTTACGGCCATTAACGAATGGTTTTTTTTTTTTTAAATTTAAATCTGAAATAGTGGCACGTGAATGAAATATATCAAACCGTAATATTTTAAAAAGAAATTTGCCATTTTGAATTGAACTACAGATACCACTTTTGCACTTAGCACGACAATATACATATATTTTTTTTTTCAATGTTTTAAATTATCAGTACACAACAAATGAGATATGCCTCCTTAACGTTCATCCTAGTTTTCAAAACTTATAATTTGTTCCGTTATTGATACATTAATGGGGCAACATATGTACTAGTCATATAGCAAATTTTCAAAAGGTAGACCTTAAATGTCCAGAATTTGAGACATGCATATATATATATAACTATATATATATATATTTAAATTATGACAGTGTCTGAAGTTACTGTGTATTAAATATTACAATTAAAAAATGTGCTTACTCATATTTAAGAGTCTTACGGACAGTAGTACTGCTCTTAAAGACCGTAGAGACGGTGGCAAAAATTTGGAGAACAAAACCTCTTCTAAAGGCAGCGGTTTTAACAACATTGTCGATCCTAAAACAGTAGTTTGTGGACATGTAAGAATTTTATGAACCACCTCCAAAAAGTATATTCCGGCTGCACTACTGCGTGGAGGTAGTATACTTCCAATTAATTTTGAAACAAAATGCTAGAGCAATGAAGTTGTTTTTTACTTCCTTTTACAAAAAAGGAAGTACTGTATTCGCAAAAAAAATTTCACTCGAAAATTGACCTTTATTTCCATTTTGCTCACCCCCGAATGAATGTTGAGCTTTTTTTTCTACCCGACCACACGTGCATATACACATAAGAACGTATAGACGCCCGAAATATCCATTTTGACGATTCCCGAGTTAATTACAACTACTTTTCTTGTGACGTCTGTATGTACGTAGGTATGTGCGAATGTACGTGTGCGCGTATGTGTGGACGTATGTGTGTATGTACATATGTGCGTATGTATGTCGCATAACTCAAGAACGTTGAAAGTTGACCCTAGAAAGTTGAAATTTGTTATGTGGACTCCTAGTGGGGTCTGGTTGTGCACCTCTCCTTTTGGTTGCATTCGGGTGTTTCTAAAGGGGTCTTTTGCACCTTTTTGGGGTCAAATCATTGTAAATTTCGATGCAAACTCAAGTGGTGCTATAATTTGATGGAGTCTTTTGGTCGGCAAATTTTGTCGCCAACTTGGCGACCAATTAAGCGATTATTATTTTTTTTAATTTGGTTTCAATTTGGCCACTGTTGGTGATATTTAGAGAGTTAACTATTGAATCTTATTAAAACTGCAATCATGGGGAAATAACATTAAATTAGTGTAAAAGGAAGTCATTTGATGCACACATCAGCTCGTTTTTTCTCTCTAAATCTGTAACCGTTACAAGGTTTTATCAAGTTGGGTACAATAGATATATTTAACAAAACGTGAAGATTGTCAATTAGTGACTTGAGGTTAATGTATTATAGTGAATAGCTTCAGTTTTTTTCTCTGAAAAAAATAGTTGAAGTCTAGTAAACTCGATTGCTTTGATTGGTAAATTTTAACCTTAAAAGTACCATTGTAAATGTAGTGGTGGTCCCCGAATCGCCTTCTCTAATATCTTTTGCGATAATCGACAGAATGCAATAAAATTTGGTACTCTTGCTACTTTTATCCTTTTAATACTCATGTAATTAGTAAAAAAAAGGGGGTTTCCCTCTACAAATTTAGAGTTTGTGTTTATTTTACTTGGTATACGGTCTTTTATCAAAACTTAACGTATTTTGAAAAAAAAAAAAAAAAAAAAACTTTAATCTATGTTGTATGACACCTTTTTTTTTTCTTTTCTAGCACGTATTACAGCCGAATAACTAAGAGTGCTACGTTTTTTTTCCCATGGCTGTACATGCGCGCGTGCAGATCGGCCGAAAAAGCTACTCAGTATTATTTCAGGGTAAGTAAAGCGGAAATTTAGTTCGAAATAAGAGTGATTTTTTTTCCGTGATTACAATACGTCCTTATACCTTGTAAAAGCAGCCCCATCTGGAACCAAAGCAGTCAACCACGTGGTCAGTCTGAAATTACGAATGCCAACAAAGGCTTTGTTATTTTGAAATACGTTTTAGATAAATCTTGCCATAGATCACGCTGGAATTTACCATCTGTTTGGTGGAACTATAATTATCCTTATACATTCATACATATCATACTAGAATTGGCAGTTTGGTTTAAAAACCGAGAGATCTGAAGGGGTAACCACCAAATCCCTTCTCCTTGTTACACAAAATTTTTTGTCATAAAATACGAAATAATTCATTTTAAAACAAATGTAATTCAAATAAATAGTGTATGTTAGTGTGAAGATTAAAGTAAGCCTGATTAGTTATTAGCATATGCTGTCTAAATTTAAACATTACTAACACGAATTCGATTGATATTCAACTAAGTTGATGCTATATAACTACAAAAAAAAAAAAAAAATCATTAGCCTGTTCAAGTGTTAATTATTCCGCGTTTGAAAAAAAAACTTCATAAAATACGTAGCGTAATATACATTAATTTTTGAGATGCACAGAAACTAACGGGACAAATTATTTTTTTTTTTTTTTTGGCAGAAACGACAGAGGGCACAAAGGTTATAGCAAAACAAAATCAGTCACAGCCCATATAAACTTCTATGCCTGCCCCACATGCTTCCGCGCAATGGTCAACCTATGCGTTCACCACATAGGTAACAGAAGCACTAGAACCCCTTAAAAAGGACAGGGCTGACTTACCGACATTTTGGTTTTAATACGGATTGGGATCCAACCTCGTTTCTAGTATTTATAAATACGTTATAATATTCGTTCGTTGCTATGTCGTAAAATAATTGATGATAAGTTGAGTAAAATGTCACTTAAGGTGAATCTAGGAACATAACGTAGTTCACGATTTCAACAAAAATGCCTCGAGAAATGTTTACTGTAATAAAATCTCATTTTCACACCTTATTTGTAATAAATTTATATTAATTAAATCGTCTTCATCTTCAGAACTAAATAATCAAACATCAATCAGGCAGCACACTCAAAGCTTGGTCACCGGTTTTCTACAATAAGTCTTTCGTACAAATATGTACCATTTTTTTCGCCTGACAACTTTGGAACCAAAACGTCGGATAAGTCTACTCCCTTTTATGGAAAAGTCTTAAGAAGCACTTGCTTTTTGTCGCACTCCGGAATACCTTCCCATACTCACAAGTATGAGCATAACCGTTCACGCGATCTTATGCGAATTAATATTGTTAGATTGGACTCATTCATCACTTCAGCGAAATCACTTTTTTATAAGTCTCTTTGCACAGTTATAAAAATACTGGTAGAAACAGTGCATGATAGCCTCTGAAAATGGTAATTAATTCAGTGAATCCTTTTTTTTCTTTGAGAGATTACAGTTGTCCTTAGTAGCTCAATGTTGTAATGAAAATTGTTTACGAATATAGAAATGAAGTTCACCAATTTAAAAAAAAGAAGGTGCTGACAGGTTCTAATCCCATTCCTCACAAGGAAGAGTAAGAAAAGAACTTTACAAAGAAATAGAAAAAGAATCTTTAGAGGAGGAAAAAAAATCACAAATACATTTAATGGAACTTGCATTAAAAAAAACGAAAGGGCGTAAAAAACGTTCGAAAAGTCAGCATCATAATCTAATCTTTGATTACGTTTGCAATAAGCAAAAAGAGCGATAGCTATTTTTAATGTGAAATTGAAACTCTCAAAATAATTAATTTCATTTTAAATTTAAAATAGCAGACTCCGACAAAACGCCAGTAAATAACGTTTGGAAAAAAAATTATAGGTAAGATGGTAAAAATGTTATCGTTTAAAAAAAAAACAATTAAATGAAATAAGAAAAAATTAAAAACATACGAAAAGATTAAAAAGTAAAACATTAAAATATTCTTGAAAAAAAAAAGGGGGGGGGGTCAATATTGCAACTAGATTCTGCTCTAAAAATTAATTCTTAAAGCACTATCGATACTACTTTGTAATATAATTTTTGAAGTCGGTGCAAAAACAATAGGTTAAAATGATTTTAGATCAGGAAAAGCAGTAAAAGTTAAGAACGAAAGATTTATACCGCCGCATAGATATGTTGTAATTAATGTAAATTATCCAAATACTATTAAAAAACTTATGTAGAGTCATACAAAAAAAAAACGAAACACTTTCAATTATTCGGCCATTATACATGCTAGAAAGAAAAGAAAGGTGTCATACGACTTGGTTTAAAGTCTTCTTTAAAACTACGTAGGTAAAATTTTGATAAGGGACCATACACAAAGCAAAATGAGCATCAACTCTTGACTTTCAAAAAAAAACCCTATTTTTTGATACATAATTATGTTTAGACAGCAAAAGACAGCCAGCGTACGAAATCTCACTGCATTCCGAGCAGTAGAACAGGAGTTATTAACGAAAAACGTTTTGGAGACCGTCACGACATTGAAAACGCTACTTTCAAGGTCACTGCTAATCAAGTAACGGAATGTAAACAAAGAAAAGATCGAGATTATCCAGCTCAATTCATGATTTTTGAAATTCTCATTTTTTCCGTAATTCGATACTTTTTGGCCGATAATGTTGCGCCAGAAAGCGATTTACGGTCAAAAACTTTTTTTTTTAAAAAAAAAGGTAAAATATTTACTGATTTTTGTCTATCTGGATTAATCTAAGAAAGACGGATGGGGTTTGGCTGGTCCATCGTATAGATCGTTCTTTAATAAATCGAATAATGACAAATTAAAAGTAATGGAACTTTTTGCCTTTTTTAATATGAACCTATTGGATTGATTTTTAATCATTCAGCAAATTCGGCTGATAGAAATGTAAATATTCAACCTTATACCTAGACTCATGATGTGAATATGTTTGATAAATGTATTGCACCTATGTTACAGGTTTATTTTAGAATGAATACAAAGTCTTTTGATGTAAAATGGAATTGCGCGTTTTTAATTTCGCAGAACATTGGCAGAAGTTAGAGTCATCGCACACAAAAATGTAAAAAATATACCGCACAACGTGGGAAGACGCAGCATTAAACAGATTGGAGACTCGAACGAAGCAAGGTCAATTTATTCCGTGAAAATTTGCTCTAAATACATAAAATGAACGAAGTATCAATCTAAAAAAAACGGAAGCAAGAGAATATAAATATCCGTTAATGAGCAAACCGTTCATACTCGAACTTTATTTGGGAAAAATTTGGTTATTTGAATTCACACAGTGGACACACACAGTAATTGTTCTAGCGGCTTTTTTGTAATATAAAAAAAGAGAATTTGTTTCAAATCCAAATTTGATGCAAAAGATCATAATGCGTGGCATTATTAAAAAAGCATAACACAGTTGGCGGTTTTAGTTAAACATGTAATGGCTCTTAAAAGCAATTTAGGAAAGTAATTTCCCAATGCTGTTTCTAGGTACGAAATTCGAGATGGTCCAACCCCGTAATTTAAAAAGACAAAAGTTATTTTAGCTTAAACTAAAGTGAACAAAATCAAGATTTCTTGTCATTTCTCATATTTCGTAACTTTGCACTTGCAAACAAAGCTAAGCAATTGTTTCGCGCACTATATACTTGCAAACGAACTTTTTCTATAGTATCAGGCCGGCACACCTATAGCAATACGACACGCAACACACCCGACAGGCGGGTTAATTAATCCAGGATCTACAATTTCGTCCTTGCTATGGATTTGGCAAATTGGAGACGGAACTAATCGTGCGGGATGCAGAAGTCACCTCATTGAAGCTGAGAGCGCGAATAAACTGGTAGGTAAAGGAAATTTATCAGCTGTATGTTTACGGCATCTCACTGGTGAGATAAATTTTCTTCATCCACCAGTTTTTAGGTACTCTCAGCTTCAATGACATGACACCTGCGTCATTGACTGGTTATTCCTAGTTCAGGCGTGTTGTGCTCATCATTAGGATCCACAGCGGCTATTGAATAGGATAACCGAATAAGCAATTCTGTCGCAGTGAAGTCGCGGGTCACGTTTAGCCCGCGTCCAAACATTTTCTACTTTCGAGTTCGAAACGTTTCGTCAGAGCCGATCACGTGACGAGAAATCTCGCAAAGTGGTATTCTGAGGTAAAAAAATTCTTATTGCGATGTGGCGACGAGTCCAAGTTCCAGCCGCGATGGGGGAGGAAGAGTTTTTCGCCGGTTTTTTGGCGGCGCGGGGGGAGGGGAGGAGGCACGTGATATCTTCCAACCAATGGTCTTTAGGCGCAGATACTTTTTGTTTTGCTCCGTCCGTGCAAGATAAGGCGCGAATTTTGACGATTGGCATGCTAATGGCTCATACTTCAAAGAATACGTTTTACGTTGCAAAGAATCACATCGAAATAATTTTAGATTTTCTAGAAGCAAATCCAGAATTCATAAAAATAAATTCACCGAAAATTTTACAAAATAGTACACAAAGGAAAAATGAGCCGAGGGCTAAAGGTAAGTTATATTTTATGCATACGAGTATTTCAATATTACAGTGTCTAAAACAAAAATCGAAGAGGGGAAAAAAGCCAATACATACATGAGAAAAAAAAAATTAACCGTACATTTTGTTGATTTATAATATAAACCATCTATAATAGTAAGAACGTCTTGAAAGAAATATATTTTTCCCGAGAAACTATAATCAAAATAATGATAATAATAATAACTTTAGAAAAAATCATGATATTAAAAAAAAAAAAAAAAAATCCTAAATGTCATAAATGCAGACGAAGAAATATTAATAGTCCGTAATCGGAGATTGTATATTATGTTGTTGTCGTGTCTCGTGTCGAATGCGAAAGGTTTAGCTGCATCCAAAAGTCTTGATGAAAAAATCTGCTAATTCAAATTGAATATAAAACACTAAAATGCAGAGGGGGGGAGGCTAGGTTATGGCGCTGACTGCGCTATTGAATTTTTTAGGGGATGGTGGTGGTGTTTTGAGGGATATTTGTTTATTGGGGGGGCTCTTGCTTTTGTAGGGGGGAGTCTTTGCGATATTTGGGGGGAGGGGCACCCCTGCAACATGTAAAAGGTTTGTTGGGCTAATTGAGCTTTTGGGGATGAGAGCAGTCATAACAGAGTATACAATCTTCTATATTAGGATTGGTAATGTAAAAACCAACCTTTCCCCCCGCTCAGTTGTAACTTGTAATTATAGCAACAATCTCAGTATCAAAGACATATTCCAGTTTTTTTCTCTTTTTCTTTAAAATTATAATTTAATAAGCATATGCTTAAATAAAAAGTTTTATTCCATCATTATTCCTGTTTTCAAATTCCATTTTTTCTAGGTATTGTTTTCCAAGACCCTATCTTAAGATATCTTCAAAACAGTACTTTTTTAGATTTCCTTTTCAAAACAAGCAACTTGTAACTATGATTACATAATTTCATCTTTATCTTCAAGATTAAAAAGTCAAAACAGCAATCTTGGTTATAAGAGCAGTTTAAAATGAATAAATACTCTGCTTCTGTAAATGTATATTGAAAAATATTCGTAAAGGGAGTAAGATTTTTTAATCATCGTTTCACTTCAGCTGATAAAGAACTTTAAACGTTCAACCCAAAGGAAATATTCTAAATTGAAGAAGAAATGAAAAAAGGAGCAATCGGGGCGAAATGGAAAATCAAATTTTGGAAACAATATCCCAGAAATTACCAGGCCTTGTACTTTTTTGTAATTAGTTAATCAATATCAAATTTCAATAAAGAAAAAAAAATTCTTACAAATTAAATTCAATTGAAATTGAATAATGACAGTAGGTAACAAATAAAGAATTTAGGGGAAAAAAGGGAGAGGAGGATTTTACAGCAAAAGAAGACAGAAAAAAAATTACATTCGTCAGTGGTGTACCTAGCATGGGTGACAGAAAGGGCGGTCATTTGTGATGTCACCGCCCCCCCCCCCCTTAAACGCAAAAAAAGGGGGATTGTATATTCTGTGTAAACTTAAAATTCATACAATTTTCAGAAACAAATAGTACTTTTGTGAAACAACTAAATTTTAAGTGGGATAATGTACAAAAGACAAATAAAAATTATGAACGCTTTTTATATAATTTGCCCTAGACGCATTTGTGCAGACGTCAAGCGGTCAAAACCAATAAAGGGGAGTAGAAAATTCATAGCTCCTTAATTTTTTTCAAATGCATTATTTCTTGAAAATGGAAGTCCCCGATCACCGCCCCCCCCCCCGCTCAACGTATTTCCTAAGTGATGGATTTGGTTAAAAGAAAATGAAATCCATGGAAATAAACAACCTTAGCCGAGAATGCATTTTTATTCATAAACTGACATCTTTTGCTTTGAAAAAGGAGCTCTTAATGTCTCCGAAACACGTGTCTGCAATTTAATTCGGATATTTGTGTATTATAATGTTGTGAAAGTGGGTTTAAGTCTTTTAAGCATTGAAAACTTGTTGTAAAGCGAGAAATGTTGCATATATACCTATTTTATGCTTGCAGTTATAACTCCCCCCCCTCTCTACCCCCCTGGCACCATTTTTGGGGTTGGCCACATCCTAATTCGTTTTCTTCGTACCAATACCATACCTTTTAGAAAAACCAACTCCCATAGTTTTATTACGAAAATTTCACCGAAATCCACTTTGCCCCCCCCCCCCTTCTTCCCTGCAAAATGTTTTTGCAAAACTCCCGTTTTAGTGTCACAAAAATTGAACGGAAAACCACTTGCCCCTCAGTGCAGTTATATGACCCCCTCCCCCCCTTTTCCCTGCACCATTTTCAGGGTTGGCAATATCCTAATTCGTTTTCCTCGTGCCAATACCTTTCAGAAAAAAAGCTCCTGTAAATTTATCAAAAAAATTCCACTAAAAACCATTTGCCCCCCCCCCCCCCGTGCACCATGTTCGGTGTTCGCAACATTCAAATTAGTTTTTCTGAAATGTATTGGCAAGCGGAAAACTAACTCCCGTTTTTGCGGAACGAAAATGGAACGGAAAACCACTCCCCCTGTACAGTTACGACCCCTCTTGCCCCCTGCACCATTTTCGGCACCGGCAAAATCCTAATTCCTTATTTGTTATCCTCCTGCCAATAAATACCTGTCAGAAAACTTACTCCCGCAATTGTATCACAAATTGAATAGAAAACCACTTGCCCCCCCCCCCCCCGGTGCAGTTTTACCCCCCCCCCCCACCCCCCACCCTTCCTGAACCATTTCCAAGATTGGCATCATCCAAATTCGTTTTCCTCAATCCAATACCTTTCAGAAAAACAAACTCCCATAATTGTATCACAAAAATCGCATAATCTCACCTACTTCGGGGCAGTCGAGATTTCGCTCGCAAGTAAAGGCGCGAAAAGTCACTTTTTCCCCTTCTTTTGGAGCTTAGAATACGAACTTGCGAGATTTAAACTGCGAGACTGCGATTTTCCTTAAAGCGCCATCTAGTGAGACGATCAGAACTAATCTCGCAAGGTGAATTTCGAGCTTGGAATAAGCACCCTGGTCCTTGTTTGCTAAAATAATAAGATCCGAACGCAGAATTAGTTCCAGTGTCATAAACTTGGAGCAAATTATTCAGATATTGGAATCTGGAAAACATGCGTTTAATAAGGTAGGCATCTAGTACTTAATAACATCTATATATATAAAAATCTCGTGTCACGATGTTTGTTCGGGGTAAACTCCAAAACCACTGAACCGATTTTTATCAAATTTCATACGTATCTGTAATTTGGTCCAACTTAAAAGATAGGATGGCTTTTATAATCTTTAATTGCAAATGAAATATTTATTATACATTAATAGTGTGTATTAATTGTTTAGTTGTATAAATTCTTAATAGATGGCGCTGTAGGTTAATTATTCCTCAAAATTCTTTATTCTTAAGTTAATTAAAACTTCCAAATTATACTACGTTACGGATATCGATGGCTATCAATTAAATCGCCGCAGAAACGATGAGATCGGCGGCCACACTTTTTAATGTATGTGTCAAATTCTACAAATGAAGTTGAAATTGATACGCAGCGGGTAGTTCCATAATCACCACTGCTTTTCAAAAAGGATCTTACTCATATTAAAGTCGGTTTTTTCAGTTACGTGCAATTTACTAAGTACTTTTACAAATAAGTTAATAGAGGTCCTTATTCGGTTGTATTCGGAGTACGAAATTTAGACAAATATGACGAAAAAAAAAACCAATTGTCGTTGATTATTTCCGAGGAAAGTTTCGAAATTTCATAGGTCCTTTGAAAATCATATATCTGAGTCAAAACATGTCCTGAAATGCTACAAATGTCATTAAAGCAGACATCTCACTATTGTGAAAAATATTTTTAATTTCCCAGTTTCCCAGTTTGAAGATTAACTGAGTATATTTATTAACGGTATCGGTTTCCAATAACTTACGTTCAGTGTATATTGTCTAGGCTCCGAATGAGAGCGAATGAGCCTCTGGATTCCGTAGCTGTGCAGGAGTCGCTGGCCGTTGAGTCTCATAGTGCTTGCTTGCAATTCTATCTTGCCATTTATCATGCTTGTAATAATACTTTTGGAGCTTTCTTGGAAAAGTAGAGCTTTTTTTATTAAACTTACCTAAGTTTTTCCCTGAAAGGGGGGGGGGAGGTCCAGTAGCACGACTGGCTTTTAGCCAGGGAGATTACTGAATTCTTCAAAAAGATTCCAGGATGAATTTTAGTGATGAATTGACTGCAATACCTTTGTCATGGTCCGTCCAGATTGACGTACCTAACAATGGGAGAAAGTGAGTCTCTAGATTCCGTAAACTTTCCAAGAATAACAAACAAGTATAATGCTTTGTGCAGGCTTGCAAGTCCTTCTTAGCATTGGCTATTCTTGTGATTATTATTTTGGTACTTTCTTGGTGGGTCGAAAGATGTGCTTTGTTACTTAGTCACTTATGTTACTTATGTTTATCTCTGAAGGTTTTAGTGAAATGATTGTTTCGATTCGGAGAGGTTTCGGAATTCGTTAGGAAGATTTCAGGATAATTTTAGGAAGGTTTCCGACTTTAAGTGGAAAAACGTTCCTACTTTTTAAAAGATATGTTACTGGCAGAAATTGAGCCTATTCGCTGCCCATTGTTTTTCAGGGCGTTTCTTAATTGTTTTTACAGTGTTAAATAAAATCAGAAAATCATGGAAGCCACATACACAAAGAATACATTAAGATAAATAAATACCTTTGTGCTGAACAGTAAAGTATAACAAAACAACGTTAGATGAAGCACAAATTTGCAAATTACAGCAGACACGTGTTTCGGCGTTACAGGGAACGTCTTTTTCAATGCAAAAAATAATGAGCTTATGGATGAAAAGACATCCGACAAAAGCCAAGAGCAGATAAGCATGCAGCTTAAAAGATAAAAACAGCGGATTAGCCAGACACCGATGACAAAGTTATAAACCGATCAGGAACCAATAGGAATGCAAGCAAAGGCCAAGAGCTTTCTCTTAGGTACGAACCAGAAAGAAAGAATTCAATTGGACAAAGATTAAGCCGAAGCTTTAAACAAAAAAGAAAAGAAATTGTCAGTAACCGTGAACCGCAAGAAAGGAAAAGCTGAATGGAAAACCATGAAATAAAATAAACAGAAAACAAAAAATATTCGAAAAAAGGAAAAATAAAGATAAATAGAAGAAAATTGGGGGGGGGGGTCTCAATCAAGACAAAAAGGTAAAAATAAACAAAGGAAGATAGATAAAAATGAATGGGAAAAAAGGGGGGGGGGAATGGGGAAAGGTCAGTATTAAAGATATGGGAGCCAAATGTTGGAAAAAATATGGAACTGCACTAAGATCGTTAACTAAGTTAGAACTGTTCCTCAAAATATGAAAGGATTTCCAAAAGTCAATATCTGATGAAGTGGGGCATTTTTGATAATCTGATAAGAGTTAAAATCAAAAGAATTATTGAATCCCAACAATGTTGAGCAATACTAGACTTATTTAATTGTTGTTTTTTCACATAATTTTGATGCTCTTCAAGCGAATTTTTAAAGCACGCCGAGTCCTGTCCAATATAGGCAAGTTTACAACTACAATTAATTCTATAAATTCCACAACAATTAAGAGGGTGAATAGGATCTTTAAGAGAAGAGAATGGAAAGTTTATTAATAGGAGAGAACACCACCTGGAATTGAAACGTTTTAGAATCTTTGCAACCTGTTAGCTTACAGATGGAAAAGAATGGCAAAACAACCAAATTCTTTCTGATGAAGGTTCGGTAAGAACATTAGTTTGGGATTTATTTGAAAGTTTTTTATAAATGGAATCAAGCAAAGTTGGCGGATAGTCCTCTATCAATTGCCACAGCTTTAAGATAATTATGTTCAAACTTAAGAAGTTCCGACGAAGAACAAATATTAATTGCGCGATAATCAAAAGAATTGAAAGCAGAATATTTTTGATTTGGAGGATGAGACGATAGTCTATGAGGAGGTAAAGAAACAGCAAAAGGTTTGCGATAAACAGTAGTTTCAAAACCAATTTCAGTACGAGAAACAAGTACATCAAGAATGAAATGCAATTATTCCGTTCTTTCTCACAAGAAAACTGAATGTGATGATCAATGGAGTTTAAAATAGACAAAACCTCATCACTCTCAAACTGATTCTGGTTCATTAGAACAAAACAATCATCAACATACCGAACATAAAATTGAAACTGCAGTTTTTGGAACAGCTTAACCTCAAAATAATGCATGTAAATATCACTAAGAATGCGGGCTAAGTGGGTTTCCCATAGCCAGACCATCTAACATAATATAAAATTTCCCATTAAAACAAAAGAACATTGCTTAAATCAAGTACGGGTAAGGAAAATTAAATCCTCAATTTCCGTATTGGTGAATGAAATTCAAAAAGTCTTCTACGAAGGCATAACAATGAACCCTCGACGGGAACGTTCGTAAATAAAGAGTTAACATCAAAAGAAGCCATAAAAGAATTATTTGGAACGAAACTATGAATTTTTTTAACAAACTCAACAGAATTTTTAATAGTAAATAAATTGTGACTCCTAAGGGGAGAAAACACAGAGACTAATATTTTGCAAGTTTGTACGAAGTTTGCCGTACCAATATTAGAAACAATTGCTAATTGTGCTAGATTTTATGCTTTACCTAGTTGCATGAAGCTGGTATTCCTTTCAGGGCCGATTGTTTCCAATATTGGTACGGCTGCGTACAAACTTGCAAAATATTTAGTCTTTTTATCTTTTAAGCTGCATGCTTATCTGCTGTTGGCTTTTGTCGGATGGTCTTTTCATCCGTAAACTCATTATTTTTTACATTGAAAAAGGCGTTCCCTGTAACACCGAAACACGTGTCTGCTGCAATTTGCAAATTTGTGCTTCATCTAACGCTGTTTTGTCTTACTTTAAAGAATACATTATTCATCAATCTCGGGAATTGAAGATTTGTGCATTTCAATTCTAAATTCGTTATTTAGCCATTATGGTGTGCTATCACTTGACCGATTGGTCACGAACTTAGTTAACACTGATTTGCAACGAGAAAAAACAGTGCAATGACACCGTCTTAGCTACGATTATTGCGAATAATGAGCCATTACTGACGGCTGAAAATAAAAAACGCTGACGATTGATACTGAACACGGCTACACAGTTGTCGATAAAAACAAAGCCATAAACATTCCAACTGAATTTTTTTAATTCTCTGGATACACCAGGAATGCCACTTCACGATTTCCTGTTGAAAATTGGTTCACAATTATTCTTTTTCGCAATTTAAACCCACCTAGATTATGCAACGGTACACGTTTCTTCTTCAAAACTGAACAATTTTGACGGGAAAGTTTATCGGAGAAATGTTTGTGTTGCCACGGATTCCATTAATAGCGTCAAAATTTCAAACACATTTGTAAGGCTTCAACTTCCGATCCGTTTAGCTTTTGCAAAGATCATAAATAAATCTCAAGACCAAACAATGTCTATTTTCAGTTTGGACTTTAAGCATACATGTTTCTCTCATGAGCAACTATATATCGCCTACTCACAAGTAGGAAATCTATCATATTATTTCGTATTAGCAAAGCCAGGTTAACAAGAACATTGTGCACAGCTTAGTGCTTAGATAATTTTCAGTTTTCAAATAATAGAAACAATAGTTGAAGTCCAACGTTATCTACCTCATTGATAAAATTTAATTTTAATTTGTTTTTATTTAGTTAGTGTATTTTGTAAAGAAGTTATTGATTACAAACTGTAAAGAAAGCTCAGATAAATAAAATATAGTGTAAAATCTAAAAGTGTATGCTGGTTTACGCTTAGTTTCTATATTTCGATATTTTACAAACAGATTCGAAATTTACTATCACTTTCAAGTTATTTTGCTTTTTTTTTTTGCCGAATTCATACTTGCGAAAATTTTCTAAGCCTAAGTATAGAGATTTTTCCATAAAAAATTTAGTAAGTACTTACTGAATTTAAAAAGTACTTGCTTCAGCCTGCACTGTAAAAAAAAAATCCATGACTTTACTGAGTAAAAATTCTCGATACTTGCTTGCAATTCTGGCTAAGCTTTGGGCAATGTTTGCATTTCTCTTATGGAACTTCCTTAATAAATCAGGAAGGTGCCAAGCTTTTTTTACACCTACGTAAGTTTCCTCTAAAGTTCCAGAAACACAGCTAGCTTCAAACGGGAAGATTTTTGAATTTTTCAGGAGGCTTCCGAGATCATTTCAGGAAGGTTACCGAATTTTATCGAAAACGTTCCTGTTTTGGAAAGACATGTTGCTGGCAGAAATTGGCCACATCAGCTGCCCATTATTGTCCAGGAACATTTCTGAATTGTTTTTATATTGAACACACGACACCATTATCAATCTCATATGTTTTAAAATTTGCTATACTATTTTAAGCTCTATAAAAAATACTATTTTAAGCTTTAGTAAAAAATATTAATTTGATTCTATCAAATAATGAGTAAAAGATTATTTTAATCCAACTATTTCGCCACAGCAACGCGTGGCTGGGTCAGCTAGTAATTTATTATAACTTTCTTTGTCGATATTTTGCCTTGTTATTCAAAGAAGAAGAAAAAATTTGAAAGTTTGTCGTTGTCTTGCGAGAATGATTTTAATGTGAAATGCACGGACAATGACTGAGAAAGTAATAGAAAAATAGTATTTAAGCTGTAATTAAGCATAGACAAAATCTCAACTTAATCTAACACCCAAATTAATGTTTTGTTAAATCTTTGACAAAGTCGAAAAAAAAAAAAGGTCACAATTAGCCACAACAACTACAGAATACGGCTCAAAGCACGCGACCCACTATTGCGACTGGACATTTCCTCTCCTAGATCTTAACACATTGAAAATTATTCAAACACTTACAAAAAAAAATTAATTCCTAAAAACAGTAAACTTATCTAAGAGGCAATATTACCTGTTGACGCATCTGGATACTGTTAAAGACGAAACTTCACACTGTCGGCTATTATTTGAATGCTTTTGCCCGATTAGACAAGGCAATAATTTTTCCTTTTTAGCAAACTATCACCGGGAAGAGCCATTAGTTCTTCGCTGTCTATTGCAACATGAGTAGCAAGGACAATGAGGTTTTATTGTATGTTTCTGTGAAACAGTTGTGCATGTTAATTTTTTTCCTGAGTTAGTCTTTACAAATGGCAATGGTTAAACGCAGAAAAAAAAACAGTGTATTTTAAGTGTAGCTTTTAATTTTAAAAGTTCTATAAAATATTCTTTTATTAGACAATGAAGTAGTGTTTCGCATTATTTACACATTGACGTTTGAACTATATCCACAAAACACTGACGGTTGTAATATTGTGTTCTTCTTCTGCAGAGGCAGCGAATAAATTTATGCATTTAATAAATTCATAGACGTAACTCTAATGTAGAAAAACCACGTTATAATGGTTTGCTTATTTTGTTGAACAATTTTTGGCTCTCCTCTGATATGCCCCCCTCTTGGCGAGATTTTAATTTTCGCTCGATACGAAAATCGCCAATAAGGCGATAACTTGGCAACCCTGGTTTTGCAACTTGAACGCTGGAAAGTAGTTTCTCGAAGTCTGTCTTTTTGCACGTGTCTGTGTGGTAGGAGGTAGGGTGCTCATATGTTCCGCTCTTAGGGAGATTTTAAGTTGAATACTCTAAAATAAAGTTTCAATTCAAACTTTATTTTAGAGTATTCTTTTTCTTGCTGTTTTTTAATGTTATTTAGTTGAATTTTCTATTTTGATTATGAGTTCGGTTTGTGATGTTGTCCAAATGTATCAATTGAAATTTTTGAATGAATCTTCTTTTTCTTTTTCGTCAGGTCGTCCAACGTTTGGACGTACCGGAGTCCTAAATAGATTTTTTATATTTAAACTAATTGAAAATAAAGAGGTTTTTTTAGAATTTTTAAGGGAAATTGGTTTACTTAAGAATGAAATGTTATGTTCTAGATGTAATTCTGTTATGAAAATTAGAAAAACTAAAAAATGTTCAGATGGGTTAATTTTTTTTGTAGAAAGGTTATTGGGGGTGTTGTTTGGTGGAAAAGAAGCAACGATCAGGAGTGGGTCATGGTTTAGTTCTAGCAAGTTGAAAATAGAGGAGATTTTTTTGATAACATATGAGATTTTAATTGGGACCAAAACTGCTGATATTGAAAGTCAATATTTTTTTTCATCACAAACTTTAGCCGATTGGCAAAATTATATAATGAAGAAATATTAAATTACCTTGAATTAAAATCCGACAAATAGGGGGGGTTGGGAAAGTTATTGAAGTTGATGAATCTGAATTTGGGAAAAGAAAATATAATCGGGGACATGCAGTTGAGTGACAATGGGTTTTTGGGGGGTTGAACGGGGTTCGGGGAAAACTTTTTTGGTTGCTGTTGGGGATAGGGGTAGGGGAAACTCTATTTTTGGCAATTAAGCAGTGGATACTACCAGGCACGACGGTGCACTCCGATTGTTGGAGGGCATATGATACATTGGGGGAGGAGGGGTATGAGCATTTAACAGTCAACCATAAACTTAATTTTGTAGATCCAGAAACTAAATGTCACACTAACACAATTGAATCCACATGGAGACACGTTAAAAGTACTCTACAACATATAATAGATTAGGGGATTTTAAATTTTATTTAGCTTATTATTTATACAAAAAAAAATTGTGAATACAAAAATGAGGATATGTTTGTAAAGTTTTTGGAAATAATTCGCGAAATTATTGGGTGGAGTACAAAATACAAGTAAAATAAGGTTGTTTTTTTTGGAATTTTTTTTGTCAAAACAAACATAATTTAAATATTTTTGTAAAGTAATGATAATAAAAAATGGATAATTTCCCTAAGAGCGGAACATATGTGCACTGCCTCACGTGAGGAAGTAAAAGAAAAGTAAAAAAGGTAAGTGAACATATTTTTGAATTATTGTGTTTCTGGTAGTTTGTATTTTGGTCTGGTTGGCATTTTTGTAGCACAAAATGGTGTTAATTTCACATAAAATCTGTGACTTTATTGTATACTGAACGGAGGAGATCTGTGACTTATATCCGACTGTGATGTATATTAAAAGTCGGAGGGATCCCGGAGAAACAACGGAAAAAAATTAATGCATTAATTTCATTAAATAATTAATGACATAATTTGAATTTTTCCTCTTGGCGCTAAAAAAGCATCGCTAAGAACGATGTATGACATATGACGTCATACATAGTTTTCTTGGCGACGCTTTTTTGGCGCCAACAGGAAAAAGTCGCCAAGAGGGGGGTATATCAGATTTGTTCCCAATTTTTTTCTTCTTTTTACAAAGAAACCAACTTTCATAATTTCTGTTTTAAAAAAGTATAAGGTCCCCCTAAAGTGGGAAAAAAAAATTTTTTTAAGCATAGTGCGTAAATTACTGAATATTTTGAGCTCAAATTTTGAATTCCCACATGAAAGCTCTTCTAGGTTGTTTTTCTGTTAAAATTTAATGTGGTTTCTCAGATCATATTTTTTTCAAAAAGTGTTAAATTAATTCTTAAAAAAACTAAAATTACATTTTAGGTGTTGCAAATAAATTTTTATTATTGGGTTGATTCATATTTTGATATAAAAAAACATCTTTGCCGTGCCTAATCTAGTTTTTGTGTTATGAGTAGAGATGTAAAATTTCCGGAAATTTTGAAGTGGTGGAAAAAAAACCGTTTTTTTTCGGGAAAAATTGGAAAAAATGGAAAATTTGATTTCTTTATCAATAAAATTAGCATATCTTAATAGCTCTGTGTTTCTTGGAATATATGAAATGTTAAGCATTAAAAAATGTATACTATCCACACATCTTCCTTTTCTTCTTGTCAGAAATACACATAAAGATAAAATTAATTAGAAACAAAAATACACATAAAGATAAAATTAATTAGAAACAAAAATACACATAAAGATAAGATTAATTAGAAACAAACAAAAAAAAAACTTTTTGTTTTATAAATGAGAGCTTTCATGGTCAACACCAGAAATAAGTGAAGTCGTCATTCAACCAATAATATTGGGTAATTTGTGTCTAATCATCACAATTACATTTTTTATTTTAGAATGCCTTTGAAAACTTGAAATATTAACTGACATTTTCGACTTTCAAACATGTTTGATTTTTTTTTTTTTTTGAAAGAAAAATAATACAATGTAACTTTACTGTTACATTGAAAATGAAAGCTATTGAGTTTTGGTTTCTTCCAATCCAGTTTAATTCCAAATCAAAACTAATCTGGTTTTTCTTCAGCTGAACCAAAACTTAAACTAAAGTTTCAGTTTATTCATACGGCCGTGCTAAGCACAGTAGTAAAAGTAGTCATACCAGCACTTTTGAACAAAACTGAATTATTATAACCAAGATGTTCTCTGCTTCGTATTTTAATTAATAAAATGTTTTAGGGTCATTTTATCAAGAACTATTTTTTTGAAAAATTCTAAAAAAAAAAAAAAGAAAGAAAGAAAGAAAGAAAAAGACATGTGAATCAAATATGTGGAAGAGCCAAACTGCAGATTACCCTTTGTTGCTTAACACGGCAGTATACAGGGTGCGGCAAAAAAAAAAAAAAAAATATCGTACAAAAATTGTATTATTGAATGGAAGAAAGGTAATTTCTTTTTAATGAGTGCCTTATTTATTTTTGTTTCTCACTTTATTAGAAAATAATCCACAATGTATTTCCTAGTTTATGTATTGTTTTTTCAGTTTTCTTACAGTTTTAAGCAAAGTACCTGCTATTTTAAGTTGTTTAACCAAGTAGAACGATTTGTTGTGCGTCGGCAAACAGTATTTGAAACGGTATGCCGTTTCAAGTGGCTTGGAAATGATAGTCGATGTCCAGAAAGCATACAAAAACGAATAGTTATCAGTTAATCGGCAGGTCATCCATAAGTGAGTTCAATGAAATCCTTGGGTTTCCACGAGGGAGGTCGTTCGTAAGATAGGCATTTGTGACCGATAAGTGCGACTAAAGGAAAAAACAGCTTAAACAGAAGTTTTACGACATCCAAAAAGTTCAGGAATTTGTATGACTTCAAAGATGCCAGAAACGTTTGAGACAGGCCGCAGATCCACGTTGGAAGATTTTATAACTTTCACTGATTTACCGCTCAACCAGCTCATATCCTCCACAACAATAGGAATTGGTCTGTAGACACGCCAAGCACCTTAGAAAAAGTTAATTATCACCAAAGTTCAAAGTCCGGCTTGGTCTGTGATGGAATCAGCACAAGCGACAAAAAATCTCTAGTGTTTTGTGGATGAGTGCCGTAAAATGAATCAAAAAGTGAACCAGAAAGACATTTTAGATGTTATTGTACTTCTGTTTGCCTAGGAGCACTTCAGCAATGTAGACTTGACATTTTCCTTAAACTCCACACCGATTCATATTTCCAAAAAGACAAGAGTGGAGTAAGGTGCATTGTTTTTGACATGATGTCATCTTTTGAGTGGACGCTTTACTCGTTAGACCTCAATCCCATTTATTACACTTAATAGTCTGTTTTAGAGTCAAAGGTCTACCCTAAACTACACATAAGTTTGAGCTCTCTAAACCTATTGCTTTATAGGGAATAGGATTGATTTAAGAACTTGCGGCCCTTGAATTAAAATTTCAATAAGCAGTTACATCTCTGTATTACTGCAAAAGGTTGCCAGTTTGAAACCAATTAAATTTATTGATTCCTAAAGTGCTTCTCATATTATTATTATTTGTGTTTTGTTAATTTATTTATTTTTAATAAAGTTTCCTGGAAAATTTCTTGCCTTTTTTTTTTTTTTTTTTTTTTTTTTTTTGCCGCATCCGCAACCTGTACATTTGGTTCGCACAGTCAGCAGAAATATAGTTTTGTGATTAAAGTAATGCTTGCTTGTTTTATGAAAAAGAAAATAAATTAAGGATATTGACTAAATAAGGATATTGATTTAAGCTTTTTTTCAAAAATCATTTTTAAACATTTTTTGACATATATGCAAATTATATTATACAACAACTTGCATTAAAGTTGGACAGTATTTTCACATACAAGGGGGGGGGGGGCAGGAAATTGCATCAGAATTTGAGTGTAAGAAATTTCTAATCACTTCTTGCTGAAAATTTTAGTTAAAACTTCCTGAAAAGTTGAAAAAAATCATTTTTTCAATTTTTCCGGAATGGAAATTTATTCCTTCGGAAAAAAAACGTTTTTTTTTCTTTTTCTTCGGAAATTTTCCGTTTTTTTCCGACTTTTTTTATCTCTAGCTATGAGTAAAAATATCAAAATATTTTTTAACATTACGAGAGGAATTTTTCAAAACTCGATTCTGAAGAAACGGCTGGATCGAATTAAACAAAACTCTGTATACAAAGTTAAAAAAGGGGAAACTAATTACATTTACGTGATAAAAAAAGGGGGTTCTTATTGAAAAATTTGATGTTGATGCGCGTTTTAATATGAAGACGACCCCTTAACAACATTTTTTTAACATAATTATGTAGAACATTTTATTCCTGAAACAATAACACCTTACACGTGTCTCTAGTGTTAATAGTCTTTGAATACTATCGAGTGCTTTGTTTTCTTTTCTATGACTGTACATTGGAATTGATACTTCTATTTGAATTTTTTGTTTAACGATTCTGCGCCTACTTCAAATAATATGTTTAAAAGTAGTATCGATGGTGTTCAAAGAATATATGTATTTGTTTTACTTTTTAAAACTATATCCAGCTGTAGATTTAAAATGAATTCTATTTTTTTCTCTCCCCAAAAAAATTCGCCCCCCCCCCCCCCATTACTTTTAGTTAAATTTTTTTCAGATATGGTATGACGTTGCCAACAGAAAACATCACCTTATTTTTTCACACATGCATATGTATGACCCATGTATAGTATATGTATAAATAACTATTGATGCTTCTAAAATTTTAACCAATTGTCCCTAAAACCGTATCTATGTTCCTCTTTGGGGTTTATTTGTGCCATAATTTGTTTAAAATCATTTAAATATTAACGGTTTCCGAAACCAGTTTATATTTTATAACAATACGTGTCAAATTATTCGTAGTAACACACCTGTGTCCCATTACTTGGCGTCGTTATCTATTGCTGGCGCATAAAATACCTGGAAGACAAAATACACTGTAACAATGTGATATTTATTTTCAAAAAATAAATAATTTTTAAATTTAACTACTATATTGTATGAATACGTCCAACTATTGTTTGGTACATAAAAGGGTTCACCCCCCCCCCTAAAAAAGTCCAATGCGTCTAAAAAAAAGCATCGTCCGTGTGGTATAGGAAATGATATTTGCACAATAAGTAATGCACTTGATGAAAACGCATGTTAAGACTCCATTGAAGTTTAATTTACTGGGATTAAACAGTTGTGGAAATTTAACAAAAGATCTCCATGAACTTCATTACTTTCTAAAATAGATTTCTCTTTTCTTATGGGGTTCATGTTTGGGGTTTGCTCAAGAACTGCAAATTCTGACAAGAGCGATGTCTATTTGATTTGAGAATTACTCTATCCAATTTGTGTTGATAGTACCATTGATGCTTCATTAACGTTGGTCATTGTATCAGTGAATTTGATTTATTTCATGTGGGATTGAGAGCTGATTAGTTTCACCAAATCACAGTATCAGTAAAAGTTTCAGATAACTTTGCTAATTTTGCCTCCAACTTTAAAAAGAAAAATTTTAAAACTTGTGCAGTTTAGCATCCCGCTCTGTCATGCGAGTTATCATGTGTTTCATCAAGTTTCTGTCACCTCTTTTAGAGTCATGCCTAAAAAATTCCATACTGCTCAGTCAATTCAGTCAACATAATTTTTTTTTTCGATGTATCCCCCACATTTATAATATTCGCTTCAGCGGGACAAAAACATCAGTAGGCATTTTTTACAGGTTAGAGAACATAAATCATGTCAAGATTTTCATTGATTTCTTCTCCGGAGAAAAATATTGTATCTACAATAAAGGTTTTCAGTGCATTTCCTAAGCTTACAGAAGCGTTACAACATTTCATTTATGTTACTCCAGCAGGTTTTGCAATCTTTGATGCACTTTCTCAATTTTTTCGAAAGCGCAATTTTCTGGGTTTCAAATTTTAGTTTTTTTCCCCCGAAAACGTTAGTAATTTTTAAGCGTTTTCTATATTGCTGAACGCATGAAAACTGAAAACTCACATAAGAGGACCAATTCATTCTCAGAAAATTATGCTCTATTTTTATTGTGCTCTTAATAGGTAAATCCGTCATTCATCATATGAGATATAAAGTTTTTCTTACTCTCCTTGTAAACGTACGAGGAAGGTGATTCAAACTTCAGTGATGATTGTGAAAAATTCGTTTTATTAACGGCAAAAGCTGGAAAACTTTAGCATGGAAAATCTTTGCAGGGTTGGAAATATTGTGGGATTTTGCTCTCAATCCCGCGGTAATAATCCCGCCAAATATCATAATGGATTAGGTACCAGGATTTCAGGATTCGAAACCCTAGTTAGCGTCTAAGACGTTATATATAGTTCACGAGTTCTCCAGTATTTTTTTAACAACGCCCTCATATTGTGATAGCAGAATACAACTGTTTTAATGTTCAAAAGTCATTAGATGTTTATCTATATATATATATAACTGTGGATGTATGTTTGTGGGTGTGTTTGTGTGTGTGTTTATGTTCTTTATACACATCCAGTTTTAGTCGGATTTCTTCCAAATTTGGCACAGAGGTAACTTGTTGCTAAAAAATTTATACGGAGGGGAGGGGGGAGTTGGAATTTTCGGTTCAACTATGTTTAGGAGAAGTCGCTCCAGGCTAGTAAAGAACAGGGGGGAAAATACTAATAAAGCAAATAAATTGCAAAATGATCACATTTATGCATAATAGCGTAGCTGAAATTTATCTTTTAAGGGGGATGATCGTCATGACTTTTCTTTCACGTACATAAACTATCATATCAGAATTTCCAATATGTGGTAAAATAAAAGAATATGCACCTTTTGACCCGCAAAGTCACACGGAAATTTATTACTGCGGAATTCACAGTGTTGGAAGAGGTGAAACCTAAAAGTTTGAAAAATTGCAAAGAAATATGAATTCAAATTTAAAATGTTTGAAACTGCATAACATTGCTATATTTCCTAGATTAATGTATTTCTTAATCGTTTTAAATTTTGCATTACCTTAATACTAGAGCAATAGTACACCTGATGAAGTATCTTCGCCGACTAGCAATAATGTTTAACCTGTTAGCGGATATGATTCAACTTTTGACACACAGAGATTACTACTAAATTGGGCATGATGAAATATTTCGCTACATTATAAAGTTTTTTCTTTTCATTCTCCACTATTACCGGCACGGCTTTGCCCATAATAGAAAAATTAAAAGGTCTTTTGGTCCACCTGTATATTTACAAATAATGTATGGTGAATTTTCTTGCCAATTGGCTTGTACCCATGCTACGGTTCCAAGTTATGATAATTTCGCATCTTGCCAATTTGCTTGTGCCCATGTTACAGTTCCACGTTATGATAATTTCGTAATTTACTCGTCCATCTTATGATATTTTTGTTCTTTAAATTGGAATAAAAAAAAGAACCACATCGAATTTTCGAAAAATCGCTTCGAGGTGCACACCCCCATGCTACAAACTAACTTTGTGTCAAATTTCATGAAACGTGGCCGAACGGTTGAAGCGCTATGCGCATCACAGAGATCCAGACATCCAGACATACTCCGGACAGAGATACTTTCAGCTTTATTATTAGTATAAAGAAGATTATGAAATAACTTGAACAAAGCCCCATTCCCAATTAACAAGTTCAATTCGATTATGCATAATCGAAAAATATTAGCAGTTTATAGCTACGACTAAGCATTTTAACCGTCATTGAAGAAGTGCTGTAAGAAAAGAGAGACAAATTAGCTAAGTAGTAGATGCAACTCTCGTAACAGAAGAGGAGACATGGTTAAACAGTTTGTATCCTACGTATCACTTTTAAGCTCAATGGATATGTCTATAAATTTCAGTAGGTTGCAATCTTCAGAGACATTTGCGTTCTCTATCACAATCAACCTGTCAAAAGGGCAGTCGATTAAGTAATTTTTAATGCTATTGAGATCTGCATGCTTTTCATATAGACAGCGTTATGATACTTGTTCAAGGTTGGGTTCACTCAAAAATGTAAATCTTCTTGCTGCTGGGACGGGGGACACAGTTTAGGAGCAAATTTTGAGTTAAATTTTGATTAGAAAACTATACTATATTTCAAAACGTAGAAATACATTTTCTTCGCTTTGAAGCTGTGGATAAGAAGAACAAAATGATCAACAATTTTGTGGGAAATTCTAACAAAAACATTGACTATTTTACATTTGTAAGTACAAACAAGATGTTTTTTTTATTTCATGACCTGCAACTATTAAAAAATAATAATAACGCTTATAGTTACCAAAATGTGCACGCCTACTTCTTTTTCTATAAGGCAGTTCAACTGATGGTTTTTAAATAGTTCGTTCCATAAATGAGTCAATCTACTCCCAATTTTGATCCTTTACTTTTACGTAAATTTAAATGATAACTATTACTACTATGGCAACTACTATTTAGTTGACCCATTCTCGTTCCTCATGATGAGTGTGCTTCTACAAATTAAAATTTCGCTATTCTCAAAGGAATACTCTAGAGCAAGAAACTCAAATAAGTGCTCCCACTACCTGCATCAGTGTGAGATTCCCAAACTACAATTACGGCAAGTCTCAGGTTTTAACAATTTGAAATCGAATTTAAGTCTAGACAAATTCCACATCGTTTCAAGACAGTAATATTACTGTTTAACTGTCTTTTTTACCTACAAAAATAGAAATTTGACATAAATATGAGAAAATAAAATGTAACTGACGTGCGTCTTTCAATATAAGTTCCTTTTATCCAATTTTACTACATGACATGGCACTAAATTACCATAGAAAGTGCAAGCTGACACATTTTGTAAAGTTATTTATATGATGCAATTTTTCTGCAGAATGTGCTTGCATACCTGAACACTCATAAAAATTTACAAAATGAGTCTACTTAACACGAAATATCTTGATACGAAAATCACAGGTAGAAAGTACGCAAAACGGAATATTAACGTCTATTAATAACAATGACTGAATTCTCCATTTTCTATGCAGTGGACTATGTGTTCAGCTTTTGGACCATTTAGGATGATTTTGAATTAATCTGAAAATATTGGCGTCTTTTTATTCAAGTTACACCTATCCAGTTTTACTCCACGGTATGACATCAAATCACCATGAAAAGTAGCAAGCAGACACGTTTTGTAATGTTATTTAAAGTAATTTTTTTCTAAAGACTGCAGACACATTTTGTAAAGTTATTTATACAAAGAAATGTTTTCTTCAGAATGCTCTTGCATATCCAAACACTTACAAGATTAGTTTGCCTAATATAAAAATAAAATTGATCCATTTAATTATCTAAAAGATATGTTGCTTTGAAAAGAACCCGTTCAACGCTGGGTAGTAAGCTAGTAGTTACATAAAGTATAGTCAGGGGAATCCCCCACTTTGATTCCATGGAGGTAATCTCGCAAAACAGTCGTGTCCAGTGAAACTTTTGAAGAGAGCTACTGGATTCTTCCGTGGATAACAGGGAATTTTTCTGCTTCCCCCGGAGTCTTCCATCTCTTAGTATGATCCCGTTGCATCATATCTTGTTTGAAAATTATCTTCCCGGTCAGGTTAACAAAGAATTTAGTCGTATGAAAGGAAAGTGGGCGATACGGATACATACATTGTTCTAAAAAAACTTCTTTTCTAGCCAGGGTATCAGCTTTTATACTGCCCACAATTATGCAATGGACAGGATTTCATTGAAATAATATTCTGTATTACAGATCCTGCAGTAAAGGCCTTCACTCTAAAATTCTTTGTCAACTTTTGTCCATTCAAAAAGGCTGGTAACTGCACTGTTAGAATCTGACAGAATGACTCCTCTTATAAAAGAATAATTACGAATCGACAGTTGTTGTATAGCACCAGCAATACTTTCAACTTCACCGTCAATAATTAATAAATTCCGTAGTCAAAGTTTATGCAGTTTAAATCAGAATTCTATATGTGATGTGAAGACTCCAAATGTTTGATAGTACTCTCTGTGTATTGAGTTCATAAGAAATCCGGTGACATCTTTGATTAAACTTAAAAAAGATTCCAGTAAAGGCAACAATTATAGGGAATCATTGTTGAATCCTCCCAAAGTCCCCGCACTTAAAAAAAAAATAACTTAATTTCAAAAAAGAAGAATTCAGATCTAAAAAATCTAATTCAGATCCATCGTAAAAAGGCAATTTTCCTAAAACTAAAATTGAAATCAACGAAATTGAAAAAAGAAAAAAAAACTTCGCCTAAGCGTCGACTACATTTATGAGATGAACATCTCTCACTTGACGATAACCACCCTTTTAGCGGCCAGATCAGGCCCACTCAATAGTAAATTCCACTTATAAACCAGAAGATTCAAAGTTGATGCATGCTAAGCTATAAACGTTGTGAAATATTACAAATTTCCATACGTGCTTCAATAATGGCATGCTTGACGTTTTAGTCCCCAAGAGGAACTGTCTATTTGAAACAGAAAATGGAACTTGTAATGGCACTCAACTTCGAAATTAAGATGTACGTAAATTAAAGTTTTCTTTCAACTCTTTTGGGAAACAGCGTGCGTCAAAATATATTTCGAAAGTCTAAAAATATGATACCTTATTGAGCCGCTCAGAAGCCAAAGCGGTTAAGTCCAAAACCCAAAAATTGAGAAAATTAATGTTTTCTGATACATAAGTTTTTAAAATTCTTGGTTTCTCAATTTAATTAGAAAAGTGTAAAAATCTATTTTCGAGGTGTAAACTCTGCAAAAAAACAAGATATGTACAGGATATGTAAATAAAAACGTAAGTATTTATTGAAATAATGGCAGCATTTTAAAATTTTTAATGTAAATATAATAAAATAACATTTATTGTCATAAGTTTTATGTTTATTCATCATAACAAACGTCATCTTCTTCCGAGTTATTTAAATGTAAATTTTGATCTCCACGTGTTGTCCTTAATGTCCTGTAAAAGTCGTGTTTAATTGGAGGTATATACTTTAATAAACATATGTCTTTTTTTGTTTCTCTTGAAATTGTTCTGCCATTTGGATACAATATAGGTTGAGTTATATTTTTTAAATTTACTGGTTTACCTATTTTTTTTGATATATATCAATTACATGAAAGGTATCATCCTCGTCAAAATTATGTTTGAACTTAATGCTGCTTGGGTTTGACCTTTCTAACTTTATCCACTTCATATGAAGCCAATTGACTGTTAGTCCACTTGTTGATTTTTTTCTGTTGGTAACAGCTTCTTCCAATGATTTTGTGGAAAGAAATTCTTGTGGATTCATTTCGACAACTTTGAAAGGGTTCTTTCTTTTACTATTTTGTATTATATGATACCAATCGCTAGGGTTATAAATATACGGATTTTTTTGCATAAGCTTCTTTAACTGCAAAATCAGCATCATTGGGCAAATAACTGTGCCCACTTAATAAAAATTTAAGCTTAATTGATTCAGCTTTTATGTCTTTACTCTGAACCAATTTCAATAAACTTAACAGTTTTTTTATTTCGATTCTGTCCTGAACATGAATCTGAATACATTATAATTTTTTGAAAATCCTTTGGGTACAATTTAATGTGTTTAGTTAAACACGATGACTCTTTTTATGAACACCGCGATGCTTGGGTTATAGACCAAACATACATGTAGCCCTCGTTAGTCTTTAAATCATGGCAACCAAAATTGTATACATATAAGTTTCTCTTTGTCTTCTTAAGTCTTTGAAGGTTGCTTAAAATGTAAGTTAAATTTTGTCAAAAATATATGGTAATAAAACTCTTCTTTTACTGGTACAATTTGCTCTTCATTACATTGTTCGACATACAGGTTATACATTTATTTTTTGTGTTCTGACGAACATGCATAAAACTCAGAAGGTAACGGTTACATTTACAATGAATTTCTTTTTTTTTTCAGTGTTGCCAACAAATATCGAAAGAAGAAGAATAATTTAATTTTTATTTCAAAGTTTATGTAAAAAAAATATTGATAAAAGAAGGACTTATTCACAATAGCTTCTGAATTATTATACAATATATTCATAAGCTATTTAAAAAAAGGGCTATCTAACCTAGAAAAAGTAGCCAACGAGTAAGTCCTTTAATAACTAAGAAGATTATTATTCATTTCATCAAAATTTCCAAAAATCAAAAAATATCAAAAAATGGACTTAACTGCATTGGCTTCTGAGCTGCTCAAAGCCTGACAATACGTCAGCACTTTTCATTATAAAATAAATATAACGGTATGTTTCTACCCTTCTTTTTTTTTCTAAAAAGTAATGCAAGATACACTGAATTGATTTCTCAATGGATTTGTTTGTCAAAAAGTACTTTCCCACCTACGTTTTCAGATTTTTCAGTATGACATAAAATGAATGGCGAAATTAACTATAATCAAATTTATGGATATGTGTTGAAAGATTTTACTGATTTTTTTCACTTCATAGTAATGCTCGTTTCTTAATTGGCCCATAAGGATTTGAAAATATGAGTAGTTTAGACAAAGCTAACTTCTTAGAAATGCTCGCTTCTTAACTACTCCATAAAGATATAAAAGTCCCTTAGTTGAACATGTAAAATTTGTTGGTTGAAAGGAATTATGAAATTTTTATGTGTTATTTTTGCATAATTATTTTGCAGAAAGAACGCATCCTCTTTCAAAGATGTATAAAAAAAAGAAATAACAATTTATACTATACGTGTGGAAAAGCTAACATGGCAGCATTGTAAGGGTAACAAAAAAGCCCGATCAGACGTACGTAAGCTGTCAAGTTAGCTTTGCTCTAATTATTGGTACCAATTGATATTTTTAGGCACCAATTTAAACATTAACTGAGCGTATTTATTAAGTGTATTGGCTTCAGCCCGACTACGGACCGTCCAGACAAATTAAGTTTCAAATGAGAGTAAAAAAGTCTCTAGATTCGTAACTTTACATTAAGTGCATGCGAGTCGGAGATAGATTCTTGGTACTTAGTTGCAATTTCTTCTTTGCTTCGGCTATGTTGCTAATAATGCTCGTGGGGCTTTATTGGTAAATCAGGAAGGGGCCAATCTACACTGAAAAAAAATTCCAAAACGTTACTGACTATTTCCGTGCAACGTTTCGGGATTGCAATGGTTTTTATCCACTTCCTGGAAATATCAAGTATCACTGTCAAAAGGATTCCTGAATTGCTGCAAGTTGTCCGAATGCAGACTTCTCTCTGTTGTAAAAAATTTTTTTAGCTTCCAGTTTAATAATGAATAACTGAGAGTATTTATAAGGTGTATCGGCTTGAGTTCGGTTACGGTTCGTCCATGCGGATTAAACTCCCTAAGGGAGAGAATAAGGATGGACGGCGGATCTTTGCAATAATTGCAATCAAGTGAGATACTTACTTGCAATTCTGCTTATCTTTGGCCATGTCTGCAATAATGCCTTTGGGACTTCCTTGATAAATCAGGAAGGTACCAAGCTGTTATCTTATAACAACCTAAGAGTACTCAAAAATTCAAGAGACACGACTGCCTTTAAACGGGAATATTTCTATGTTTTTTTCAGAAATTTACTGTTTAGCGGAAAACATTCTTGATTTTTGCCAGATATGTTACTGGCAAAACTTTGCCACATCAGCCGCCTATTATTTTTCAGGAACGTTTCTAAATCGTTTTACAGTGTGTTATTGTAAATCTTCCTAAGTTTTCTCGGAAGGTTCCCGAGACATGGTAGATTTCCTAATAATTTCAGGAAGGTTACAGGATTTTAGTGGAGAACATTCCTGTTTTTGCAAGATATGTTACTGGCAGAAATTGGGCAGATTAGGTGTCCATTACTTTCCAGGAACGTTTCTGAATTGTTTTTACATTGCAAAGTGTTTAAAAATCTAAAAATCCAGCATAGGTGTTTGTTAAACTCTCCTTAAAAATCGCCCGAAATTTAAAAAAAAAAGCAAAGAGATTTTACCCGCCAATTGCTTGCGAAATTTTCTCATTCTGGAAGCACTAACCATCAACAAGTACACTAGCAATTAAAATATAATATATTTGACTAATTTGCGATAAACATAAGGTTTGAGTAAATAGAGGAAAACAAGTAATTTTTGTTTCTCAAAGGAATTGACTAAAGTAATGCTATGTAAAGTGATCCGTGTACCAAGTCTATTCTCATGCATTTAATATTTAGTGTCGTCTGAATTTCATCAAAATTTTAAACGAAGAATAAATTTCAAAAAATATTGTTAATTCGTATACATTTGATTAAAAAAAATATAATGTCTTCTCGCGATCTCTGTTCCTTTGTTAATTAGTACAAAAACAAATTTAAAGCTTGCTTAACGGGGTAAAAAGATTGTTAAGTAAGGGAGCAGTAAGTATATTTATTATTCATTTTTCATCATAAAATATAATTTATTTATTAAAATGTACTGTTTAGATATGAGAAATAGTATAAGTTTTAAAATACTGAATTAAATATTTTATATTGTTTCATGTGTTACGAAAATCAGCTACATGATATTTAAAGGAGCGAGAATATCGTCTGCTTATAATTACTTTCAGTTTGGCCATTTCAAAAGAATAATAAGTAATACAAATTACCCACCACAATGAAAAAAATTCTTTGAATATTTTATTCATAACACTAAAATGAAATGTTTTACGTTCAAAATATTTGATATAATTTTGGTTATTAATAAGTTCTGAACAATGTTTTTGAAATGCAAGTTCCAATTCTCGTCTCACGTTACGATGAATTAATTTGTTTAAATGTTTTAATGGATGCAAAATGAATATATTCGTCTGTTACTGCAAGCGGTTGTATGGAATTTCGAAACTTAATACGAAGTTAGTTTGAGTATTTTTTAAAACGTGAATTTATTCAAACCAATCCCACGTTGTGTTTTGCAAAAGTTTAGTAAGTTGCAAACGTTTTCGAAAATTGCATTTGTAGTTTTTGGGAAACGCAATAAAAATTTACTTATATTACATTTGCAAAAATGACCTATGTCCAAGCATATTGTTCTTTTAATACGTCATACAAGATACCTAAAAAGTCTTTGTAAATACTATATTTTTTAAATTAATTGTGGAAAAGCTATTTTTCAGAAAATTTAAGTGTATTGCTACAGCGCAATCCCATTACGTAATTTAATATACATTAAAATACTGTCATATGGATGTCAGTTTTAGCAACTTAGATCTGGTTTATATGCTAATACTGAACAGATCTTTATCGTTTCAAAAAAGAGCAAGTTACGTTTCGCATTAGCTCATCTTTTTGTACAAAAAACACCCGGTGGATATAACACCTATACTGAGTTCACGGGAAATATAAAATAGTCTTGAGTCCCCTTTGTTAGCCTACTGTCCCGTAATGCAGAATCACGTTATAAATACTGTCAATATATCTTTAAACTGGGAGCTAAAAATATTTTTTATAACAGTGAGAAGTCTGCATTCATGCAACTTGTAGCAATTCGGGAAACTTTTTGCAATGATACTTAATTTTTCCCGGAAGTGTACCATTGAAATCCCGAGACGTTACAAGAAAATACTGAGTAACGTTTCGGAATATTGTTTTACAGTGTAAGAGCCCCTTTCTCTCCTATAACGTCATCACAACGGTCTACAATAGCATTTCTAAGACTTCAATTTGAAAACTAAATTTCCTTCTCCTAACATTATTAAAGATCGTCTAATGTTGCGCCTTTTAGAATTTAATATCTGACAGATTATCACTGTTGAAGAGAGGGGTGACTCCCTCCAACGCTCATCCCTCGTATCCACTGTTTTACACTGTAAAAGCAATTCAAAATCGTTCGTAGAAAATAATAGGTAGCTAATGTGCCCAATTTCTACCAGTAACATATCTTGCAAAAACCACGACCATTTTCCACTCACGCCAGTAACTTTTCTGAAATTATCATTGAAACATTCTAAAGAATAAAGAAATCTTTCTGTTAAACGCAGTCATGTCTCTGAAACCTCCAAGAAGAACCAGGTAGGTTTAATATAATTGATTAGAAGCCATTAACATTACATGAGAATTAGAAATCTGGCAAGTCTAGCTAACAGAGATTCATTTTTTATTTGAACAATTTCCTTTTTTAGTAACTTCTGTTTAGTGTCAACATTTCAGAAGATGTGAAATGGGTTTTATAAGAGCTCTTAAAACATTTGAGCAATACTTTTGCAAATGTGTGCTTTTACAAATTAATAATGAAAAAAGGGAACCATTTTGTGTTGACTTCTACGCAAAAAAGCAAACATTTTACTCCCTATTACCAAGCTAACAGCTTCAAATAAGAAAGTATTAAAACTATCACTTAACTCTACCAAGTTTTCCTCTTTAAATGTTTCAAGCTCGGAGTAAATTAACTGAATGAGTGAATTCCAGGTATTTTTACGACGTTGCGCCATTTTGATTGGTATTCTCTTGATAATTGCTTTACCTACAATCTCCTCTACAGCTCCTCCACAACCAACTAAAGAACGTCTGAGGAAGTATTGAAAATAATCTAGATGTGTTATGAAAACAAATGATGCTCATTCTGAAGTGAACTGCTCAATTTAGTGCGGCAAATTCGTTTCTTTAAACTTCAAGTGGTTAACTAATTAGAAAAAAAAAGGTTACCACTCAATTTAATCACTGGCTCTAGGAGAACTTCTAATCCATTTTTTTAATAAGATACAGTACGAAATTAGTTCTTATGAAAAGGAGTCAGTAGCTTTGGGAATCTTAAAATACATCTTCTTTAAAAGTCGAGATAAACGTTGCTTTCGCAAATACTGAAATGAAGATTCTTAAAGAAATAAAACGTGTACGACAGCAAAACAATTTGGAAAAATATTAATTTTTTTTTGCAAATACAATGATGTAAATAAATATTAAAAATTAATTGCCGAAACAAAAAAATACTTTTATGTAAATTACGAAAGCTTTTTTCGGCAAAAGAATGGAAGAAACAAAAGTGAGAAATTAACTTTACTGAATTTTGATACATCACGACGATAATTGTAAAACGTGTTAAAGTATAATTCTGTAATAACTTTATCAATAATGTAAAACAAAAGGTATCATGTTTAAAATTTGTTTAACGTCTGTTTTCTAACGAAACTAATTCCGTTTTAGATAAATCACAGCGAAATATGTATTATTTTCTTCTTAACCATTCAATTGCATTATTAACTGAAGTGCTTCATAAAATCATATCAACTTTAAACTTCTACTCTTAGAACAAGGCAAAGACAATACTACAAGCGTATGTCGACAGCCTGGTTATGATATCTAGACACAGTAGTTTTGCTCTTGTTATGAACTCTTCACTACGGACTAGTCAGTACCAAACTGGATCCAGTTATCTTCTCAAAACTCCTCATTACGCCTCATGAGCTGTACCATTACTTGCTAGAAACCCTTTAGAGGACATGCCGACCTATCCGACACTTTGTTTTCAAGACAGCTTCGGGCTCAGAATTGTTTACAGTATTTAGAAACACGTTATTAGAGTCGCTAGTTTCAATGTCGTAAAATTTTTGATGATAAGTTCAGTAAAACGCCGTTTTAGGTAAATTTTCACCCGATTTTCATAACTGCACTTATAAACGAGTGACCGTGAATGAGTCACCGGACCAGTTTTGTTCGAAAAAATTCCCTGATTTACACGCTTTTGACTTAACCTAACTTGATTTGATTTAGCTAATATGTTTGCATTATTTGCTGTTTCCGTTTACAATAATGAGCGACTTTATTTGCTTTTGCATACATTTGCTACAAAGTACAGTTATAATTTTTTGCGTACTAATATAAAATTTAGTCTTTAGTATCGTTACTCGAGAGCTTCATTGTATGTCGTGTTCCTGTATTTATTTTTGCTCTTGTCTGCTCTAGTTTTTTTTTTTTTACTTACTGGGCAATATCAAACGGATATCCGCGAAATTCGCTAACCGCGGCAATCTATTCCACCGTCAATCAAGGGTTTACTCTACATGTATGCTAGTTTTATTGCTATTTCCAGCGACTTGCACCTAAATTTACAAAAAAAGATTACAAAAAAAAAGAGAATTCATTGCGTGTTTAATATGCAACTTCGATAATAAAAGTCATACAAGTCATACGCAGGTTAAACTCGCAAAGGAGGAGCTGCAGTCTCTGGTCAATTGCGACTGAAAATGTTAAGCCTAGACAGATTCACTATTCCTTGGCTACTTTCTCAAATCACCGCAAGGTGGCGTACCCAAGCTCTAAAAAAAAAGGAATATTATATTTACGTATTTAGGGTATTTATATCAGACGAGCTTCCAGTACAGACAGTTCATTTTATGCAGAAGCAATGCTTGAAGTAAATTTATTTCAGTTGTATAAATTGGGTAGCGGTTCTCAAAGGGACTGGGAATAAGGGCACAGAGGTGTCGTTTAAAAAATAAGGAGTGTTTCAGAAGTACTCTCTCCATATTTTGGATGGGTCTCGTTCTTCGGGGGAGTTTACGCAGTTTGAGGTGTACACTGTAAAAACAATTTAGAAACGTTCCTGGAAAATAATATGCAGCTAATGTGCCCAATTTCTACCAGTACCATATCTTGCGAAAACCAGGAACGTTTTACGCTAAAATTCAGTAACCTCTCTCAAATTATCCTTGACATTTCCTGAAAAAAAAAAAAAAAAAAGAGAATTATCTCCTGTTAAAGCCAGTCTTGGGAACCTTCTAGGAAACTTATGTGTTATAGTAACTGCACCTTCCTGACTTAAGAAGTAAGCTCTGGAAGCATTAGAGCAACCATTACTTTGTGATAACAGCAAAAAAGGACCAAGCATGCCCCTTGCCTGCAGTACCTGCTTTGCATAACTACAGCTATTCACTGACCGAATCGCTCTCTTCTGAGAGCTTAGGAGCCTTAACTTAATTTGTACAGACCTTAATTAGCCCGCAGACGGATCCGATTAATAAACACGCTTATTCAATTTTTAAACTGGAAGCTAAAAAAATTTTTAATAACAGTGAAAAGTCTGCATTTGTGCAACTTCAGGAAATGATGCTAAGTTTTGTTTGCATTTGCAAAGTTACAACATCCGAGAAATGTCAAGATTTCTGATTTCGGTTCACATTGGTTTAAGCTAAACTAACTTTTGTCTTTTTAAATAACGGGTTGGACCATCTCGAATCTGGTTGCTAGAAATAGCACTGGGAAATTACTTTCCTAAATTGCTTTTGAGAGCCATTACATGTTTAATTAAAACTGCCGATTGTGTTATGCTTTTTAAATAATACTACTCATTATGATCTTTCGCATCAAATTTGGATTTGAAACAAATTCTCTTTTTTTTCGATTACAAAAAAGTCGCTTGAACAATTACTGTGTTTGTCCACTGTGTTAATTCAAATAACCAAATTTTTCCAAATAAAGTTCGAGTATGAACGGTTTGCTCATTTACGGCTATTTATATTCTTCTGTTTCTGTTTTATTTTTTTGATTGATACTTCGTTCATTTTATGTATTTAGAGCAAATTTTCACGGAATAAATGGACCTTGCATCGCTCGAATCTCCAATCTATTTAATGCTGCGTCTTCCCACGTTGTGCGGTATATTTTTGCGGAGAAATAACAACTCACCTCCTTAGAAGAAAAGTACGAGTGGAAAGTCATCCAGGGCCTCGTTGTCATTTACATAAACAATCAAGAATGTCTGACTGACATATTGTATCTGCATCTCAAGCACGTTGTGCGGTGTGCAAAAGAAAAATACGACTAAGAAATGTTTTCATTGCGACAAACGACTTTACCAGCAATGCTTCTTTTCATATCATGGGCATTACATATTTCTGTATTGGATTTTCTGAATTCTGGTACGTACATAAATGCAATTTAAGATATTATTTTTTCCGTAATAAAGTATGCTATGATAAAAACCACATTCAAAACCTCTTAGTTTAAAAAAATTCTCTGAAAAGAAAAAAAAAACTTCATGCAAAGCGCCAATGTTCCAAATATGGAACACACTAAAAAACATAGTAAAAAATTTTTTTCTGGAAATTTCATTTTATTTCTGTCTTTTACTAGACATAAATTCATAAAATTACTCAAATTTGATCTTCCGTCAATAGTTCGGTGGTTAAACGGTTAAACATCGACCATTATCCATAAAGGAAATTTTACATTATATATACAACTATTAATTTAATCAAAACTGGTAGTTATGTATATATATTTATCTATCTATATATGTATAAAAATCTCGTGTCACAATGTTTGTTCGGGGTAAACTCCGACACTACTGAACCGATTTTTATCAAATTTCATACGTATCTGTAATTTGGTCCAACTTAAAAGATAGGATGGTTTTTATCATTTTTTATTTCAAATAAAATGTTTATTATACATTAGTAGTGTGTATCGATTGTTTGGTTCTGTAAATTCTTAATAGATGGCGCTGTAAGTTAATTCAGCCTCAAAAATTTTATTCTTAAGTTAATTTAAAGTTACATATGATACTATGGTACGGGTATTGAAGGTTATGAACAATATCGCCGTAGAAAAGAAGAGTATAGAGGCCCCACACTTTTCAATGTAAATGTCAAATTCTAAAAATCAAGTTGAAATTGATAAGCAGCGGGTAGTTCCATACTCACCACTGCTTTTAAAAACGTATGAGGCTTATATAAATGTCGAGTTTTGCAATAAATACTTCGCCAAATACGTTATTAATGGACCTTATTAATTAGCATTTGAAATAAGAGATATAACGATAGGCGATGAGTGGACATAAAAACAGCAACGAAGCTATCTGGCTTCCCCATATATGAAAGAGACCCTTCTGTACAGCATCTTGCAGTACATCTTGAAAACGGTCAACGAGTATATTTTATCAAAGATATTTTCTACGATGAGCACTTGAACCATGAACAAAGACCCTGATTTTTTTTTTTTTTACATTGTCAAAAACCTAATGTGTTTGGCCCGATTCTCACAAATAAAATTATTTACAAATGTTCCGCGCTATTTTACATGCACTGTAAAAAATCCGAAATGTCACTGATTATTTCCGTGGAACGTGTCGGGATTTCACAGGTCCTCAACAATTTTATTTGGAAATCATTTATCTGCGTCAAAACGTTTTCTGAGTTGCTACAAACGTCATGAATGCAGATTTTTCACTGTTGCGAGAGAGATTTTTAGCTCCCAATTTAGAGATTAACTGAGCGTATTTATTAATTGTATCGGCATCAGGTGAATTAAGTTTCGTCTGCATTGCTAAGCTCCCAGAGAGAGTGAATAAGCCTCTGGATTCCGTAGTTTTGCAGGAATCTCAAGCGAGTTAGACTTATGGTACTTGCTTGCAAGTCTGTCTTACCTTTCTCCAGGCTTGCAGCATTATTGTTGGAGCTTTCTTGGGTAAGTAGAGATGTGTCAAGCTTTGTGCTCACCTTAATTTTTTTCTGAAGATCCAGCGACACGACCGGCTTTTAGCCTGGGATAGTACTGAATTCTTCAAAAAGATTCCCGGATAATAAAAGGAAGGTTGATGAACTTTAGTGAACTGACTTCACTGCCGTCGTCGGGATCCGTCCAGATTAACGTAACTCCCAATGGGAGGAAGTGAGTCTCCTGATTCCGTAACTTTCCAAAAGTAACAACAAGCAAGTGGAATACTTTGTGCATGCTTGCAAGTCCATCTTAGCAGTGACTATGGTAGCAATAATGCTTTTGGTACTTTCTTGGTAAATCAAAAAATGTTCCGAGCTACTATTTTTAATATTACTTTGATTCTCTCTAAAGGTTTCAGAGAAGTGATTGTCTCGAATCGGAGAGGTTTCAAAATTCTTCAGAAAGACTTCAGGATAATTTTAGGAAGGTTTCTGATTTTTAGTGGGATATGCCCCTATTTTTTTCTAAGATATGTTACTAGCAGAAAATGGGCGTATTCGCTGCCCATTATTTTTTAGGACGTTTCTCAATTGTTTTTACAGTGTTGAATAAAATCAAAAAAATCTTGGAAGTCACGCAAACAAAGAACACAACTTTCATCAATCTCGGGCATATTTAAAAATTAAAGCCAAGACATTGGGACCAAAACTGCATCCAAAACAAAACTGTGCATCCAAAACAAGGTGAATGTTGTTTTTGCATTTGTTTTCGTTAAACATTCCCTAAAAGACACGAATTGTTGATGATTGTTAATTCTCGAGTGTTTAATACATATCACGATGCATTTCGCGAATTGTAATTATTGGTAGCACACAATCATTGAGAGTTGCATTTTCTAATGCAGATTTTGCATAACGAGAAACAGTATTCGTCATTTGTTTAAGATAATTTTCACGACATAATATCCAACACAATCATCATTTCTGTGGGGAAAATATATAAATTTTATGCTTGAAGATGTACTCCATAGAGTTAAACAAACACACCGATGTCCAACACTAGAATTTACACCAAAGATGTATGATGAAGCTTTAGTGTTAATTGAGGATTTATACATTTCAATTTCAAATTTGTTGTTTAGTCATCAAGGTGTGATATCACCTGATCGATTGGTCACCGACTTAGTTGACACTGATTTGCAACGAGAAAAAACAATGCAATGGCGCTGTCTTAGCTACAATTGTTGTGAAAAATGAGCCATTACTGACAGCTGAAAAAAAAATCATAATCAGATTATGCTGATCATTGATGCTGAACAAGGCTATATACAATTGTCGATGAAAACACAGCCTTAAACATTCCAACTGAATTTTTAAATTCTCTGGATATACCAGGAATACCACTAGACGATTTTCGGTTGAAAATTCGTTTATCAATTATTCTTTTTCAGAGTTTAAACCCACCTAGATTTTGCGACGGTACACGTTTCTTCATCAAAATTTCAACAATTTTTACGGAAAAGTTAAAAGGAGAAATTTTTGTGATGCCACGTAAGCGATTAATAGCATCATAATTTTCAAACACATTTGGAAGGCTTCAGTTTCCGTTTTGTTTAGCTTTTGAAAATACCATAAATAGATCTCAAGACCAAACAATGCCTACTTTGGGTTCGGACTCGAAACACACATGTTTCTCTCATGGGCAACGACAGGGTGTACTGAAAAAGACTGACTGTTTTCAAAAATTCATAACAATAAAATGGTTACTGATAAAAAAAATAGTAATTTTTGCAGAAGAATTATGTGGTGGGCCGTAAGTTTCTACCCCCAAAGTTCCAAAATTTAGTTCAAGAATTCTCCAATAGATGGCGCAGCAGATGAAAGACCGTAAATCAAAGAAAGACAGAAAATTACATCATAGGTTTTTTGAAAAATGTTTTTTAATAACAAAATTTCACAACAATATTTTCCAAATGCCTGCCGCCTGCTGCAACCAGATTTCGCAATTGGAGGAAAAATCGGTGAATTCAAATCATTATTTTTAGACTTAGAGGCTTACTATCTGCAACGCCATCTATTGAAAAACTTTTGAACTAAACTTTGGAGCTCTGGGGGACGAAACTTACGGGCCACCACATGAATTTTCTGCAATTTTTTTCTTTTTTATCATTAACCATTTCCTGTTATAAATTTTTGAAAACAGTCAGTCTTTTTCAGGACACCCTGTATCTATTGCCTACTCACGAGTGGGAAAGCACTATTCGTGTTAGTAAAAGACAGGTTAAGCAAGAATATTGTGCACAACTAAGTGGTTAGATAATTTTTAGTTTTTAAATAATAGAAGCAATAGATCGAAGTCAATGTTATCTACCTCATTTAAAAAATTCAATTTTTAAATGCTTTTAATTTAGTTAATGTATTTTGTAAAAAATTTTTGATTACAAACTATAGATAAATTGAGATGAATAAAATTTAGTGTACATTCTAAAAAGTATGTTGGTTTATGTTTAATTTCTACGTTCTGATATATTACAATCAGTTTCGATATTTACTATCACTTTCAAGTTATTTTGCTTTTATTTTTGGCCGAAGTCATACTTGCAAAATTTATAAGCGTAAGTATAGCGCTTTAATCATTGCAAATTTAGTTAGTACTTACTAAATACAATAATTACTTAATTCAGCCTAACACCTTAATTATCACGTAAATTATCAATCTCATTTGTTTTAAAATTGGCTGGACTATTTTAAGCTTTACTAAAAATATTAATTAGATTCTAATAAAATATTGAGTAAAAGAATATTTTAATCCAACTATTTCTCCACAGCAACGCGTGGCTGGGTCAGCTAGTATATATATATATATATATATATATATATATATATATATATATATATATATATATATATATATATATATATATATATATATATATATATATATATATATATATATATATATATATGGGCGCCCATATGCGAAGTTGCAAGGGGGGTTCAAATATTTCCCCTGTGATTTAACTGGATATTTTCCTCGTGGAAACTGATTTCAGGTAAACAGAAGTATTTTAAGTGTAGTTTTTAACTTAAAAAGTTCTATAAACTATCCTTTTATTTGACAATGAAGTAGTAATACGTGAAATACGCCGCCAGCTCAGTCATTTCCAGCCGAGGACTGCAGTTTCGTGCTTATTAGCACTCATCAGCCTGGCATAGGAAAGTGACTGAGCTGCAGATGGAAAAACCTCTAAGGAAGCCAAGAGTGCGAAACAAACTGGTAGCTAATATGGAATTAGCAGACCAGACGAGTGACCGAAGCAATGGTTCGGTTCAACTCGAAGATTGAACGCAAGGCAAGGTATATTCAGTAAATTACCGCCAATTAGCCATGGTTAAAGCAGAAATACGTGAAATACACCGCCAGCTCAGTCATTTCCAGCCGAGGACTGCAGTTTCGTGCTTATTAGCACTCATCAGCCCGGCATAGGAAAGTTACTGAGCTGGAGAGTGCGAGTGTTTCGCACTCTTGGCTTCCTTAAGAGGTTTTCCATCTCCAGCTCAGTCACTTTCCTATGCCGGGCTGATGAGTGCTAATAAGCACGAAACTGCAGTCCTCGGCTGGAAATGACTGAGCTGGCGGTGTATTTCACGTATTTCTGCTTTAGCCCTGGCTAATTGGCGGTAATTTACTGAATGAAGTAGTGTTTCGCATTATTTACACATTGACGTTTAAATGATATCCACAAAAAACTGACGGTTGCAATATTGTGTTGTTCTTCTGCAGAGACAGCGAATAAATTTATGCATTTAAAAAATTCATAGACGTAACTCTAATGTAGAAAAACCACGTTATAATTGGTTTGCTTATTTTGATGAATATTTTTTTTTTCTTTTTTCACGAAGAAACCAACTTTCATAATTTCTGTTTTAAAAAAGTATACGGTCCCCTAAAATAGGAAAAAATATATTTTTTAAGCATAGCACAAAAACTAATGAATATTTTGAGCTCAAACTTTGGATTCCCACATAAAAGCTCCTCTAGATTGTTTTTCTGTTAAAATTTAATATGGTTTCAGATCATATTTTTTTCCAAAAATATTAAAATAATTCATAAAAAAACTGAAATTACATTTTAGGTGTTGTAAATTATGTTTTTATTATTGGGTTGATTCATACTTTGATATAAAAAACAATCTTGCCGTGCTTAATCTAGTTTTTGTGTTATGAGTAAAAACATCAAAATACGTTTTAACATTACGAGAGGAATTTTTCAAAACTCGATTCTGAAGTAACGGCTAGTTCGAATTAAACAAAACTTTGTATACAAAATTAAAAAAGGATGCTGATCACAAATATGTGATAAAAAACGGGGGTTCTCATTGAAAAATTTGAAGTTGATGCGCGTTTAAATATGAAGACGACCCCTTAACAACAATTTTTTACCACAATTATGTAGAACTTTTTATTCCTGAAACAATGACACCTTACACGTGTCTCTAGTGTCAATAGCCTTTGAATACGATCGAGTGTTTCGTTTTTTTTTTTTTCTATGACTGTAACACCAAATTTAGTATGGTTGTGTAAAAACGCAAGTATTGAAATATTTTATTGATTCAACATGTAAAAAAAGCTGGAATGGGGGGGGGGGGCACAAAATGAATTTCGTTCCCAGTGTCTTCAAAAATCTTAGGGGGGCCCTGAAATAGAAATGTGCCCCATGTTCAATGTCAGGATGATCAGGCTCTGCCAATGGTCCCTTGGAGCTTTTCATTATACGGGAACAGAACCTTAAAATCTGATACGTTTGGCAATTCTGCTAATAAGTGAAGTCAAATTGTCAAAAATAGTGAAGTTTATTTTTCCGAATCGCTTTTCTACCATAATATTCAAAAACAACTCTCTGAAAAACGTCTCAGTATTCTAATCAAGAATATTCTTAATCTTAATATTTTTAGCATAAGCCTGGTCTGAAGGTAAATTTCAGCAGATATCTAAAAAACAAAAACATCTATTCAAGCATTTTTATTTTGTCGTGGATCGTGAATATATATAGCGCAAATGATGATAGATCATTTTTAAGTGCAATAATAATGAAATGTTTGTGTGTTAACATCAGATCGATAATCCATTTTGCGTAAGAAGAAATAATTTCTATTTTTGTTTATACAATCAGAATCAAGCAGTTTGAAACTAAGCACTTATTTTTTTGCGACAACGGGTTTGTCTTATGCAATAAATGACAACTTCTATGACAACTGTAAACAAACAACATGGATGCCGGAAGTCTGAAACTCGGACATCCGCAATGCGGAGTATAAATGCGCAGTAAAGGAGCATTTGTGATAATTTTTTGGGGCTGTCGCTAGCCGCGAGTTTTCCCTTCCATACACTTGCTGAATCATTTCCAGCGTTTTTGCATCTAATTTTCCAAGGCGAATGCAAGATTTGATTGCTGTAATGCTTTGTTGCATTTTGAACTTGCACACACTTTTTTAAGACGTTTACGCCACACCTCATTCTTCCTAGGTCGGGAGATCGTGGAGGAGGAGCCCCGTGCAAGTCGCTTATCAACCGCGGAAAACGAGCAGCGTGTTCGACATTTGCTGAACACGGACCAACACTTGAATGTGTTTGCATGATTGTAGAACAGCTAGGAATGGATAAAATGGTTGTGCACAAAATCATCATTGAGGATCTTGGGATGAGGAAGATTTTCGCCAAACTCGTGCTTCGTGTTTGCCGAGAACTTGACAAAAAATTGCATTGTAACAGTTCCACATTGTCCCTACAACCCTGACTTAGCCCCAGCAAACTTTTTCCTCTTCACCAAAGTGAAAACCGCCCTCAAAACCTCAAAGGGCGCCGCCACGAGACCCTGGATGATGTCAAAAGGGCAGAAGTGCGTTGATGCTCAAGGAGCATATTTTGAAGACTACTAAAGTTATGTAGCAATATCTCTAATAAATTATTTGTTGTGGACTTATTCTCATTACTTAAAATACACACCCTGTATTGCCATAACTGCCATTTTAAGACCTTAATTTGGAAAATTTTCCGGGGCATAAACCTCGATCTTCTCACATCCACCCATCTTCTAATTCAAAGACATCATGAAACGTTCAAAGATTTGTATTTTTTTCTTCTTTTCTTCGAAGCAATAAATTGCACACAAAGAATTTCTCAGGGTTAAACTTAGCTTACATTTTATGAATTCACTAATTTCGTTTTTAAAATTTTAGTATAGGAAATTGAAGCAAGATGGGTAAGGATGGCAGCGTGAAGTCTTTGCCTGGCCTAGAAAGAAACGACGGTATGGCCCTCGGCAAAGGGGCAACAAAAAACCGCCATCTTGTTGCACCTTGGCTTGTTCGTCCCTAACATGGATTTTAGCTACACTTATGTTACTGAGCTCTAATTTATAATAAAAGAATTTTGGATGATTTGGAGGTGGGGAATAGCTTAAACGAAACCATCTGAACTAAAAATTGTTGGAATCTTAACCTGCCTTACCTCCAAACATTTATTATGTGCCCCTTAACCAAAAAAGTTTGGAGACCTCTGTACTATATTTACCCTAATTCTCTGAGAAGTCATTGCTTTGAAAGAAAGAAAAATTATGGAAGTCACTGATAACTTTTATAAAATACAACTAACTCCTCTGCTTTTACCTATAAATAAATAAAAAAAAAACACTAACCGACCCATTTCCGTTACAACAATATTGCAAATATCAAACAAGAGCATGCAGCAATCAATTGTCCTTCCGTGTCCATAAAATTCGCCGAGATCGAACCTGTCCAAACAAGTTTCAGACATTGCCATCTAATTAGAGTCACCCATTTCGCAGAGTTTCAGCTTCATTTACCATCTTGACAAGGAAGGAGATATGTTGTTGTTAGCAGTTTTTAGGATGGAAACTATGACTGTCGAAAATACCGAATAAATACACTTGCAAAAACAATTCAGAAATGCTTCTGGAAAAAAATGGGCAGCTAATGTGCCCAATTTCTGCGAGTATCATATCTCGAAAAACCAGGAACGTTTTCGCTAACAGTCAGTAATCATTTTGATTTTACCCCTGAAATTTTCTGAAGCGGTGGGGAACGTTCGATAATTACTTTGGTTAATATAATCGTTTGGAACCGTCCTGATTTGCTACGAAAGCCCCAGCAGCATTCAAAGAACCGTGGCCAAAAAGCTTAAAGATAATTGCAAGTAAGAATTAAGCTCATCTCCCTTCCTGCAACTCGTGCCTTGCAGGGCTGCAACTATCCACTTGTGTTGTACTCAACTTCGATGGCTACGAAATAATCTCATCTTCTTTTCTACAATTCGTGCCTTGCGAGGCTGTAACAATTTGCTTGCTTTGTAGTCAATTTGCATCGTATAGCTGATACATTAAATAAACCTTTTCAGCCAATCCTAAAACTGGTAGATAAAAATTTTCGCTACATCGAAAGGTTTGCATTCGTGCAAATTCTACAAGGGGAAGGCGTGCATACTTTTCCGATGCACTGCACCTTTTCTAAAGCTAAACTCAACTAAACATAAAAATTACCACTTAACTCTTGAGGCTAAGCTGCGTAATATTTCAAACATTTATATGTATGAATTAGTGTGTCTAAACGAGCGACAGTTTGAGTAATTTCTCGTCATATTCGATTTTCTATTTTTTAAAAGAAAATTTTGATTCCAAGGGAGCACCGTTTGAACGTGTTTCTTGACGCCGTTACTAAAAAAATATAATCTTTACTGCCTGGTTTACTTATTCGAGACCTAGCGCCAATTTGCGCAAGCGTCAAGTCTGCTATAATTTTAGCGAAACAGGAGGAAAATCCAGAAGTAAAAAGTGCAAAATAACGTATTCAGCAGTTCTTAAAAAGCAGCGTCGAAAAAGGCAGAGTTAGCAAGGGCGAGCGAAATTTGCCCATCTTTAACCTATCGCCCCTTTTTCAAATGGAATCTATCCTGAGTGGTAGTATTTGCTTTCAAAAACGGACAGTAAGTCTAAGATAAATCTTTACTAATAATAAAGCTGAAAGTCTGTCAGGATCTCTCTGACGCGCATAGCGCCTAGACCGTTCGGCCGATTTTCATGAAATTTGGCACAAAGTTAGTTTGTAGCATAGGGATGTGCACCTCGAAGCGATTTTTCGAAAATTCGATTTTGTTCTTTTTCTATTCCAATTTTAAGAACAAAATTCTCATAAGATAGACGAGAAAAAAACGAAATTATCATTACGTGAAACCATAACCAAGCCAATTGGCGAGAAAATTCACCATACATTATATGTAAATATACAGGCGAACCAAAAGACCTTTTAATTTTCTATTACGGGCAAAGCCGTGCGGGTACCACTAGTAATAATTAAAAAAGAAAAAATAAATGAAAGAAAATCGAATAGAATGAAAACTTACTTAAGCAGTTACGCTTATCTTTCGATTTTGTTCTTTTTCTATTCCAATTTTAAGAACAAAATTCTCATAAGATAGACGAGAAAAAAAAACGAAATTATCATTACGTGAAACCATAACCAAGCCAATTGGCGAGAAAATTCACCATACATTATATGTAAATATACAGGCGAACCAAAAGACCTTTTAATTTTCTATTACGGGCAAAGCCGTGCGGGTACCACTAGTAATAATTAAAAAAGAAAAATTAAATGAAAGAAAATCGAATAGAATAAAAACTTACTTAAACAGTTACGCTTATCTTTCAAACTCAAACAGCAGATGCGCAGAGTGCTACTGATTCTAGAAAATTCCAATGATGACCGAAAACCGTAACAATGTTTACCTCTTGTTAATGTAATAGGGAAGGGTCATTGACGCTGAGTAATAATGAGTTATTTTTGTACAGGGTGTTCCAAAAATGACTGACATATTTGAAAATTCAATAAAAGCTATTCCGGCAGCGATATAAATATATCATTTGTTCCATAATGCTTTGAACAACTGTAAATTTTCAGACAGATAAACTTTCAAACACAATTACAATGTTCCTCAACAGATGGCGCTTCAAGTGTTTAGATTAGGCTTCGGGTGCGTTTGTCTGAAAAGTTACTGTTTTTTTTTTTAAGTCTATTGCAAATAGACAGTGTATTTAGGTCGCTGCCCGTTTAGTCTTTATTGCTTTTTTAAATATACCATTTATTTTGGTGATCTTACAGACTGCATTTTCTTTTATACTTTTTAAACTACTTGTAGCTCCATCTGTTGAGGAATATTGTAACTAATTTTGAAATTTGTCCGTATGAAAATTTACTGTTGTCACAAGCATAACGCAACACACGATATATTTCTGTCGCTGACCGTTTAGTTTTACTATTGTTTCAAATGTATCCGTTCTTTTGAAAGACCCTGTATAAGTTTTACAAAAGCATTCCAATTTTAATCCGCAGTCAATATACGTCCTTTTAATTTGAACTTTCCAAAAAGAGGGAGATCAGTTCAAAATGGGTACGGTTGTTAAGGTCACAGTCCAGAGTCGCAATATAATCGCCCAGTGCCATTGCCGCAACAATTAGTTTGTGGTGAAGAACTCTCATTAGTTTTTTTTTTTTTTTGCTTTCACTGTAAAAGAGATTCGAAACGTTACTGGGTAATTCCGTGCAACGTTTCGGGATTTAAATGTTTTTTATCCACTTTCTGAAAAAAAATCAAGTTTTATTAACGAAAAGTTTTCTGAATTGCCACAAGTTGCACGAACGCAGACTTTTTACTCTTGAGGAAAATATTTTTACTTCCCAGTTTAAAGATTAACTGGGCGTATTTATAAAGTGTATCGGCTTCCAAGCGATAACGGCTCAGCCCTGCTAAATAAGTTTCCAAAGGGAGTGATTTAGTATGAAATACGTTGCTTTGCAATACTTGCAGGCGAATAAAATTCTCGGTCCTTACTTGCAATTCTGGCTTAGCTTGCGTTGCATCCATGGTTGCGGTAATGTTCTTGGAACTTCCTTGATAAACCAGGAAGATGCCAAGCTGTTATTTAATACGTTTTTTTCTCCTGTGACACAACTGACGGGAAGATTTCTGACATTTTCAGAAGACTACCAGGATAGTATCAGGAAGGTTATTGAATCGTACCGGAAAATGTTGCAAGATTTTGTAAGATATGTTACTGGCAGAAATTGGGCACATGAACTGCCAATATTTTTCCAGGAACGTTTCTGAATCGTTTTTACAGTGTTGGAATTATCTGGGAAAAAAAAAAAAAAACAAAACACACACACACACACACACTACATATTCATGTCAGCATTTGGGAGCGATAAGAACACGCAGTTAAATATTCGCTAGACCTAGTATGATAACTTATATACAAGTAAAAATTACTATGCCCGAACCCCCTACCCATATGGTAAATTCTGGCTGCGCTGGTGGAAATAACTATGTATTCCCTTTTTAAACTATGAGTATGACTCGCATTCATACTTACTGCCACTTTTAACAGGCAGCATACGCAGTCGAAAAGTTGAGTATTGAGAATTTTACCAATGATAGTGAAATGTAATTGTTTATTAGATTTCAGAATAATCCAACCACATCCATCTTTTTAGAGTGGTAAATATGCCCGAGAAAACCATTTAACGAATTATAATACAGATACTTTATGTGTCAATAATTTTGCTTGCGAAGGAATGTTTGAAGAAAATATCTCTAAGACTCCGTAATGTAAAATTAATATAAATGGGTTCAGTAAATATGCATTTGAAAAAATTCGCCTGCTTTATTGTTCAACAAATAATTAAAATTTCCGAGACTCACAAATGATCAATCTGCTAATTTTTTCTGAGGAATAACCGGACGAGAAATTTCTTTCAGAAAGATAGTGCGGCAGTAAACACACCTGGATTATGTTAGTTATTTTAATAAAGCTCCTAAATAAGGGGAGCTGACTTTGCCGACATTTTGATTCCAAAACTGCCTGGCGGAAAAAAAATATTTGTACAAAATCCTCTTTGCAGAAAACTGGAGTCCAAGCTTTAGATGTGTTGCCTGATTGATGTTTGATTATTTTGTTTTGTACATGAAGACGATTTAATTAATACAAATTAAACACAAATAAGGCGAGGAAATGAGGTTTATTACAGTAAACATTTCCCGATACATTTTTGTTGAATTTTTTAACCAAGTTATGTTTCTAGATTCACCATAAGTGACATTTTACTAAACTTATCATCAATTGTTTTACGATATAGCAACCAGCGAATACCATAACGTATTTATAAATACTGGATAGAAACGAAACGAGATTGGAACAAATTTTGTCTTGGAAACTAAATGTCGGATAAGTCAGCCTGTCTTTTGCTTTGTTACATAACCACTTCAATTAGAAATGAAGTGCTGGTTCACAGATGTGCACACGCGCAATGTTTATCACATCATAGCAATTTATGAATACAAATATTGATTCACAAAGACTTACAAACAATCGATCTAGACATCTTTATTAATATACAGGTCAAAGGAATACTTAAACAAAATGTCGAAGATATTTTAAGTACATTTATTCAATGTGATGCTTTTCATCCAAAATTTTTCTCGAATACAAAAGGAAATTAGGAAAGAATTCTTCTTCGTGAATGTGCATAATTTTCTCACACATCGCGTAGGCATTTAAATACACAAAAGGAGTTGTTTCTCACGATAACAGTTGGGTTTTCTGTTTATGCAATTACAATGACAGGGATAATAAGAATCCCAGTGATCAAAATGTCGATAGTTTGTATGAATATATGCTATTGTAGTTTAGTTGAGGGCCTGTATAGTTTATATTATCATACGCTAAAATAAAATCTTTATCAATACTTGCGAGGATTGTTTTTGCGTGTAGTGCGTGAAGTGATCATTTTAACGCATGCATATTATTTCTTAGAAAAATGATATACAGTCAATTTTCGATAACTCGAAGACTAATACCTCGAATATTACTATAAATCGAAGTTTTTATGAAGTTCCGACTCTTTTGTCTTTAATTCGATGCTAATTATTCTCAATATCTCGAAGTTAACTTCCTTTAACTCGAAGTTTTTTTAAAGATTACTCGAAATTTATTTCAAAAGAACGAAAAAAAAGAAAGAAAGAAAGAAACAAGTGGCTATGAGAGAAAAATTAATTCACCTTCATTTGCAATTCCGGCGCAATAGACCTCTAAAGCACAGAAGAGCACCTGCTAAACCAATGTGTGATAAAGGAGTTAGTTACACGTGCGGAAATGACTTAACTTGTTTTCTTTTGTTGTACTGTACCATTTACACTTTGCCATGTTGCTGAACTACGAATTTGCCTTTAAGCAGTCAAGTTGTCAAGTCTACTGATTGTACCTTTATTCAAAGGCCGACTTAAGTTAAGATGAGTTCCCCTTTAGTCTTTAGTTAGATCATCTGCTGATAAGTTTTTGAGAGACAGAGTGAGTTTTCTTAGCTATTAAAGATGTCTAAGCAAGTACTCTTTCAATAATATTAAAAGAAAAAGTGAAACTTCTAAAGCGGTAGAATCTATGAATCCTAATTTGAAACGAATGAAGAAGTGCATTGCTATGTAAGTGGGTGTTGTCGAAAACTCCTACTTCAAGATTTCATAACGATTGTCATTTCGGTTCATTGCATTTCCGTTGTTTGAGCACTATTCTTAAAACTATACAAAGAAAAAAAACATGCACAGACACATATACAACTCTTGTAAAAAAAATTTCTAATTCAAATCAGTTATTGTAACTTGTAACCCCCGACTGGGAAGTAGTACTTAATTTTAATGTCACAAATGTTTCAGTTTACGAGTATGAAAAGATCTGATTATAATCCAAAAGTAAACTTGGAACAAAAAAAAAAAAAAAAAAGATAAATAACTATTTTTAAAACACTGTACAACACAACTCTTTAGTTGAAAATAAGTAAAACTTTTATAACGAGAAGCAAGGTGACGTAAGTAGACTTTTTAAAGTTTTAAGTAAAACGCGTTTAAAGTTTAGGTCCTTGGAAAGTTTTAAATGAAACTTTTTCAAACAAAATGCTGTACTTTACCACTTATATGGGCTATCGTTTGCCCTAAAGCAGAATGGAAGTTCAATTATTATTTGTACTGGTTATATCTGAAGTTTTAATCTTGCTTTAATACCTTTGCTTCTCATTGCCGCAACTGTAAATAGAAAAAATGGATAACCTAAGACTTTAAGCAATACAAGATTCCCAAGAGACTAAAAGCGTTCTTCAACTGAAAAGACCTTCTGCCAAACGAACAAAAAAAGTCTTGGAAGGCAACTTACTACGCAACTCGGTTTATTGGTGTTACTGGCCTGAAGTTGATCCTTTTCATCAATAAATATTTATCACTCTCTTGGGGCCCAATCAAAATCGCAGCCATATTCTCACGAAAAAGATATAATTCAACTGTTGTCATAAAAATCCTTAATCTTCCCTCAAAGGAATTCTTCATGCGCAGAAGAAGAAAAGAGGGAAAAGACGGAGAGATAATAAATATTGCTGGAGAAGAACAACTGATTTGGCTAAACTGTGCATAATTATTATCAAAAATTATCATCCATACATATAAACAGTTATACATATCTATATTCACTGTAAAAATATTCCGAAACGTTACTGATTACTTCTGTGGAACGATGCGGAATTTCACGAGTTTTCCTCTATTTCAGTGTAAAATGAAGTATCGTTGCAAAAAAGTTTCCTGAACCGCTACAAGTTGCACGAATGCTGACCTTTTTACTCTTGTGATAAATATTCTTGGCTACCAGGTTACAGATTAACTGAGTTTATTTATTAGGTGTGTCGTTTTTAAGCCGGACGCGACCCGTATAGAGTAAAACCACTTAAATAGGACAGGCTGACCAGCCCGACATTTTGGGTCCGAGACGACTATGGATCCAACCGTTATTTTCTAGCATTTGTAAATGCGTTGTAATATTCGTCGGTTGCTATGGCCTAAAAAAAAACTGATGATAAGTTGAGTAAAATGTCACTTTTAAGGAAAATCTAGAAAGTTAACGTAGTTTACAAATTCCACAAAAGTGTATCTAGAAATGCTTACTGTAATGAACCTCATTTTCACACCTTGTTTGTTTTTAATTTGTTTTAATTAAATCTTCTTCATTTACAGAATAAAAAATTTAAACATTAATTAGGCAACATATTTAAAGAATTGTCACCAGTTTTCTGCAACGAGGTTTTTGTACAAATACTAATTTTCTCCTCCGGCGGTATAGGAGCCAAAATGTCGCATGTCAGATCCCCTTATATAGTGGCGTAAGGTATAGGTCTCTGGATAGCTGCATCTTTGCAAGGGAGATGTCCGGTTCTTACTTCCAATTCTGCCTTAGAGCTTTGGCTGTTGATGCTTCTGGAGCTTTCTTAGTAACTTTGGAAGGTTCTAAGCAATTATAATAAATCTACCGAATTTCCCTTGTAGGGTCTTAACTAGAGATATCTGCATAATCTTCAGAAAGATTCAATGACCATTTCTGGAAGGTTGCTGGTTTTTAGCGGAAAACTTTCCTGGTTTTTGCAAAATATTTTACTGGCAGAAATTGGGACATCAACTGCCCATTATTTTCTAGGAACGTTTCTGAATCTTTTTTACAGTGTATATATGTGTGTATAAATATCGATCTCACTCTCTCATTTCTTGCCAGAATATAAGGAAACGTGGGGCAAAGTGAGAAATAAAATATTTTAAATGAAATATTTTCTATTCCATTATAAAACAATTTTGATCAAATGAATGAGTAAATAAAAGTTTGAATGAATAAACTGAAACATAATGAAACAATTAACAAATAATTAAATTAATTAATAATTTAATATATATAAAAAATAATGATTGAAGTTAATTGCGATTGAATAAGAAAATAAGTGAATGAATGAATGAATATAAGGAAACTTCTAAATAAAGGAATGTAAATGAACTAGTAAATGATTTAGTTAATTATTGAATCAGTTAATAATAACAAACGTTTTCACTTTTGCCCCGCATGTGATTGACCAATTGTTATATTTAAAATACATATAAGCCTAACATTAACTAAATAAATACTGCATCTAGTATTAGAAGGCATAGTTATTATTCAAAAGGCTAATAACAAGAATGTTTCCATTTTTAAAAATGAAAATCATTTTTGTCTGACAAAAAATGTTACAATACAAGTATCAATTATTGAAAATTGACTGTATTACATTTAACTGTAACCTTCAGAGGTAATTTTTTCCTGACTGCATGTGCTACTAGACAGTTAAAATATTGCCAAACAAATGGCGCTGAAAGCAGAGAAAATATATCTTATGAAAGATGAAAGAAAAAGGGAGTTTAAAAAAAGGTTAAAAGAAAGATGCTTTGAAAAAGAAGACATTTAAAAGATAATAAACTTTCTTAATAAAGGACACATGCAAGTATACAAAGACAAAAAAGAGTTGAGAGAAAGTTCTGAAGTGGATAAAACCATAACGAATGTGTGGCATCCCAGCGTGAAGTGCTTGGTACGCAGCGAGTGCTGGCGGAATTCTTATGCGGTACCTTTGCATTTTGGTTTATGCCCTTAAATAAGATTCCAACATGCATTTCAGACTTTGGAAATGTTTTTTTTTTTTTTTAATTTGCTACCGAGCTTCAAAATTTTGAAAATTTAAAATCTTTTTCAAAAACTTTAATAAATTTTATATTTAACTGATGAATGCATAATAAATGTCTACCAACTACTGAATACAGAATGGTTGTGTTTCACTTTTGCAAGGTCAACTCATATTCAGCATTAATATTTCAATGCCAATTTCTGTGATCATAACCTCAATGCCTAAGTCATCAACAGCTTTTTTCTAGACAAGAACACTAAAAAGCGCAGTGTGTGATCTACCCGAGAACAATGTAAACAAATTTACTTTTCGGTGTCTCAGACTTTAAAATTGAAACTACTGCTCAAGATTTGAAGGGAAAAAAACCGTCTCATGTGATGGTCTTTTGAGTATTTTAGATGGTCTGAGAAATTTTAGATCATAATCTAGTAGTTTCTGCAATTGAGTTAGCAACAGGGACTGAAAAACAAATGTTCAAGCAGTTTAAATTATTTGTAGAGCTCCATCAAATACATTGATTTTTCAACTGTTGTAGCTGAGGTTTGAATTCGTGGAAATGTAATCACAAGTGCTTCTGATATTGTTGAATGCAACTTTGCAAATTGTTTTGGGGTTTACCACGATATGTTTTGCAAGAATTTCCAAAAGATAAGCCCGCTTTAGAGCTCGATGAGAATTGCATCTTGCTTGATCTACGGGAAAGAAAATTTACTTTATCTCTCGCTCTCCAAAAAAAAAAAAAAAAAAAAAAAAAAAACAGAAGGAAATAAAGAAAAAAAATAAAAGAGATAGCTTTGAACTTTCAGAAAAGAAAAATCTGGATTTCATAATTTTCTGTAAAATACTAGGGGAAAAATTGATTTCAAGAAGCATTTTTTTCTTTTTTTATTAACACGCTTTTATTAACTTCACCTGTATGTATGTATGTATGTATGTATCTTGTAACGGAATCTTGCAGCTCAAATTTCGCCCACTTCCTGCTATCGGATTCTTTTGAAATTTGGCACTCGACCTCAGACCCGATGACAATGCAATTTTCTATAATCAAATTAATTAATTTACTCTTGTAATTGTTAGTTGCCTTCAATTTTAATCTATATTTTGGCTTAAATCCAACAATGTGAAAAAGGAAAAACTTAAAAAAAATGCATTAAAATGCTCGCAAAAATTGTTTAAAAATATCTACAAAAACCTTTAATTTTTCTGCATCAGACAAAATTTTTTCCAATGTTCCAGGGTAATTAGAACATGAAATATAATTGCTTTTAACTCATTTCATGCCAAAATTTAGTTGTGCCTTCAATTGGAAATTCATTGCTGATCTGACCATTGTTGAATAAAACTTTTATTCAAATGCATCTCAAATTTTCGAAGTAATGTAGATATGATTTCCGCACGCGTACATCGATGACTGAGATGGATTAGCTGGATTAGACAATTACTCCACAGGCAATTTATCAGCGACGTTGAATGTTTTTAGAGCTCAGCTATTACCAGGGCTCATAGTCCTCCTATATCTCCTATATTTTCACAATTTGTCAGATATTCTCCTATATTTCCTATATTTCTCACTAACTCCTATATCATTGAATGTTAAATGCTACCCAAAAATCTAAAAACCTTTGATCTATTATTTTCTTCTTTCTCCCTTGCACTGTGCACTCTTACATCTTTAATGTTGGTATATGTGCTAAACTTCTGTTTAATTATTTTTATGAAATGTACGAAATATAGATGGTTTTACTTGCAACTTATAACTTGTTTTCAATTAATAAGTTTTCTTTGTAATTTTAACAGTATAACATGTTTACTTTAAGTGTACTGCTATAAAGATTTTGAAAGCTTTTAATTTTGTCCCATATAATCTTACATGTAGTATAAATGACCGGTTGTAGCTCAAAGGACTGTTTTTGAAAATACATTTTCAGATTTTGGTAAAATTTAACTTTGAGTACTTCAAATGTTTCAAAAATCGGTCTTCACCTCAGTTTTTTTTTTTTTTTTGGCTCATTTTTTTATCTACTCGGTTACGGGTACAAATTGGAGAGGATAATGGATGGTTCTATGCTCCACTTGGACTCTTCTAACACCCTCAATCGTTTGGCAGATTGGGTCAAATTCACCCCTTTATACAATATGTCTGTACATATACATACACACATTAACTGTAAGTTATGGAGTGAGCACCTGGTAATTAAATTAGCCACTTATGAATTAATTCTTTAAAAACGAAACAAAATCCAGTTTTAACATTAAAAAAATTGCAAAATATTTGAATCAATCATGTCCTTGAAGTATGTCCCTTGATGACAACCAACGTCTTATTTAAATAAAAGGCCAAATTCATAAATGAAGCGGAAACTCAATAGGTACTTTTGTTTCCTACCGACACAGAGAATGAAAGAAAACAATTCTATAAAAACAAGATTGGGACATGAAAACCAGGAACTCAGACTAATGTTTACCGGCACCCGCTGGAACTGGGAAAACTGAATAAATTCAACACTAGCCAATAATCGATCAACATGCTTGCGATGATTTTTACGGAACTGCTTTACTTAGAGGTGAAAAAACTGATCACTCCACAAGTAAACTACTTTGATTGTAAACAATGTTCTCGAAAGACTATGTATGTCCCACGAGAAAAAAACGGACAAGTGGGAGAACTTCTTCAAGAGGGTATCTCATAATGTAGGGCGAATATTCGATGAGCCACCGTTCGGCTATAGAAGGCGTAGGTTGAAAGGCCAAAAAGGTTCAGACAAAATCATGATAGGTGTCATCTTTGTATTTAACGGTGACTTATATTGAACTCTTATTGTCGGACAATACAGGAACGCAATATGCCTCAAGCCTGATTAGAGTCATCTCCTTTTAGAAGCCCTTTACAACCTCTGTATCTTTAGAACAACTATGAAAGCCCGTTTAGAATATGGTGGTGAGCATTTCTCGAGTCTTGTTATTTGTAAGTTACGAGAAAATACATGGAAAACGATATCTTAAATCAAAATAGATGAGTCGGGAATTTCTCTTAATGATTTAATCCTCAATGTTTATCCTGAAACCAAGACTCTTTGTCAAAAAACTTACTTGTGGGTGTGCGAGAGGTCTACTGTTTTTGTTAAGAACGCTGGGCATCAATCACTTGTATTCTTAATATCCTTACTTCATCAGAACTTTTTTATGTTTTTAAAATCAAAGGCGATATTCCAATATTTTTATTGCGCAACTTTATTTTACCTAAAATGTGCAATAGAATTGATCCGCAATTAAAATCACTACGGAATATTATGATTTAAAGCATTGTTCTTACAGCACCAGCAGCACATCAGTTGGCCCATACTCCTTACATCCCCAAGGTGTCTGCATATTTATTTTTCCAATTAAAGTGATTACAATTTCCAATGAAAATATTTTATGCCATCAGCATCATCAAAAAGTTGTACCCAAATTACAACTATACGATACGTAGTACAAACGTTACATACGTTAAGATTGTACTGTTTAGGGGAATTTTACGTTGGTCTACCTATTCATCAGGAAATGAGAAAAATCAATTTGTTTCAAACCTCATAAAAACAAGACAAAAAATCTTGCTTACTATAAAAATTCAAATCTAAGAACAATGCGTAATATTTAGTTAACATAGTCTTTTCTTATATTTTTAAATCCCGAACAAGGTCGGGTCGGCCCTTGAGTGAAGAATAAAACGACGTCAGAAATAATTCAAAACTCGGCTGCCAAACTTTGCCAAGTTTTAAACCAACGAATATACAAATTTTATTTACCAAACTTTTCATTTTTAAGTTCTCGTATTTGTATGCAGTAATAATGCTTGAATGCCAAAAAATGGAATTTATTACAGGTGCAAAATTTTAATTAAATAAATTTAAAAAGAAATGGGTGCAAGAAAATTTCTCGGCCGAACCCTGGCCATAATGATAGGAATAATATAGAACTAATTGATAGGAAAATCATTTAAATCACTAAATACGAATGAAACTTTGTTACAATGTCCGCCGTCAACAAAAAACATAACAGTACACAGAGTGGCGGAACTACAAAAAAAAAAAAAAAAAAGACCTGTTAACGCAAGAAAGTACTTATAACTTATTCTAGCGCCACCCGACAGACAGTTTGACTAACTAAAAATTTACATACCTAACAATAAATTAAATAAAATCTATATATATATAAATGGACTTTGGTAAATTTGTTCCCTAAGATCTCAGAAACTACCCGGCAGATTTGGCCGAAACTTTCACCGTTTGTTCTTTTTGGTACTGGGGAGGTTTGTAGACCAGTTCGATAAAAATCCGATTGATAGTTCCTTTTTTATTCTAATTTGTTCAAATTTTCGCATAAATGCCCCAATATGACGATTAAAAATACGTGCACATATTAAAATTATGTGTCCATCGAAAGCGCTTATTTTTCTGCTGATGATGGCATCTGTTAGAAAGTTCTAAGTTGTATGAAAAACGAGTTATGGCCTTTTTTTGTTCCATGCTTGAAGGCTTTCCTCAATACAATTCATTTTTTAGTGTATCATCTCAACTCCCAGTTCAAAGCTAGAATTGTTGAATATTTTTGTGTTTCGTCTGACTGTTTGAGGCTTTTCTCAAGTCAAATCTTAAAGTAACGTTTTTTCCCCAAGATTGGCTAATAATAACTAGATTTGGCTTTTTTTTTCATTTAAACGGACCTTCAATTGTAATTACTGGGTTTTTTTATAATTATTTGTGCTGATTGGACACTTAATCATTATCCAATCTAACAGCAGAAACCTCGCCAAAGTTTATGTAGAAAGACTTCAGTAGCGGATGCATTTGGCAGTTTTTTCAACTGTCGCGGTTTTCGAAGCCAAAGACTGTGTAATAATGTTTGTCAGCTTTCAGAATGTAAACAAAATATCGCCAATCAAAGAATCTTTAAAAACTTTTTTTACTGTAAAATAATCCAGCAACTAAATTAGGCAAATCCATAAACAGCACAAAAACTTCCATTAATGTGACTTTGTGCACAAATTCAAACCATCGCCAAATTTTACTACTTATTTTGGAAACATTACGGATGAAATTGTTTAGCGCCATTTTATGGTGACCAAAAGTATCTTAGCATATGGCAACAATATCTCTTTAACAAAAATTAGTAACATATCGTTTTACAAAGTAAGGAGGGGGAGCATTATCCAAGGTATCCCAAAAAGATTTCCGCAAATTCGGTAATATTTTAAATCGCACCAAGAACCCACAATAATTAAAATTTTCCAAAATATCTAAAGCAAGTTTAAGGGGATCACGGGCGCGCGACTACATTTTTTTAAACAGTTCGTTCTTTAATAGACATACAGAGAAGGTAAGACTCAATGTAAAAAAAAAAAAAAATAACTGATAAATCTTTTTAAACATGTGAAGTTTAATTTCATATTTCGGAAATTCTTCAAATTTGTATACGCTTAAATTTCGTGTTTTCGTTTCTAAATGAATACTATTTTGCTCTTTTTACTTACTGCTACTTTAGTTTTATGAGTAAGGAAGAAGCTAGATTTTAAGTCACGTCAAAAAGGTGTGTTTTAAGTTCTTTTACTTAAAACAGAAAACAAATGCAAGTAACGATTGTTTCTCATAATTATTGCTAACCCAGGCAACGCCGGGTATTTTTGCTAGTATTATAATATATTAGAAATATAAGATAATCAGTTCAAAGTTTCTTTTTGTTCGGTTTCATAACACTTTGTGCTATTATCTGCTGAGGGTCAATTGTGCTCCCACGGCATAAATATTACCAACCAAGTACACAAATGAATTTTTAAACAGGTATCTTCTTATCTTGCTGTTGTGCGGATAAAAGAGTAAAATGCAAAGACAAGAATATCAAGTAATAACTATGCTCATCTTGCGAAAGGAGTTGTTTTAATCATCTTTCTGAAATTAGTTGCCATAAAGCATATTAATTTTGCTCATGAGCGATAACGGAAGCTTACAGAGAAACTCAGAAAATGAAAATCCATTGCATAATGGACAAACATAGGGCACTCGTGTGCTTTAATAAAGCTAATGGACTGCTAGAAACTCAGTTAGAATGCTTTTTTTATTCATAATTTCATCAGAGGGAATGCTTTTTTTATTATATAAAATTTGTCTTAATCTTCCTGAATAATAGTCAAAATCAAGATGGATTTCAAAATAATATTAATCAGAAGAAAATGTATTAAAAAACAGTATTTTAACATAAAGTAAAAATTTCTCAGAAATCAAAGCGGCGTAATAAAATTATGGCGATAGCGTCTCTTATTTAAAATCATGAGAGAAGTCCTGAGGAGTTAAGGGAACTAAGGAATTTACATGGAAGATGCACATTGTTGTTGGCAAAACCTATAACTATTACCCTCTTGTACATTCACGTGTATTTTTTTTACAAATAGTCTGGGTTTCAGGATAAAAGTTGAAAATCAAATCAATTTGGGAGAAATTCCCACCTTATCTATTTTGATAAGATATCCTTTTCCAGGAATTTTCCGTTCCTTACTTGTAATAAAAGACTCTAATAATGCTTACCACCATCTCCTGAAGATGCAGAGATTTTGAAGGGCTCTTAAAATTAGACGATTTAATCAGGCTTGAAGTGTATATGCACTCGCTCTTCTAGGGTATCACAGGAAGAGTTTGATGAAAAACACCGTCAAATAGGAATGTGAAACCTCTCATATAATTGCGTCTAAACATTTTTGACCATTTTGGGTTAAAATCTGTGCCTTCACTAGCTAAACGGTGGCTCATCGAACATTGGTCGTACATTATAAGACACCCTGTTGAAGAAGTCCTCCAAATCGCCCGTTTTTTTCTTGTGAGAAATTTGAAATCTTTCTGGAGGATATATTGAAAGTAAATTAAATAGTGGAATGGTCAGTTTTTAAACCTTTAAATAAAGTCCCAGTACTTCCAAAAAAAAAAAAAAACCATCGCAAAAGACTGTTGATTTATTTTTGGTACTGTTAGATGTATATTTTTTCCAGTTTCACTCGGTATGATGATAAACATCAATTTGCGTTCCTAATTTTCTTGTACCAATCTTGTGTTGATAAAACTATTTTCGTTGATTCTCTGCGGCAGTGGCAAACAAAAGTTTGCAGTTCATTCACTACGTTTGCCTCTTATCTAAATAAGACTTTGGTTTATATTGTTTGACATTGAACGACAATCATAGCATTTCTGCTGACGCTTTCCTCGCAAGATGTCTGCACAGAGATATTTTTTAAATGTTTGCCATAAAGCAAGCGGATCTAACAGTTGGCAAGAGAGTTAAGGTAGATATAAACAATTCTATGAGCTTAAGAGCGGAGTCAGAAAGTTACATGTATCAAATGTGGTTCGCTTCCGAGGTTTGTCGTCCTATGTAAGACCGAGGTCTATACATGCTGCTTGATAGGTTGACAGGAACTTTTACAGGCAGAAGACTTTGGTAAAATGTTGGACCATAAAAATGTTCTAATATAATTCTTAAGTGACAAAATTTCGATTGGCTTTTGTATTCGTTTTCTTCGGAAACCTTTTTTCACATACCTCTACTACTTTTCTGTTTCAGCATATTCTTTAAGATGAGATATTTGTAAGCTATATAATTTAATTGCTGCGTTTTTAAATGCTTAAATACGGTCATCATGATACGGTTCAATAAATATTTTTTTATTAATTTTTTTCTTCTTCCTAGTAAAATTCTTTCCTATCGAATGTTCTTTGTTCGTTATTGCTTTAACTCTTAACGTTCAATGTACAGAGGTGTGCAATTTATCAGACTCAAGGAGCGAAAACCGTAAAATCGAAGATGCCGATTTAAAAATAACCTCTACATCCTTTCTAAGAGCCTAATTTTGTTTTACCAGTCAAAGTATTCTGCATTTTTTCCCCGCAAAATTTCCTGTTTTACAAGAATTTCCTCTCGTTGGCAACACTGACTCTTATCTGATAACACCCGCCATTATATTTTGTACTTGTTTTCAAAACTGTTTCTGCAGCTCTGAGTGCTTTGAAGTTATTTCTTTTGCGTGTTTTTGTACTAGAACCACCAAAATAACAAGTTTGTAAATGATTTGGTGTCCTATACTGGTTTCAGGGAATCGTTTTAATGTTCGTTTTTACGTTTTCCCTTCAAGCAACGATTTTGGTGAATTTTATAAAATGTGTTAGCTGTCTGACCTTCCACCAAGTAAGAAATCATAGGTTATGTATACGTTAGACCAAAATACTTTTCATAAAGGGAAATGCCGAAAAACTTAATATTTCCCAAAAATCTCTCATCAGAATCAATGTTTCTGTCGAAGAAAACGTATCAATTGTCCCAAAGAGGCTGGGAAAATGTGACAGAAAACACAAAGTGTCTCCAAGGATGGAATGAAAACTCTTTCGGATTGTCAAGGCCAACAAAAGAGCAACTAATAAAGACCTTGCTATCGGTTTGAAGCATTCTAGTGTCGAGGTGGACACATGTTTAGTCACGCGACGACTCAACTCCAATGGGATGCCTGCTAGAAGGCCACAAAGAAGTGTCAAAACTACCCCAGCCGTGGCAAAGAAAAGGATTCAGTGGTTCCTTGAACATGTCTTGAACATCTTTGGCCCACTGTATCCTTTTCTTTGTGATAGCGGAGGTGATTTTGGACTTCCTACATGGCCTTCGAGCAGGGATCCTATTAGCAATGAGTCGTTGCCGGACCAATGAAAGGTCCACCTCCACATTATAATGCTTCCAACCGATAGCAAGGTCTTTACTAGTTGCTCTTTTGTTGGCCTTGACAATCCGAATAAGTTTTCATTCCATCCTTTGTGTTTTCTGTCACATTTTCCCAGCCTCTTTGGGACATTTGATACGTTTTCTTTGCCAGAAACATTGATTCGGTTGGCAGATTTTCGGGAAATATTAAGTGTTTTCGGCATTTCTCTTCATGAAAAGGTCGTTTGGTGTAACATATACATAACCCATGCTTTCTTACGTGGTGGAAGGACAGCTTACCCATTTCATAAAATTCACCAAAATCGATTTTCGAAGGGGAAAACGTAAAAACGAACACTAAAATGGTTCCCTGAAACCAGTATGTGACACTAAATCACTTACAAACTTGTTATTTTGGTGGTTCTAGTAAAAAACACACAAAAAAAAAATAACTTCTTAACACTCACAGCTGCAGAAACAGTTTTGAAAACAAGTACAAAATATAATGGCGGCTGTTATCAGATAAGACTCAGTGATGCCAACGAGAGGAAATTCTTGTAAAATAGGAATTTTTTCTGGGAAATAATGCATAGTACTTTGACTGTTCCGGTAAAACAAAATTAGGCTCTTAGAAAGATGCAGAGGTTATTTTTAAATCGGTATCTTTGATTTTCCTGTTTTTTGCTATTTGAGTCTAATAAATTTCACACATCTGTACTTAAGCTTTAAAGCTGCACTAAAGTTGAAATGAAGCTTTTTTTCGATTTTAGTATAAAAAAAAAACCTTAAAGGATAGCCCGAAATGCATGCAGATTTACAACTTTTAGAAAGATTTATTAATATGAACTGTCTGCTTTACTTGAATTCAGAAACTAATTTGCCCGAAGGGAATCTCAGTTATAATTCATTTGAATAAATTTTGAAGCATAAACAGTCTCTGATTCTAAATGACTTGCAATGTACACGACTAACATAATGCTATACTAGCTGACCCAGCCACGCGTTGCTGTGGCGAAGTAGTTGGATTAAAATATTCTTTTACTCAGTATTTTGATAGAATCTAATTAATATTTTTAGTAAAGCTTAAAATAGTGTAGCCAATTTTAAAACAAATGAGATTGATAATGTACGTGTTAGTCTGAATTAAGTAATTATTGAATTTAGAAAGCACTAACTAAATTTTCAATAGTTAAAGCACTATACTTACGTTTAGTAAATTTTGCAAGTATGACTTCGGCCAAAAATAAAAACAAAATAACTTGAAAGTGATAGTAAATATCGAAACTGATTGTAATATATCAGAACGTAGAAATTAAACATAAACCAACATACACTTTTAGAATGTACACTAAATTTTATTCATCTCAATTTATTTATAATTTGTAATCAATAACTTTTCTACAAAATACATTAACTAAATTAAAAACATATAAAAATAAAATTTTATAAATGAGGTAGATAACATTGACTTCGATCTATTGTTTCTATTATTTGAAAACTAAAAATTATCTAAGCACTAAGTTGTGCAAAATATTCTTGCTTTAACCTGTCTTTTGCTAACACGAATAGGTATGATAACTTTAACACTCGTGAGTAGGTGACAGATACAGGGCGTCCTGAAAAAGACTGAATGTTTTCAAAAACTTTTAACGGGAAAATGGTTAATGACAAAAAAAAATAATTTTTGCAGGATATTCATGTGGTGGGCAGTAAGTTTCGTCTCACAGAGCTTCAAAGTTCAGTTCAAAAGTTTTTCAATAGATGGCGCTGCAGATAGTAAGTCTCTAAGTCAAAAAATAATTATTGGAATTCACCGATTTTTCCTTCAATTGCGACATGTGGTTGCAGTCGGCGGCAGACATTTTGAAAATATTGTTGCGAAATTGTATTTATTAAAAACATTTTTCGAAAAACTATAATGTAATTTTCTGTCTTTCTTTGACTTGCGGTCTTACATCTGCTGCGCCATCTATTGGAGAATACTTGAACTAAATTTTTTGGAACTTTGGGGACCGAAACTTACCGCCCACCACATGAATTTTCTGCAAAAATTATTTTCTTTTTCATTAACCATTTTATTGTTATGAATTTTTGAAAAAAGTCAGTTTCAAAAGCTAAACAAATCGAAAATTGAAGCGTTCCAAATGTGTTTGAAAATTATGACGCTATGAACAGCTTACGTGGCTACACAAAAATTTCTCCTTTAAACTTTTCCGTCAAAATTGTTGAAATTTTGATAAAGAAACGTGTGCCGTTGCATAATCTGGATTTAAACTGTGAAAAAGAATAATTGGTGAACGAATTTTCAACCGAAAATCGTCTAGTGGATTCGTGGTATATCCAGAGAATTCAAAAATTCAGTTGGAATGTTTACGGCTTTGTTTTCATCGACAACTGTATAGCCGTGTTCAGCATCAACGGTCAGCACAATCTGATTATGATTTTTTTCCCGCTGTCAGTAATGGCTCATTATTCGCAATAATTGTAGCTAAGACAGCATCACTGCACTGTTTTTTCTCGTTGCAAATCAGTGTCAACTAAGTCGGTGAATAATCGATCAGGTGATATCACATCATAATGACTAAAAAACAAATTTGAAATTGAAATGTATAAATCTTCAATCAACACTTCATTATACATCTTTGGGGTAAAATCTACATTTGGACGTCGGTGTGTTTGTTTAACTCTATGGAGTACATCTTTAAGCATAAAATTTATATAGTTTCTCCACAGAAATGATAATTGTGTTGGATATTATGTCGTAAAAAATATCTTAAACAGTTGACGAATACGGTTTCTCGTTATGCAAAACCTGCATTAGAAAATGCGACTCCCAATCATTGTATGCTACCAATAATTACAATTCGCGAAATGGATCGTGATATGTATTAAACACTCGACAATTAACGGTCCGCAAATATTCCCTTCTTTTAGGGAATGTTTAACGAAATTAAATGCAAAAACAACATTCACTTTGTTTTGGATTAAGAGTTTCGTTTTGGATGGAGTTTTGGTTCCAATGTCTTGGCTTTAATTTTTAATTATGCCCGAGATTGATGAATGTTGTGTTCTTTGTTTGCGTGGCTTCCATGATGTTTTTTATTTTATTCAACACTGTAAAAATAATTAAGAAACGTCCTCAAAAATAATGGGCAGCGAATATGCCCAATTTCTGCCAGTAACATATCTTAGAAAAAAATAGGAGCGTATCCCATTAAAAGTCAGAAACCTTCCTAAAATTATCCTGAAGTCTTGCTGAAGAATTCCGGAGCTTCTCCGATTCGAGACAATCATTTCTCTAAAACCTTTAAAGAGAACTGAAGTAAGATTAAAAATAATAGCTTGGCACATTTTTAGACTCACCAAGAAAGTACCAAAAGCATTATCGCAACCATAGCCACTGCTAAGAAGGAGTTTTAAGCACGCATAAAGAATTCTACTTGCTTGTTACTCTTGGAAAGTTACGGAATCCAGAGACTCCCTTCCTCCCATTGGGAGTTATGTCAATCTGTACGGACAACGACGACGGTAAGGAAGTCAGTTCATCACTAAAATTCATAAACCTTCCTGAAACCTTTAAAGAATTCAGAACTATCTCAGGCTAAAAGCTAGTCGTGTCGCTGGACCTTCCTGAACAGCTTAAGTAGGTTGATAGAATGCTTGACACCTCTCTACTTTTCCAAGAAAGCTCTAACACTAACGCTGCAAGCATGGCGAAAGGTAAGCCAGACTTGCAAGCAAGTATCATGGGCTAATTCGTCTGATATTCCTGCAAAGCTACGGAATCCAGATGCTCTTTCACTCTCATTGAGAGTTTAGTCAATGTAGACCAAACATAATCGAAATGAAGCCGATACATTTAATAAATATGCTCAGTTAATCTTTAAACTGGAAGTTAAAAATATTTTTCGCAACAGTGAGAAGTCTGCATTCATAACGTTTGTAGCAATTCAGGAAACTTTTTGAAGCAGATGCTTGATTTCCAAATAAAATTGTTGAGGACCTGTGAAATCCCAGCATGTTCCATTTAAATAATCAGTGACATTTCGGATTTATTTACAGTGCATGTAAAACAGCGTGGAACATTGTTAAACAATTTTATTTCTGAGAATTGGGCCAAACAAATTAGGTTTTTGACAATGTAAAAAAAAAAAAAAAATCAGGGTCGTTTTTGGTGGTTCAAGTGCTCTCCGTAGAAAATATCTTCGGTAAAATATATTCGTTGACCGTTTTCAAGATGTACTTCAAGATGCTGTACAGAAAGGTCTCTTTCGTATATTGGGAAGCCAGATAGCTTCGTTGCTGTTTTTATGTCCACTAATCGCTCATCGTGTTTTTTCGGCACTTTTGTCCATATCTCTCACTTCAAATGCTTCCTAATAAGGCTATTTAATAACGTATTTGGCTCATATTTAATAGAGTTAACGAAACTGCAAAACTCGACATTTATATGAGCCTCATACGTTTTTAAAAGCAGTGGTGAGTATGGAACTACCCGCTGCTTATCAATTTCAACTTGATTTGTAGAATTTGACATTTAGATTGAAAAGTGTGGCCTCTATACTCCTCAATTCTACGGCGATATTGTTGATAACCATCAATATCCGTAACATAGTATCATTTGTAAATTTTAATTAACTTAAGAATAAAGTTTTTGAGGATGAATCAACTTACAGCGCTATCTAGTAAAAATTTACAAAACCAAACAATGAATACACATTATTGATGTATAATAAACATTTTATTTGCAATAAAAATTATAAAAACCATCCTATCTTTTAAGTTGAACCAAATTACAGATACGTATTAAATTTGATAAAAATCGTTTCAGTAGTTTCAGAGTTAACCCCGAACAAACATTGTGACACGAGATTTTATACATATATAGATATTTCATCCTGTGTATCAAATACACGCAAAGAATTTGGCGGTTCTAATGCTGACATCGTGAACTTTTGTCGCTTTTCCATCCCTCTGCATGTCGTTCAGAGAGAGCCTTTGATTCTTTTGTTAAAGCAGGTGCAAACGCATTGGCGATAGCTTTTACGAATATAAGAACAAATCAGTGCAAAACGTAAACTGGTGGTTAAGACAAATTATTGGTTTAAAAATTTAGTAAAAGTACATATATGCATAATTTATAGCCTATGTCACTCAGTAAGAATGCACCTTTCATATTGTAAAAGAATATTTTAAATAGCTGCAATGATTCCGGATATTACCTCGAACATATAAACACACAAAAATCACCCTCTCTCTTTATAATATTAGTATAGATTTATTAAACGTTTTTCAGTTCCTCCGGGTATGCCGATAAACATCAATTTGTAATCTGATATTATAGGCAAGTCGCTGATTAGTTACTAATTTGGTTGCTGCATTGGAAACGTCATTCAGTAGGTTGCTATCATGTATGAATCTTGTCCGGAACTTATAAATCTACAAAAATTCGCTTTCTCTCTTTCTCTCTCTCACTCTTTATAATATTAGTATAGATCAGCGGTTCCCAAACTATATAGTCAACGGAACCCTTAGTGCTTTGTTTTTATCTCATGGAACCCCATCAGTTGTTTTCACTTAAAGACAAAATTTTAACGATCTGGGAGTCAAATGATGATGAGTAAAAATCACTCAAATGCTTTCTTTTGTATAGAAGAAACTATTAATCACATGAAAATGTTCGTATTTTAATAGATTATCGAGTTTTAAGGTGTGCTGAAAGTTGAACTTATTTTGACCATTTTTGAAAATTATCTGTCCATCTGTTTGTTTTTGCATTATCTGATCAATTTATTGCATGGGAATTCTAATTCAAAACGCAATACATGGAGTTGAACGAAATTTGCACCCCCGAGTGAAGTGGTAATGATTAGTTTTGGCACCTATCTCTTCGGAGAGTGGTCCTTTCGAACGATTTCCGTTATTATTTGGACTGCTGTATTTAAAACAATAATACAAGGATTCGCATAAAAATTGGAGTTCATATGCATCACAATGGGAAAGGAGCTGATAAAGTTTTGCCGTCATTCATTTTCAAGGATTTCAAAAAAAAAAAAAAAAAAAAAACTCGAAAAATAATGTAACAGTTCAAACAAAGTTAAAGTACGAGGGAACCTCAACTGAAACATTTGTAGATTAGTTTTAAGTTGACTTTAGCATCAATTGATTGCTTAAAGAAGGGAGGTGTATCCAGTGCTTTTGTGGTCCTATGTAACAGATGTTCTCTTGCATAATTCAGCCCCTATGCATTATCAGAACTAGAACTGTGGCCAAGACACTTAATCTATGCAACTTGGTTGCGAAATGACATACATTTAAAATACCTCCAAGGGAAAAAAATGCGCTTACCTGGTTAATATGATAGGTAAAGTTCAAGTCTCTCCATACCTTCTTGATAGATATGGCTTTCTTACAGAACTTCACTTTAAGAAAGGAAAATATTTAACGTTGTTTCCTCCTTGGTAGAGAATCCAAAAACTTAGCTTTGTTGCGTATTTTATCCCTCACAACATAAGAATTAACTTTCTCGTTGAATGAAAATAGAGACTTAGTTTACTATTCCAAAAATATAAGCAACAGATAGGCTGATTATGCCAACCGACGCAGGGCCGTGCACGGGGGGATGGGTGGAGGGGACACCTGCTGGGCCCCGGCCCGACCCTGACGGGGGCCCAATATTTTTAAAATAAGGGTTGAAATATAGGGTCAAATAATATGTAGGGGGGGGGGGCCGTAAATATCAACAGCTAAAAAAGCGTCAGTTCATTTGTAAGTTCATACAGTTTTTCAAAAGTTTGTTATGGACAGCCAGCGTATTTCGTATGAAAAAGTAGTCATTTGTGATGATTTCTCATAAATCTTGCTCAATAGTGTTGACTGGAGGCAACGATAATTGAAAATAATCTACTCCTGAAGCCTCATCAAGAATTTTCTTTAAATTAGATTGTTTTTTTTTTTTTTTTTTAATTGCTGGCATTCCATGATACAGTGACGCCTACTGCTTCAATTTAAAGCAGTATTTTTTGTCCCAGAAAATTTCTCTTTTTCTGAAATTACTGTGGAAAATAATACATTTATGCAACTCGAGGCCCCTGGTGTTCCGCGAAACATACTTTGGGAATCGCTGGTATAGATAACAGAGTTAGTTGTTGGTACTTGTGAAGTACATTTTAACATGTTTAAGCTTTAAAATTGATTACGTCGGGGTAATATGCCCCGACTTATGGTTTTACTAAAGATTCGCGTGATTACCTGGTTAGAATTGCTCAACAGGAGAGCTCGAAATTAAATCTTAGTAACTTAATACCACCAGTTCGGGACAATTTAACTGCCCAAGTAATTATATCGTAAATTGATTACAACCATGCAGGCCTGAAACATTTATTTCAAGCCCACACTTTTTAGTGCAATAGCGTGCTGGTTCCGACCCTCCGAGACATAAATTGTAAATTTATATACGTAATAAGCAGTGCAAAAAAATGGTAGATAGAATAATTCGGTGTATTATACTCCGTCAAATAAACGCCCCAGTAATTGGATTTCACCATTTCAGAAACTAAGTGCTGCCGTGTCGAAATTTTCAAGAGTATTTTCGTGTACAGAAGTTTTACGCAAACGCTACAGCCATTTCAGTGAAGTTTTAAGGGTATTTACAGCGTGATAGCAAAGTGAAAGATAAGAGTCACACTTTTTAACACTTATCTAAGTACTTTTAAGAACTTTCGTTGAAATAACTAGCGTTCCAATATTCTGTTAAATTATTTATTTATTCAGTAAGTGAACAACGTAAAGAAGGCTCTCATCGTTAATTGCAGCAAAATTGGCTTGCTGTTTGAACAAACTATGGTGGGCCAATTAGCCTTGACGAAAAGGTAGTTGCCCCACCTGATTACAATTATTTGCCCCACTGATGACTCGATAGGGTAATGTGTCCCACATTAAATATTAACTACTGGTGTAGAAATGAATCCGAGAATAACCTTTAGTTAATTTCTTTTTCTAGAAAACTGGAAGATCGCATTCGTGTCTGCATTAGAGGGTTTTTATTTTTAAATGCAAAACATTTGGAATATGTTTAGTCACAACATTAAAAAAAAACATACAAAATATTGTTACAAATTCTGTAAATAGTTTCCCGTAATGAATATACAACCCCTTTTTCATATGGCTAAAATATACGACCCCTATTCCCGTTTTGTTTATTGATAAAATTTGATAACGGTCAACGCATTTCGAGAAGCGTGTGGAATATTTGAGAAAATTCTTTTCGGTGTATTTAAGCCGTTAGCGATGGATAAACAGTGAGTTTCGATTCAGATTTCGAACGAAGAGCATTTTGCTCTGTTTATAGCGAGGCATTTCGCTGTGTTGTTTTCGTATTTGGAAGTAAATACGTGTGTAAACGTTGAGTTTACGGTGTTGTGTGATAATTGCTTAATTGCTGATGAATAATTTAGCAGTTGTTAACGGTTTCTCCTGTACATAGTGTAAATAAATTTCCTGTGTTTTTATCAAGAACTGTGTCTTCATTTCAAGAAAGTGGAAGTCGCACCGAATCCGTTACAATTGGCGCCCAACGTGGGGCTTCTTCTGGACTTTCTTGGAGTAAGTGTGACTTTGGACATTTTTTTCATAAAGACTGTTTGAATTTATAGACTTTGTTTTTATGGTGATTACTCGCGCAATGGATGACCAATTAAAACAACTTCTGGAAGCAATTAATGCTGTGAAAAGTGACTTGACCGAAAGTTTGGCGGCTAATCAAGACCAATTAAAAAGTGATCTGACTGCAAGTATGTTGGCAAATCAAGACCAGTTAAAAAGCGATTTAACGGTGCTGAAAAAGGACTTAACGTCTAACCAAGGAGAAATTAAAAACGACCTTATTTCGGTAAAGACTGTGATGGAAAATAAATTTAATGACATAGAGCATCGAGTTGATGCTATTGAAGAAAAATTTGATACCGTTGAAAGCCGATTCAATGCTGTAGAAAATAAATTTGAAGAAGAAGATAGAAGATTTCATCTACTTAAAGAAGAGATCTTTAAGGACGTGGAAAGGAGATTGGCGACCGCGGAAAGCAGCTCTGTACAGTTTGGCGCTCCCACATCGGTTGCTCGACCGCCCATTAAACTTGCCACATTTGATGGGAAAACTTCGAGGCAGGTTTACAAAACTCAGTTCATGATAGTGGCGGAAGCGAACGGATGGGACTCTGCGACCAAGGCCTGCCATCTTGCAGCATCCCTGAGAGGTGACGCAGCGGACATTCTTCAGACCCTTCCGGACTGCCAGCGCCTGGATTTCGCCGCCCTCACATCTGCGTTGGAGCTTCGCTTCGGTGAGAAATGCCAGAAAGAGTTCAGCCGACTCCAGTTGAAGTCCCGTTTCCAGAAAACCGGGGAAACCCTGCAAGAGCTAGCGGCGGACGTCGAGAGACTGTCTCATCTTGCTTTTTGCGACTGTCCTGCGGATGTTCGGGACAACCTGGCACTCAACTACTTCATCGACGGAGTTCGGAATCCTGAGATCCAGAAGGCCCTCCGGATGGCGAATGTAAACGACTTGAAATCAGCTTTGATGTATGCGATGAGATACGAGGCCGCCCAAGAAGCAACCCGTGTGGATCGCCATCTAATCCGGACTCAGGAAGCTGATGAGTCTGATTCCAGGTCGTCCCACCTCGCTGAACTTGAGAGACAACTCGGTGACTTGACAAGACATCTGAGCAGCATAACAGCCCAAAAGAAACAAGAGCAGAAGTGCTGGAAATGCGGTAGTGAAGGACACCTGCGAAGGAGTTGTCCGGCTGGCCAAGCTACGCGAGGGAAGGAAATCACCACCACTAGAGCTCTGCAGATTTCCTCTTCTAGTAGTGGCAGTGATGGACTTTTCATTTACGCACATGTAAATGGGAACCCCTGCAGACTGATTGTCGACACTGGAGCCAATGTGACAATCATTAGGACAGATGTGGCTCGTGAATTTGGATTGAAACTGCTGTGGACATCGCCACGCGTAAGTCTCCAGACTGTGACAGGTGACAAGATCGAGATTGACGGTAAAGTGGACTTGGAAATAGTGTTTGGGAATGCCACCTACCATCATACGGCATTCGTCGCTAATATCACGGACCCCTTCATTCTCGGATTGGACTTTTTGAAGAAATATGACTTCACTCTCGACTTCAAGACTAATGAGCTGCACTCAATGAGAGAAGACATAGCTGTTTTCCCCGCAGAAAGTGATGTAAAATCCGCTCATGAAATAATAGCCCGAACAGATTTATCGATTGCCTCAAGGTCAGAATCATTAATACCTGGCTCCCTTGAAGAAAGCAATAGTTTTCGATTTGGACTCATTGAATACCCTAACCTAAGCAATAGCCTAAAAGGAGTACTGGTAGCATCTACGCTTGTGGACCTTTCTAAGGATGTAATTCCTGTGAGAGTCGCCAACGTGAGTGAAAGGCCAAGGAATATCCGAAAAGGTGAAGTGTTGGCAACTTGTACTCCAGTAAACTGCATCATTAGAAGAATCAATTCCCCCGAGACTGTGTCTTCTGAGTCCTTGACATCGAAGTTAATTGGGAGTGCGCCATTATCGAAAGATCAAAGAACTGCTGCGGAAGAATTGGTGGACGACTTCAAGCATCTGTTTTCATCTACATCGGAGGATGTTGGCCGTACGAATTTAACGCAGCACAGGATTTACACTGGAGAACACCCCCCTATTAAACAGCATCCGAGACGACTACCGTTCGCCAAGAAGGAAAAGGTTGAGACCCTCCTGAAAGAGATGAAGGAGAATGATGTAATCGAACCCTCATCCAGTCCTTGGGCCTCTCCCATCGTCTTGGTCCGAAAGAAAGATGGCTCCACCAGATTTTGTGTAGATTACCGACGGCTGAATGAAATCACCAAGAAAGACAGTTACCCTCTTCCACGGATAGACGACACCTTAGACACTCTTTCCGGACACAAGTGGTTTTCGACCCTGGACTTGAAGAGCGGCTACTGGCAGGTTGAGATACACCCTGATGACCGAGAGAAGACAGCGTTTACAACTGGACAAGGCTTATGGCAGTTCAAAGTGATGCCCTTCGGCCTCTGCAATGCACCAGCTACGTTCGAACGTCTTATGGAGACAGTGTTAAGAGGACTTTCCTACGAATCCTGTCTGGTCTACTTAGACGACATCATCATCGTGGGACGCAGTTTCGAAGAACATCTGGCAAATCTTAGGAAGGTGCTGCAAAAGCTTAAGGAAGCCAATCTGAAGTTAAGCCCGTCCAAATGTAATTTGTTCCGCCGGGAAGTGAACTACCTTGGTCACATCATTTCTTCTGAGGGTGTACAAACCGATCCAGAGAAGGTATCTGCGGTCAAGAGTTGGAGTCGTCCCGAAAACATCCATCAGCTGCGAAGTTTCCTGGGGCTCTGCACGTACTACAGGAAGTTTGTAAAGGGTTTTTCCAACATTGCACGACCTTTGCATAAGCTGACGGAGAGCAAGCAAAAGTTCGAATGGTCCAAAGAATGCGAAGATGCATTTCTACGACTGAAGGAGGCTTTAACATCAACGCCTATCCTCGCCTATCCTCAGCCTGAAAAATCCTTCATCCTGGACACTGATGCGAGCAACGAGGGAATTGGAGCTGTTTTATCCCAAGAAATTGACGGAAATGAACATGTCATCGCTTACTGGAGCAAATGCTTATCAAAGTCGGAGCGAAATTACTGCGTCACCAGAAAGGAGTTACTGGCCATAGTGAAAGCTGTAGAACACTTCCATCATTACCTCTACGGCCGAAAATTTCTGCTTCGGACAGATCATGCCTCGTTAACTTGGCTTTTGAACTTCAAGAATCCAGAAGGCCAGATAGCCAGATGGATACAGCGGCTCCAGGAATATGACATGGAGATCAAGCATCGAAAAGGGTTATCTCACGGTAATGCTGACGCTTTATCAAGGAGACCCTGTCCTGAGAACTGCCACTACTGTTCCCGAATCGAGAAACAGTATGGAACGACTAGCCCTACCGCCTATCAGGTGACAGTGACTCCAACATCATCAGAACCTGATCCATGGAGTGATGACCAAGTTCGAAAAGATCAACTTGAAGACCCCGACATAAAACCAATTTTAGAGTTCATGGAAAGTGACAGTCGACGCCCTAGCTGGCAGGACGTTTCCATCTTCAGTCCTACAACAAAAAGATACTGGGCTTTATGGAACTCACTCCATTTACGGAACGGCGTGCTACACCGGAAATGGGAATCTGACGACGGCAAGACATCTAGGTGGCAGTTACTACTTCCTCGATCCAGGATTTCAGATGTTCTGAAAGAAATACATAGTAGTGCGACTGGAGGACATTTTGGTGTCCTGAAAACCCTCAATAAAGTTCGGGAGCGCTTCTTCTGGAGCAAGGCGAAGGATGACGTGGAGAAGTGGTGCCATTCTTGTGACGCCTGTGCTGCTCGTAAAGGACCGAAGAGGAGAAGCAGAGGGAAGCTACATCTGTACAACGTTGGAGCTCCTTTCGAACGAATTGGGATCGACATCCTGGGTCCTCTACCAAGAACTGCTGATGGGAACAAATACATTCTTGTTTCCATCGACTACTTCACCAAATGGCCGGAAGCATATCCCATTCCAGATCAAGAGGCTACCACCGTAGCAGAGACTCTAGTCCAAAATTGGATCTCGAGATATGGAACACCTTTGCAGATTCATTCCGATCAAGGGAGGAATTTCATCTCTGCTGTGTTTAAGGGCCTATGTCAAATTCTCGGAATTGAGAAAACTAGGACAACACCACTACACCCACAATCGGACGGCATGGTGGAGAGATTTAACCGCACAATCCTGAACAATCTCTCACTTATGGTATCCAGAAATCAACAGGATTGGGACAAGAAGCTACCTTTGTTCCTGCTGGCCTACCGCAGTGCTGTCCACGAGACTACCGGATATGCCCCATCTCAGATACTCTTCGGACGAGAGCTTCGGCTACCTTGTGATCTCGTCTTCGGTCGTCCTCCGGATGCGCCTTCATCGCCTGAGGAGTACATCCAGGATCTCCAGGCCCGGTTGGAAGACGTTCATAACTTCGCACGAGAGCGAATCAACATCGCGGCGGAGAAGATGAAGACCCGATACGACACAAGGTCTACTGGACATGAATTCAACGAAGGCGACAAGGTTTGGTTATGGAATCCCATCCGACGGAAAGGTCTTTCACCCAAATTGCAGTCGCATTGGGATGGACCCTACAAAGTCGTTAACCGACTGAATGACGTCGTAGTGAGGATCCAAAAATCACCTAATGCAAAACCTAGGGTTGTACATTATGATCGGTTAGCCCCATACTATGGCCATAGTTCATGAGTATTACGTAAACAACCATGGTTGATAACATAAAAGTTGTAGATAATTTTTGCTTTTAATGTTTAGTAATATTTCTTGTTATTATTGTGTTTTCTGTATCTGTTAGTTATTAATTAATGTGTATATTTGTAAACTTGTGATAGAAGTTTGGCACCCTTTCTGGGGATTGTACTGCCCGGGACGTGCAGTCCTTAGGAAGGGGGCAATGTTACAAATTCTGTAAATAGTTTCCCGTAATGAATATACAACCCCTTTTTCATATGGCTAAAATATACGACCCCTATTCCCGTTTTGTTTATTGATAAAATTTGATAACGGTCAACGCATTTCGAGAAGCGTGTGGAATATTTGAGAAAATTCTTTTCGGTGTATTTAAGCCGTTAGCGATGGATAAACAGTGAGTTTCGATTCAGATTTCGAACGAAGAGCATTTTGCTCTGTTTATAGCGAGGCATTTCGCTGTGTTGTTTTCGTATTTGGAAGTAAATACGTGTGTAAACGTTGAGTTTACGGTGTTGTGTGATAATTGCTTAATTGCTGATGAATAATTTAGCAGTTGTTAACGGTTTCTCCTGTACATAGTGTAAATAAATTTCCTGTGTTTTTATCAAGAACTGTGTCTTCATTTCAAGAAAGTGGAAGTCGCACCGAATCCGTTACAATATATTTGAAAAACTGAAAACTATGAGTACGACGAAAATTCCACGAGATTTAATAATTTTTTTCTAAGGATTAAATTTTGTTCTGTTCTATCAAACAAAACGTTTGGCTCATTTAGTTGCTGAAAAACGTGGCTTCAAGCTATCTGTGTTCCCCAACCAGTGGATCACAACCTCATTCAAGAGTGGATGCAAGGGGAAAGCCATCACGACATAACCCCCTCCCCCTCAAATCGGCGGCAATATTATTCGTCCACATTCTGTTCAAACACTTAATGATAAAAATATAAACGATTTCAGTAATCTTTTCACTTCATAATTTTTAAAGTAAATATTTAAAATTTTAAGTTTTCATAGCTGATAAAATTAATTACGCTTCTGCTCTACTAGCTAACTGATTTCTGGCCAAATTAACGCTTTTTTATTGACACCCAAGCGGTTTCAGAAATTTTTTGTGCCTATAACCGTAGGTTCGTTTATAGGGAAGAGGGGGGGGGGTATTCTTCACCATGACCTTCCCCTCTAAAATAGTGGACTGTATCCACCCCTGTTCCCAGGTGGGATCCCGAAGCATTTCCCATTGCGTCGCAACATTATTCTAACTTTTCAGATGTATGAAACAGTAATGCCTCAATGTTAAGGTCATAGGCAAGACCGAGAAAGCAGCGTATAAATTGAATTCACGTAAGTTGGAGACAATAGTTTCTACTCAATAATCATCATTAGTTGTAACGAACAGATGTTAATAAAGTAACATATAGAGTATGCGAGTAAGGCTAATATTTGACATTATTGCACGTTTAATAACATGTGTGCATCACATGACTTCCTTTTACTCTACTTTAAAGATAATAGTGCCTCGGAGTGAGCAAAGAAACACTTTAAATATTTTCACCACCTCAAATTTGTTGCGAACCGAAGCAAAGGAAACGTTTTATACAGATAAATGTTCGCAGTATTGGCAGTTTTAATGTGAGTCAATGGTTAACTCTCTAAATATGGCGAAACTAAAACCAGATTGAAAAAAAAAATCGCCAAATTCGTTGGCAAACTTGGCGACCAAAAGCTTGGCAATATATTGCCAAGTGTTTGCCAAATTATAGCACCGCTTGAGTTTACATTGAAATTAACAATGATTTTACCCCCAAAAAGCTGTTAAAGACCCCGTTTGGAACATCCGAATGCAACCAAAAGAGAAGGTGTACAACTAGACCCCACTTTGAGTCTATGTGCCAAATTTTAACTGTCTAGGACGTACCGTTCTTGAGTTATACGAGATACATACGCACATACACACATACGCACATACATACGTACATACGGACATCACGAGAAAACTCGTTGTAATTAACTCTCGGATCGTCAAAATGGATTCTTCAGGTGTCTATACGTTCTTAGGCATGTATCCACGTGTGGTCGAGGGAAACAATCGATATTCATTCGTAAGCTAGCAAAATGGAAATTAAGGCCGATTTTTGAGTGAAAATTTTAATAACAGTTGCTACAACTAAATGAAAGCAATTTATTAGTACAAGGCATTATGTGTCTTCACGAAAACAAGACAATACTGCGTGTTTGCAAGCAAATAAAATAAACATATTAGAGCCGTTAATGCAAAACTAGCAACCACGGGGCTTTGAGGATTAAACGAATGATGTACAATATAAACTTTTGATATCTGGTTAATAAATGTAAGTGGTAGATAAACGACAAATATTTAAATTTGTTTTATTTGCGCATAAAAGCAAAGTTTAGCCACTAAAACATAATGGGGTCGTTTCCAAAATTTTAGAAGTATTTGTTTCTGAAAGAGCATACTTAAAAACATAGGATCTGACGATTTTTAAATAATTGTTTAAGTTTAATGTTTTTAAAAAATTACTTTAATCGGTGTGCTTTCATTGTTAACGCTTCTGCCGATGACATCACAAATGATGAAATGCCATTTAGTGTTGCCCTTCACGGAGAGAAATATTTAATTCGCATCTTTACTCACGTGTATTGGCAACGATATGGTTGATAGCAAGCGTAGAGAGCAATATTTAATTCTCTTCCTGATTCTCCTGATATGTGGAAACACAATAGAAAGATGCGCCAAAATGCATCATTTGTGACGTCATAAAGACCACGCCTTGTTTGAAAAATCGGATGTTTGAAAAAATTAATTAAAAAATAACTGTTGGGAAAATGAAAGTATTTTCTGGGTTCATGTTATTTTATTTATTATTATTATTATTATTATTATTATTTTGCTTATTCTATCAATTTCAGTGACTAAAAGTAGTACTTATTACTGAAGGAACAACCCCATTGTAAAGCATCCTGTCTTGACCATGTGATAAAAAATAAGAGACCTCTTAATTCTGAGTTGGGGTTATTCGGGATAGTATACGTCGGTATATTTCTGTGCATAGTTTAAAAACTTTTACAGAAGAAAAAAAAAAAACGTAATTTTCGTTTTCTTTTGCAGTGATGCTACTTGCAGGTTATTTTATTTCTAATTGAGTATTACTTATTTTTTTCCTAAAAAGTTGTCACTAAGTTTCTATTTTATCAATAGCTAATTGTATTGTGGTACTTTTTGAAACTTAATGAAATTTGAATTTGTATGGCTCGCGTTTAATAATAAATCTCTGTGTATAAAAATCTCGTGTCACGATGTTTGTTCAGCGTAACAACCCGATTTATATAAAATTTCATACTTATGTGTAATTAAGTCCAACTTAAGAGATAGGATAGTTTTTTTAATTTTTATTGTAAATTAAATATTAACTATACAATAAGAGTGTGCATTAATTGTTTAGTTCTAAAAATTCCTAAAAGATGGGCGGTGTAAGTTAATTATTCGAAACAACTCTAACGTCGTTTGACTTACTGCTGAAAACGACTACACTAAAAAAAAAAAAAATAAAACCGACACGTTACTTTTTATTTCCGTAGAACCTTTCTGGATTTTACAGGTTTTTATTCACTTCCTGAGAAAATCAACTATCTTTGTCAAAACGTTTCCTGAATTGCTACAAATTGCAGAAATGCAAATTTCTCACCCTTGGAAAAAATATTTTCCCCACCGGTATCAAGATTAACTGAAACGTATTCAATAAGGCCTTTCGGATTCAGTTCGGCTACGGTCCCTCCAGATAAACTTTAGCTTCCGTTGAAATCGAAAAAATATCTGATGTGACTGAGCTAGCCGTGTATTTCATGTAATTGATAGTGTATTCCCGGATATATATATTTTTTTAATCATAATTGCCTCTGTAGTCGCACTATTTTGGCAGCAAGAAACGTCAATGCTGACAACAATTAATTTTTAGATGCAACATCTATTTCCCAGTAATTTGAAGTCATTTAAATCAATCGATACAATTTTTGATGAGAACAAATCCGTAAAGTTTCCAACTAAATTTTAAAATTCTCTGGATTTACAAGGAATGACACCACACAATCTCCAGTTGAAAATTGGTTTCACCAATTAATCTTCTCCATATTTTAAACCTATCAAAATTGTGCAAATATACACGTATATTTATCAAGAAGATCACCGGAACTATTATTGAAGCAACAAATTTTGAGAGGAATGTTTAAAGAAAAAAACCGTCAAATCTACTCGTTTTAGGCAAAAGACAGATTAACAAATATATTGTGAACAAATTAGTACAAAGATAATATTTAATTTTAGTAATTTAAAATAACCGAAAAATTAGTTCGAGATCAATGTAATCTACCTTAATTTATAAAAATTCCATTTTTATAGCTTATCACTTTATTTGGTATATTTTGTGAGAAATTGATTAAAAAACTATAGTTGAAGCTTAGATGAATAAAATGTACACACACAAAATATGTACGTTGGTTAATGCGTAATTTCAACATTTTGGTACTTTACTTACCACTTTCAAGTTATTTTGCACGTTTGTCCAAAGTATATACTTATTAAATCTACTAAACGTAAGTATGGTTAATAATGCTTTTACTACAGAAAATTTAGTCAGTACTTACTAAATTTAATAAGTTCCTACTTCGGCCAAACTCGATCATTCTCAATTCCCTGTGATTTGAAAATCGACTGAACTTATCTCAGCTTTGTCAAAAATATTACTTTGATCGTATTAAAATAATGAGTAAAAAATTATTTCCATTTTCAGTCACAGCAACGCGTGGCTGGGTCAGCTAGTAACTTAGTAAAGCAATTTTGATAGTGTAAAAACTATATGTTAAGAATCACTGTAAGCGATATTTTTTTTTAATTTCTAAACTTATTATTTGTTACAAAGATTATTACGCATTAATAATATGCAATAAGGGTTTTGTTGATTCGTAAATTAGCAATTATTGCGGTGGTCATATTATGATTTGTAATGATTTGCATTTAATTAGTTAACTGTTGATTCTTTGTGCTCATCGTAACAGTTTGGTGATGTTATCTCAAGTGGAGCATATATCCTGATGTAGTGGGGCGGAATGTGAAGGTAGTTTTCCTCAAAGTTACAATTTCGTTTGTTTGCAAAATAATAATAATAATAATAATAATAATTCGTAGCTTTTGGTCATGAAAAATTTAACACAGCATCTGGACCCTACATTAAAAAACGACGGGTGGCTTTTATTAAATAATTCTTCGTTTACATATTTTTTTGCATTATAAGGTTTCCGCATACGTGAGGCGAGATTGCCGGACTTAGTCTACAGAACTAGTAACTTTTCGTCCTTTTTTCATTCATTTTCTTATGCATTTTTGTATGAAACGGATCTTTTCACACAATGTAATACCTTTTAGCGAGAATCCTTAGGATTGCCATACACAACAAGACAAGTGGTCGGTTACTTCTATTAATCAAGTCGGGGATAGATTAAAGGTATACGACAATGACCCTAAGCACTATATTCGTATAAAATGGAACTAGGGTATTTTTATACAGAACTTACAGTGTATTTCTTTTTTCATAGGGCGAGTGTTTCTTTAGTCTACAATTTCGTTGCTTCACGACATATTTTGCTGAAATGGTTTGCGTCCTCAAAATATTTTTTAGAGATAAATGGCCCGCAAGCTTTACATTGATGAATTAGCAACGGTTCTAATTTCTCAGATTTCCTCCGACAAATTACTATAAATTGTAAAAATGCAAATTGAGACATTTATCGCATTATCTGTGGTCAAAAAAATTTGCATTAAAACTTCCTTCCGCAACTATCTGATCAGAATCTGGTGATTCTCAATGAAAATGATACTTAACTCATCTTCTTATAATGCGCTAAAGTATAGTATTTCCATGTAGTTTAAAGCTTGTTGCAAAGTCAGAAATTCTTACGCCATTTTTGGTTTCTAAAAAAGTAAAGAAATTTCTGTATTGAAAATGAAACCTCTTCTATTGAAACGCCTCTGACCAAGACTTTATTTTATTTATTTTACGGTGCCCACAAGAGGTAAGAGATAATAACGCTGACTGCACTATTGGGGGGGAAACGTTTTCAAGGGGGGGGGAGGGTAATTTTAAAAGGGGTTTAGATCTCATTTTATGGAAGCCTCTTTCGTGTAGAATTTCAGAGGGATGCGTCACCCTCGTTGAGGAGAATTGGCACCACTGTTTATCTAGAACTTTCTTCAGAAAGAATGGAATGTCACTTGTTTTAATAAAAGCTCCTGATCTTGAACAACAAATGAATGGTTGCAATGTTAAAATACAAAAGGACTGTGGATTCAACAGTAAAGAATAAAGACGGGAAAGTTCATTTATGAAAATGGGTGAATACCAATTCTGCTAGCATTGACTTGTCCTGCTAATCAGAACGCGCCAAGTCTCGTATTCTATGACTTTTCCAAACAAACTCCTATCAAACTCTTTTAAATTCTTGTTTTTACCCTTGTTTGTTACGACTCGAAAAAAGATATTTTGTGCTTCATAGTCCATGTTTCTTTTTTTATTAAATTCGAATTAATTATTTTCGGGTGTGTTTTTTTTTCGTTGTAAAGAAAAAACAAGAATTTTCTGTTAAATTTAACATTTTTAAAAAAAAGACTTTACCATGCAAACTTTGTTGGAAACATTACCAAAGGTTCTCTGTTCCTTAGTATTAAAAAATTCAAAATGATATCTTAATTACTTGATGATGAAAAAAAAAAACGTAATCAAAGTTTTTCAAAATGGGAGACCTAGCGCTTAATGAGTTTTAAGCAAATCAGTACTGCACCGAATATTAGTACATCTCAATTAATATTTAAAATATTAACAACAGGAACTTTATCACTTGATAAGAACACACACACACACATACATACATACATACATACATATATATATATATATATATATATATATACACATATATATATATATATATATATATATATATATATATATATATATATATATATATACACATATATATATATATATATATATATATATATATATATATATATATATATATATATATATATATATAATATATACTAGCTGACCCAGCCACGCGTTGCTGTGGCGCATTAGTTGGATTAAAATAATCTTTTATTCCTTATTTTAACAAAATCAAATTAATATTTTTAGTAAAAACCTTAGAATAGTTTGCCTGATTCTCAAATATATGAGATTGATACTGGGCGTGTTTGAACGAAGTAGGTACCTTTTAAATTTACTCAGTACTTTTCTGAATTTTCTATAAAAAAAAAAAAAAAAGCCGTACTTACTCCTTTTGCTTTGTAAATTTAGCAAGTACTTATTTCAGTCAAACGTGAACAATAACTTGAAAGTGATAAGTAAAGTATCGAAATGTTGAATTTAAGCACTAACCAGTATACACTTTTTGAATGCATATTTTATTCATATCAGCTTAACTATAGTTTGTAATCAATAACTTTCAATAGCTTATTTTAAAAGTATACAAAATGAACTGATAGCATATAAAAATTAGTGTTTGAGAAATGAGGGAGATGCAATTGATTTCGAACTATTGTTTTCTACATTGTTAAAATTAAAAGTTATATAAGAACTAATTTGTGCACAATATTTTTCGTTAATCTGTTTTTTGCAAAAACGAATAAATTCGATGGTATTCCCACGCGTGAGCAGGCGACGTATAGTTGCCCATGAGAGAAACATGTGTTTTCCAAGTCCAGTCCGCAAACTGACATTGTTTGGCCTTGTGATTTATTTATGGTTATAGCGAAAGCTAAACGAACTGGAAACTGAAGCCTTCGAAATGGTATTGGAGATTCTGTAGCTATTAATGGAATGCGTGGCAGTAGAACAGTTTCACCTTTAAACTTTCCTGTTAAAATTGTAGCTTCGAGAACATTTCCCGTTATTCTTTTAATAACTAAACGTGTGCCGTTGCATAATTTAGGAGGGTTTAAATTTCGGAGAAGTATAATTGCTGAACCAATTTTCAAACGTAGATTGTGCGGTGGCATCCCTGGAATATCCAGGGAATTTAAAAATTCGGTTGGAAAGTTAACTGCTTCGTTTTCATCAACAACTGTATCGATTGAGTGGAAAGACATCAGATTACCCGGCAACAACTGTTGTATCTGAAAGTTTATTTCGTCTACATCAACATTTCTGGCAGCCAAAATAGCACGATTGCAGAGCCAATTATGATTTAAATAATTATTTAATATGTCCGGAAAGACACTCTCAATGAGTTTACTTTTCGTTTCAACGGCAGTGCAGAAATCATCTGGCAATTTTATGTAATGTGTATTTTGGTACAGTTCAATTTCCCCGCTTCCAATATCCAACAGTTGTTTAGAAAATACGTGTGCGGATGGATCGTTTTGGTTTTGCACTCGCATGTTTATGGTTAAACGCAGTATTTTAACATTTCGCCATAAAAACGATTGCTTTAAACATGCATTGATTTCGTCGGCAAAAGTAGAGTGAGGAATGACTGGTAACGTCTGCCGGAAATCCCCAGACAGAAGCAAGACAGTACCACCGAAAAGTTTATTGTTGCCTTTCAAATCTTGCATGCTCCTATTAAATGCTTCGAGTGAATGTTTATGAGCCATAGTGCACTCATCCCAAATTACAATTGCACAATTCTGCAACACTGCTGCCATTCCGCGTTTCTTTTTAATGTTACACATTGCGTTCGGTTTATTATGAATATCTAATGGCAACTTCAAAGTAGAATGTGCTGTTCGCCCACCATCTAACAAAGTGGCAGCAATGCCTGATGATGCAATTGCCAATGCGATTTTCTGTTGTGATCGTATCTTTGCAAGGATTAATGATATCAAAAATGTCTTGCCGGTTCCACCTGGTGCGTCTAAGAAAAAAAATCCGCCTTGTTCAGTATCAACGGTCAGCATAACCTGATTATAAATATTTTTTTGTTCAACTGTCAGTAATGGTTCATTATTCGCAATAATTGTAGCTAAGTCAACGGCATTGTATTGCTTTTCTCGTTGCAAATCAGTATTAACTAAGTCGGTAGCCAGGCGATCAGGTGATGGCATACCATAATGACTAAGTGGCAAATGTGAAATTAAAATACATAAATCTTCGATCAATACTAATGCTTCATTATACATATATGGTGTAAATTCTAGATTTGGACATTGTTTTATTTGTTTAACTCGATGCAGTATGTCTTCAGTCATATAATTTTTATATTTTTCCCACAGAGCCAATGATTGTGTTGGATAACATGTCGTCAAAATTATTGCAAACAGTTGGCGAATATTATTTGGCGTTGATGTCAACGCCGCATCAGCAAGGGTCAAATCCCGATGATTGTCTGCCTCCAGTAATTGCAACTCGCGACATGCATCTTGATATGTATTGAACACTTGACCATTAACTGTGCGCAAAAATTCGAAAGATGTTGGTCCGGGAATATTCACCAACAACAAACGCAAAAAAAAGCATTCGCGTTGTTTTGGATGCACAGTGTAAAGTCGCCCCAATGTCTTGGCTTTGAATATGCCAGGGATTGATGAATGTTTTGTTCCTTGTTTACGTGGTTCCCATTTTTTCCCGATTTTATTCCATGTAAAATAGCGTGGAATATCGGTATATAATACTGTTTTTGCGAATTGACCGAACATATCGGATTTTTGACACAATGTAAAAAATTCAGTTAGTGTTGTTTTTGGTGGCTCAAGTGCTCCCCCTTTGGAGAATATTTTCCTCAGTAAAATATACTCGCTGACCGTTTTCGAGATGTACTGCAAGATGCTGGACAGAAGGGTCTCTTTCGTGAATTGGAAAACTAAATATATGCCAGATAGCTTCGTTGCTACTGATATATCTACCCATTTGGTAACGTGTTAGTTCATCATTCTTGTTTATATTTCGTACTTCAAATACGACCAAATCACTACCTTTATTAACGTATTTGCAAATGTACTTAATTGAACGAACGGAATTGCAATATTCAACATTGATATGAGCCTTATACGTTTTTGAAAGTAGTGGTGAGTATGGAACTACCCACCGGTTATCAAGTTCAACGTGATTTGCAAAAATTGACATCCGCATTGAATATGTGTGGCCACCATTCTCAGCGTTTCTACGGCGGTACAATGGATAACCATCAATATCCGTTATAGTATCATTTGTAAATTGTTTTGGGAAACGTTTCTTACATTTTCCATCTTCCATGCATGGTGATGTCATGTTAAAAGCACCACACGGTCCGTGGATCATGTGATTGGTGACAATCTCAAACAACTCTGGGTCAGCTAATGGATTCGGAATTTCGGCGGAAATTATTTGATCAATTTCTTCTGGACGGATTTTATCTTCAAGCCAAACTAAAATGTGAGCATGAGGTAAACCTCGCTTTTGCCATTCAATAGAATATAGCCAGCAGCACACGTTACCGAAAACTGAATGTTTTACAATTAAATCAATCAAAGATTTTAATTTTTGTTTGAAGACACGTGCGACGATATCATGCCGATGTATTGATTCTTGACCTGGTAGTAACAAAATTTGTATTTCTTCCCACTTTGGATTACATGTAAATGTAACAAACAAATCAGGTCTACCGTAATGCCGTACGTAAGTCATCGCATCTTGTATGTATTCCTGCATATTCCGTGGGCTGCCTATGTAGCTCGAAGGTAAAATAAATACAGTTCCGATATCATTGCTGTTTACGTTTTCTTCAATGTTTCCGATAATAGTATCTCGTAAATGGATGTATTCTTCCGATCGTAATTTAGCCTGGTTGTATCTAATAAATCGTAAACGTTCACTTTCGATCTTAGCGTACATATCCACAACGTATTGATGGTACAGCTGACGATATCGGAGGAGATAATTATCTTGATTAAATCTAATCATCAATCTGTGCGCATAATACTTCATTGAGCTAACTTTTTTATTCATTTCATTACCTTAAAAAATAAGCAATTAAATGGAAAGAAAAACTAAAAATAAGGAATTAAAAAAAAACGATTATAACACGTACCAGTGGTTGGATTACGCTGTTTGATGTTGATGTGATATTCATCCTGCCCTTCCCAGAATATTAGAGGGTATTGTAGTGCATCATACGAACGATGTAGGTCTGAAATTATACTAACAGTTCTGTCTCGACGGGTTATTTTTAAGTCTCTGCTGTTAGCTGGATCACCAACCATAATAACGGCAACTTCATCTACAGTTGGCGCGTTGAACCTGCCAGCATGTTCTCCAGTTGGTACTTTGTCGGCTTTGATGACAATTTGACAATTATCACTTCTCAATTGTGGTGACACTCTTTTAAACAACTGAATCAGTTGATTACAATTTTCAAAACAAATTTCCAACGATTCCACGATTGCTCTCTCTTCTGCTTGTTCGATAAAATTATACACGCATCGAGTTGTCACACGTTCCTCACAACTGCCCATAAAATAAATTTGGAGAAATTTTGGATCATCATCAGGCATCGGCATTAGTGACCCAATCTTGTGATACACTTGGCCTTGAATCTTAAATGTAGTTTCAAAGTTGCGTCCATCAGATGCGAGTTCGCAAATTTTAGTTGCGCCAAAGGACGTCATTTGAAAGCACGAATTGAATTTACGTGTCTTACGTAAAAATAGTTTCGAACAGTCCGATTCACCAGCAAGAAGTGATTTTAAAGGTTCCGGTGGGGTAGGAAGTGGGGACAGTACAACTTTTCCTGATGCACAGCACATACCGCTTGTTTCATTGCTGAATTTTAATGCTCGACAATATTGGCATATTTTGTCCATCGCACCAATAGTAATTTTAGGATGAGAAGAGTAATCAACATCTGGTGCGTATTCAAACGCAAGGCGAACGAATGATGCACGCGTTAATTTACGACTGGTTTGCTGCCTATCTCTGTCGCATTCTCTGAATGTGGCTAAATGCCGTTCCCGCGCCGCTCTTCTTCTCGAAATATTTTGTCGCAGACGTTTGAACTGCGTTTCTTGCTGCAATTCGCTCTTCCGACTCCTGAGCTCTCTGAGTACGTATACGGCGTGCATCTCTGCTATACGCATTGTTAAGGTTAGATTTTTTCCGCGTCATTGTACTGAAATTGAAAAAAAGTAAAATAAAGATTAAGACTGAAGGGAATAAATTAGATTAATAACAATTATTAGATTTAAAAAATAATTTAAAAAATAAATAAAACAGAGAGAATATGTGTATGTGTGTATTTATGTATGTTCCCTATACAAACCTACAATTTACATCGGATCTCCATTAAATTTGCCTAGGAATTACACGGTTGCCCGAGAAGGAACATTAAGGGGGGGGGAGGAGCTGGTTCGAATGCCAAAAAAAAAAAAAAAGAAAAAACTGAACTGTTCGAATTTTAATTTTAAGGACCTGAAAATTGCATTAAACGGAACTTTCTACCGGAAATACCCGAGCAGTTCGATTTTAGTGCCATTCGAAAGCCCGCAAAAAATACCCCTATGGGAGATTTTTTTATCCTTTGGAACTGAAACCACCAAGTTCCTAAAAATCACCAACACAAAAGTTGTAATTTATCGCCTGCTGGTAGCTCACTTTTGTACATACACTTGTTCTTTATTTATGTTCAGTTCTGTTGTACAAAAATACAACACATTTTTACAGTACGCAAGTATTTTCACTACTTGAAGAATCAATACAGCTAAAGTTTTGAGGAAGGACCATTTCAACTTCTTTTCCCTTATTTCAGCCTTTTAGTGATTTATCCGCGGTTCATATTATCCGCGCCACCCAATTCCGTGGATTAATCGGGAGTTTATTGTTGCTTGCATTTCTTACAGCACTACGGGATACAGAGACTTCTGGATTTATCAAGAGTGCTCCAAAAGCAATGTTGCAAACACGGCCAAAGCTGAGGCAATTGCGTAGCTTGCAATTCCTACAAAGCTACCGGATACACAAACGTTTTCGCTCTCATTGGGAGCTTAGCCAATCTGGACAGGCAATGAGCAAACTGAAACTGATAAACTTAATAAATACGTTCAGTTAATCTTTTAACTGGCAGCTAAAAATATTCTTTCCGACAGTCTGCTCCATTCGTGCAATTTTTTTAGCACGAACGTCAGTAAACTTTTTGACGAACATACTTGATTTTCCCTGGAAGCAAATGAAAACCTGTGAAACCCTGAAACGTTCCACGGAAATTATCAAAGCGCAATGTATAGTATAACAAATTAAAATTGTACAGTTTAAAGACTTATGACGTGGAATAGAATGCTTTAGAAAGTAAAAACATAACAAATGTGTACACATAGTAATACATCAATAAATAAGTAAAATGAACGCAAAAAATACTTACTCGTTTTTATGTACATTGATTATATTTCTGCTAACAAATGATACTGCACAGAAAAAAAAACACAATTCACAGCATAACTAAGTCAAATAGAACGGTTTAAACAAATACGACGTGGAATAGAATATTCTAGAAATCGGAACACAACGCAATGTATAGTATCTGCGCAACCTAGACGTCAAACGACGTTAGGGTTGCATCGATAAAAAAAACTTACAACGCCATCTATTAGGAATTCATGAAACTAAACAATCAATACCCACTATTAATGCATAATTAACATTTTATTTGCAATAAAAAATTATAAAAACTATCCTATCTTTTAAGTTGGACCAAATTACAGCTAGTTATGAAATTTGGTTAAAATCGGTTCAGTAGTTCCGGAGTTTACCCCGAACAAACATCGTGACACGAGATTTTTATATATATAAGATATATATATATATATATATATATATATATATATATATATATATATATATATATATATATATATATATATATATATATATATATATATATATATATATATATATATATATATATATATATATATATATATATATATATATATATATACTAGCTGACCCAGCCACGCGTTGCTGTGGCGCATTAGTTGGATTAAAATAATCTTTTATTCCTTATTTTAACAAAATCAAATTAATATTTTTAGTAAAAACCTTAGAATAGTTTGCCTGATTCTCAAATATATGAGATTGATACTGGGCGTGTTTGAACGAAGTAGGTACCTTTTAAATTTACTCAGTACTTTTCTGAATTTTCTATAAAAAAAAAAAAAAAAAGCCGTACTTACTCCTTTTGCTTTGTAAATTTAGCAAGTACTTATTTCAGTCAAACGTGAACAATAACTTGAAAGTGATAAGTAAAGTATCGAAATGTTGAATTTAAGCACTAACCAGTATACACTTTTTGAATGCATATTTTATTCATATCAGCTTAACTATAGTTTGTAATCAATAACTTTCAATAGCTTATTTTAAAAGTATACAAAATGAACTGATAGCATATAAAAATTAGTGTTTGAGAAATGAGGGAGATGCAATTGATTTCGAACTATTGTTTTCTACATTGTTAAAATTAAAAGTTATATAAGAACTAATTTGTGCACAATATTTTTCGTTAATCTGTTTTTTGCAAAAACGAATAAATTCGATGGTATTCCCACGCGTGAGCAGGCGACGTATAGTTGCCCATGAGAGAAACATGTGTTTTCCAAGTCCAGTCCGCAAACTGACATTGTTTGGCCTTGTGATTTATTTATGGTTATAGCGAAAGCTAAACGAACTGGAAACTGAAGCCTTCGAAATGGTATTGGAGATTCTGTAGCTATTAATGGAATGCGTGGCAGTAGAACAGTTTCACCTTTAAACTTTCCTGTTAAAATTGTAGCTTCGAGAACATTTCCCGTTATTCTTTTAATAACTAAACGTGTGCCGTTGCATAATTTAGGAGGGTTTAAATTTCGGAGAAGTATAATTGCTGAACCAATTTTCAAACGTAGATTGTGCGGTGGCATCCCTGGAATATCCAGGGAATTTAAAAATTCGGTTGGAAAGTTAACTGCTTCGTTTTCATCAACAACTGTATCGATTGAGTGGAAAGACATCAGATTACCCGGCAACAACTGTTGTATCTGAAAGTTTATTTCGTCTACATCAACATTTCTGGCAGCCAAAATAGCACGATTGCAGAGCCAATTATGATTTAAATAATTATTTAATATGTCCGGAAAGACACTCTCAATGAGTTTACTTTTCGTTTCAACGGCAGTGCAGAAATCATCTGGCAATTTTATGTAATGTGTATTTTGGTACAGTTCAATTTCCCCGCTTCCAATATCCAACAGTTGTTTAGAAAATACGTGTGCGGATGGATCGTTTTGGTTTTGCACTCGCATGTTTATGGTTAAACGCAGTATTTTAACATTTCGCCATAAAAACGATTGCTTTAAACATGCATTGATTTCGTCGGCAAAAGTAGAGTGAGGAATGACTGGTAACGTCTGCCGGAAATCCCCAGACAGAAGCAAGACAGTACCACCGAAAAGTTTATTGTTGCCTTTCAAATCTTGCATGCTCCTATTAAATGCTTCGAGTGAATGTTTATGAGCCATAGTGCACTCATCCCAAATTACAATTGCACAATTCTGCAACACTGCTGCCATTCCGCGTTTCTTTTTAATGTTACACATTGCGTTCGGTTTATTATGAATATCTAATGGCAACTTCAAAGTAGAATGTGCTGTTCGCCCACCATCTAACAAAGTGGCAGCAATGCCTGATGATGCAATTGCCAATGCGATTTTCTGTTGTGATCGTATCTTTGCAAGGATTAATGATATCAAAAATGTCTTGCCGGTTCCACCTGGTGCGTCTAAGAAAAAAAATCCGCCTTGTTCAGTATCAACGGTCAGCATAACCTGATTATAAATATTTTTTTGTTCAACTGTCAGTAATGGTTCATTATTCGCAATAATTGTAGCTAAGTCAACGGCATTGTATTGCTTTTCTCGTTGCAAATCAGTATTAACTAAGTCGGTAGCCAGGCGATCAGGTGATGGCATACCATAATGACTAAGTGGCAAATGTGAAATTAAAATACATAAATCTTCGATCAATACTAATGCTTCATTATACATATATGGTGTAAATTCTAGATTTGGACATTGTTTTATTTGTTTAACTCGATGCAGTATGTCTTCAGTCATATAATTTTTATATTTTTCCCACAGAGCCAATGATTGTGTTGGATAACATGTCGTCAAAATTATTGCAAACAGTTGGCGAATATTATTTGGCGTTGATGTCAACGCCGCATCAGCAAGGGTCAAATCCCGATGATTGTCTGCCTCCAGTAATTGCAACTCGCGACATGCATCTTGATATGTATTGAACACTTGACCATTAACTGTGCGCAAAAATTCGAAAGATGTTGGTCCGGGAATATTCACCAACAACAAACGCAAAAAAAAGCATTCGCGTTGTTTTGGATGCACAGTGTAAAGTCGCCCCAATGTCTTGGCTTTGAATATGCCAGGGATTGATGAATGTTTTGTTCCTTGTTTACGTGGTTCCCATTTTTTCCCGATTTTATTCCATGTAAAATAGCGTGGAATATCGGTATATAATACTGTTTTTGCGAATTGACCGAACATATCGGATTTTTGACACAATGTAAAAAATTCAGTTAGTGTTGTTTTTGGTGGCTCAAGTGCTCCCCCTTTGGAGAATATTTTCCTCAGTAAAATATACTCGCTGACCGTTTTCGAGATGTACTGCAAGATGCTGGACAGAAGGGTCTCTTTCGTGAATTGGAAAACTAAATATATGCCAGATAGCTTCGTTGCTACTGATATATCTACCCATTTGGTAACGTGTTAGTTCATCATTCTTGTTTATATTTCGTACTTCAAATACGACCAAATCACTACCTTTATTAACGTATTTGCAAATGTACTTAATTGAACGAACGGAATTGCAATATTCAACATTGATATGAGCCTTATACGTTTTTGAAAGTAGTGGTGAGTATGGAACTACCCACCGGTTATCAAGTTCAACGTGATTTGCAAAAATTGACATCCGCATTGAATATGTGTGGCCACCATTCTCAGCGTTTCTACGGCGGTACAATGGATAACCATCAATATCCGTTATAGTATCATTTGTAAATTGTTTTGGGAAACGTTTCTTACATTTTCCATCTTCCATGCATGGTGATGTCATGTTAAAAGCACCACACGGTCCGTGGATCATGTGATTGGTGACAATCTCAAACAACTCTGGGTCAGCTAATGGATTCGGAATTTCGGCGGAAATTATTTGATCAATTTCTTCTGGACGGATTTTATCTTCAAGCCAAACTAAAATGTGAGCATGAGGTAAACCTCGCTTTTGCCATTCAATAGAATATAGCCAGCAGCACACGTTACCGAAAACTGAATGTTTTACAATTAAATCAATCAAAGATTTTAATTTTTGTTTGAAGACACGTGCGACGATATCATGCCGATGTATTGATTCTTGACCTGGTAGTAACAAAATTTGTATTTCTTCCCACTTTGGATTACATGTAAATGTAACAAACAAATCAGGTCTACCGTAATGCCGTACGTAAGTCATCGCATCTTGTATGTATTCCTGCATATTCCGTGGGCTGCCTATGTAGCTCGAAGGTAAAATAAATACAGTTCCGATATCATTGCTGTTTACGTTTTCTTCAATGTTTCCGATAATAGCATCTCGTAAATGGATGTATTCTTCCGATCGTAATTTAGCCTGGTTGTATCTAATAAATCGTAAACGTTCACTTTCGATCTTAGCGTACATATCCACAACGTATTGATGGTACAGCTGACGATATCGGAGGAGATAATTATCTTGATTAAATCTAATCATCAATCTGTGCGCATAATACTTCATTGAGCTAACTTTTTTATTCATTTCATTACCTTAAAAAATAAGCAATTAAATGGAAAGAAAAACTAAAAATAAGGAATTAAAAAAAAACGATTATAACACGTACCAGTGGTTGGATTACGCTGTTTGATGTTGATGTGATATTCATCCTGCCCTTCCCAGAATATTAGAGGGTATTGTAGTGCATCATACGAACGATGTAGGTCTGAAATTATACTAACAGTTCTGTCTCGACGGGTTATTTTTAAGTCTCTGCTGTTAGCTGGATCACCAACCATAATAACGGCAACTTCATCTACAGTTGGCGCGTTGAACCTGCCAGCATGTTCTCCAGTTGGTACTTTGTCGGCTTTGATGACAATTTGACAATTATCACTTCTCAATTGTGGTGACACTCTTTTAAACAACTGAATCAGTTGATTACAATTTTCAAAACAAATTTCCAACGATTCCACGATTGCTCTCTCTTCTGCTTGTTCGATAAAATTATACACGCATCGAGTTGTCACACGTTCCTCACAACTGCCCATAAAATAAATTTGGAGAAATTTTGGATCATCATCAGGCATCGGCATTAGTGACCCAATCTTGTGATACACTTGGCCTTGAATCTTAAATGTAGTTTCAAAGTTGCGTCCATCAGATGCGAGTTCGCAAATTTTAGTTGCGCCAAAGGACGTCATTTGAAAGCACGAATTGAATTTACGTGTCTTACGTAAAAATAGTTTCGAACAGTCCGATTCACCAGCAAGAAGTGATTTTAAAGGTTCCGGTGGGGTAGGAAGTGGGGACAGTACAACTTTTCCTGATGCACAGCACATACCGCTTGTTTCATTGCTGAATTTTAATGCTCGACAATATTGGCATATTTTGTCCATCGCACCAATAGTAATTTTAGGATGAGAAGAGTAATCAACATCTGGTGCGTATTCAAACGCAAGGCGAACGAATGATGCACGCGTTAATTTACGACTGGTTTGCTGCCTATCTCTGTCGCATTCTCTGAATGTGGCTAAATGCCGTTCCCGCGCCGCTCTTCTTCTCGAAATATTTTGTCGCAGACGTTTGAACTGCGTTTCTTGCTGCAATTCGCTCTTCCGACTCCTGAGCTCTCTGAGTACGTATACGGCGTGCATCTCTGCTATACGCATTGTTAAGGTTAGATTTTTTCCGCGTCATTGTACTGAAATTGAAAAAAAGTAAAATAAAGATTAAGACTGAAGGGAATAAATTAGATTAATAACAATTATTAGATTTAAAAAATAAATTTAAAAAATAAATAAAACAGAGAGAATATGTGTATGTGTGTATTTATGTATGTTCCCTATACAAACCTACAATTTACATCGGATCTCCATTAAATTTGCCTAGGAATTACACGGTTGCCCGAGAAGGAACATTAAGGGGGGGGGGGAGGAGCTGGTTCGAATGCCAAAAAAAAAAAAAAAAGAAAAAACTGAACTGTTCGAATTTTAATTTTAAGGACCTGAAAATTGCATTAAACGGAACTTTCTACCGGAAATACCCGAGCAGTTCGATTTTAGTGCCATTCGAAAGCCCGCAAAAAATACCCCTATGGGAGATTTTTTTATCCTTTGGAACTGAAACCACCAAGTTCCTAAAAATCACCAACACAAAAGTTGTAATTTATCGCCTGCTGGTAGCTCACTTTTGTACATACACTTGTTCTTTATTTATGTTCAGTTCTGTTGTACAAAAATACAACACATTTTTACAGTACGCAAGTATTTTCACTACTTGAAGAATCAATACAGCTAAAGTTTTGAGGAAGGACCATTTCAACTTCTTTTCCCTTATTTCAGCCTTTTAGTGATTTATCCGCGGTTCATATTATCCGCGCCACCCAATTCCGTGGATTAATCGGGAGTTTATTGTTGCTTGCATTTCTTACAGCACTACGGGATACAGAGACTTCTGGATTTATCAAGAGTGCTCCAAAAGCAATGTTGCAAACACGGCCAAAGCTGAGGCAATTGCGTAGCTTGCAATTCCTACAAAGCTACCGGATACACAAACGTTTTCGCTCTCATTGGGAGCTTAGCCAATCTGGACAGGCAATGAGCAAACTGAAACTGATAAACTTAATAAATACGTTCAGTTAATCTTTTAACTGGCAGCTAAAAATATTCTTTCCGACAGTCTGCTCCATTCGTGCAATTTTTTTAGCACGAACGTCAGTAAACTTTTTGACGAACATACTTGATTTTCCCTGGAAGCAAATGAAAACCTGTGAAACCCTGAAACGTTCCACGGAAATTATCAAAGCGCAATGTATAGTATAACAAATTAAAATTGTACAGTTTAAAGACTTATGACGTGGAATAGAATGCTTTAGAAAGTAAAAACATAACAAATGTGTACACATAGTAATACATCAATAAATAAGTAAAATGAACGCAAAAAATACTTACTCGTTTTTATGTACATTGATTATATTTCTGCTAACAAATGATACTGCACAGAAAAAAAAACACAATTCACAGCATAACTAAGTCAAATAGAACGGTTTAAACAAATACGACGTGGAATAGAATATTCTAGAAATCGGAACACAACGCAATGTATAGTATCTGCGCAACCTAGACGTCAAACGACGTTAGGGTTGCATCGATAAAAAAAACTTACAACGCCATCTATTAGGAATTCATGAAACTAAACAATCAATACCCACTATTAATGCATAATTAACATTTTATTTGCAATAAAAAATTATAAAAACTATCCTATCTTTTAAGTTGGACCAAATTACAGCTAGTTATGAAATTTGGTTAAAATCGGTTCAGTAGTTCCGGAGTTTACCCCGAACAAACATCGTGACACGAGATTTTTATATATATAAGATATATATATATATATATATATATATATATATATATATATATATATATATATATTGAAAACGGCTTGTATTATCAAATGATTGGACTTTTAGAAGACTTTTTTTCCTGTATGGAATAGATTAAATATGTTATTATGAGCCCAATCATTAAAACGTAAGTATGATTTTGGCAATTTTTTCCCTCCTACCCCCATGTATAAAGATCCGTAAGATTTTTCAAACCCCACCCCTAAGCTTACGAAAGACTCCATTTCGTTTTTCAAAATAATAAAATGTTGTTAGAAAAGGATCAGTTACACTAAAACACCCTCCTAACTAGTTCACTTTGATCCACATTCTTCTTCGAAAAAGGAAAGAGACGATTTTTGAGCTAAAAGATATTAATGATTTGAAACTGCAAAGAAGGTATCTAGTTTATATAGTTCCTGTACATTACACCCATTACAAAAATGGTTCATGTTTATACATTCTTTTCCAAAGGCAGAAGTCGAAATGTCAGATGGAAACGCCCCCCCCCGTCGGATATGCGAAAATACAAAAATATCCCCCCGTAAGGATTTCGTTGAAAATCTTCTCCGACATTCATTTATGGCACTGCATTTGTCGGTTACATCAGAATATCTTCATAGAAGACTTCAAAAAGTTTTTAGAAGACTTTATAAAGATCATATATCGGTGTGATAAGATCTTTATGAAATTTCAAGCAAACATTTATCATCAAGATGAAAACCAGATATCAAGGAAAAAAAAGCATAGATAGCCTTTATGCATAGATCAAAAATAAGCAATGAAATAACTTTTGATGAAATGTGTAAAAGACGGATAATGGAAAGGCAAAAGACGGATAACGAGTAACCAGGGGTGAAATCACTTGGTAGCTTTAATGTTGTTAGGGGCCGTTCATTAATTACGTAAGGGTCTGGAGGGGGAGGGGGTTGGAAAAATCTCTACATACCCTTACTTGGGGGGAAGTGAGGGGACAGACCAATCTTTACGTAATATTTTACAGCTCGATATATTATATTAGAAATAGCGAGGTAGTGGTTAGGCAGGGATCATGTTTCACTTTCTTCTGAAAGGTAAAAAACGTATTAGGGTTAGCTCTTTTTTACATGTTTTTCAAAGAATCATTAGTGTAAAATAATAAAAGAATCGCACTGTGCATCGCCTGTCTATTTTTTAATTAATATTAGTTTAATTAGTATCATATGATATACGAAAAATATTTGTCGAAAAAAGATTCAGTCTAGATTCTTTTTAGTAGACAGTTCTTTACACAAAAAGATTTTTTTTGTAATTAATAATAGTGAATTTAATAACGATTCCAGTTATGCAACATTCGTTATTTCATTATTTTGAAAAATGAAATGAAATCATTCGTGAGACCGGGGGGGGGGGAGGTTGAAACACCTTACTTTACATGGGGGGCGGAGAGTCAAAACTTAACAAAATCATCCTCACGTAATTAAAGAACGGTCCCTTACGTTTTACTGGTAGTTTTAATGTTGTTACGCTCTACTGAATCACGCAAGACAGTAGCACTTTTTATTACTGCTTGTAACATCTTTTGTCTCGGAATTGATTGGTAGTTATCGTAATTGCTCCAGTTATGTCCAAATTTTACATTCTTGTCACACACATCAAACTTTCTTTTTTTCTTTCTATATTTAAGGATGTTTTACAGGTGTCATTTAAAAGATTTAAAAACAAAATAGAAAAACAGATGTGGACACCACACAACTTCATTTTACATCTATGAAGCAATCCACGTTTTTTAATAACTCAAAAGAATTGGTCCGTGCAAGTATGCACACGCCCATTAGAGGAAAAGGGAAAGACGTAATATGGCTATTTTACTCTAATAATGCCTTGAAGTAAGCAATGAAACATTTTGAATATTTTCACCTCTAGTTTTTCGAAGCAAAAAAAAAAAGTTTTACAAAGATTAGGTTTCCGATGTCGACAATTTTATCGCGATTCAACATTACTCTCTAAATATCGCCAATAGCACCAAAGTGAAACCATATTTAAAAAACATTTTTGTTTTCGCTAAATTCGTCTGCAACTTGGCGAAATCTCGCAAAGTGTTCCCCAACGTGAGTTTGCCTTGACATTTACATTGATTTTATTGATTTTCCAGAAAAATGTGTAAAAATCCCTTTTGGAACATCCGAATGCAACTAAAAGGGGAGGGGACATAACTAGACCCCACTAAGGGTCTACATTTCAAATTTTAACCGTTTTTCAGTTATGCGAGATACGTACATACACACCGTACATTCAGATGTCACCAGAAAACTCGTGGTGATTAACTCAGGGACCGTCAAAATGGATATTTCGAGAGTCCATACGTTCTTAGGCACATTTGCACGTGACGTCGCGCCGAAAAAACAACTCAACATTCATTTAGAGGTGAGCAAAAGGGAAATTTAGGCCGATATTTTAAAGAAAAAAAATCGCAAATACAATACTTCCTTTACTATGTAAAAGGAAATAAAAATTAGTTTTCTGATTAAATGTAATAAATTCTGCTGTATGAAGTACTAATAAATTTAATAAAAATGTTGCTTCAAAAACAAAACAAGTCTATTTCTTTTCCTTGTCAGAATGTCTGGACTTCAGATATGCTATTAATTTGTGATGGCTGATCAGGTCTTTCTTTGAAAGTTCGGCTTATTCTGCAGTTTCCATTAGAAGTTTATTTTAACGTATTTTGAAAAAATTATACGTTGAGAACCCTTTATATTTAATAAAACTATAGAAAACGACTTCCAAAAGAAAATAAATAAATAAATAAATAATGAAAAATAATAATAATAACTGCGCACGCAAACACAAAACACACACACACATTTCAAGTTAATTTCTTATTCTTTATGATTTTATTTTCTTCCTTTTTTTTCTTTCTTAAATGGAACAATTAGTTTCTCGAATAGTTCCCGATGGCGAATCAGATTCTCCTTCGAAGTATGCCTAAACTTAAATTTTGGTATGTATACAGATTTTTATATGATAAACTGAAATAAATGAAATTTATGATACAGCTATGAAAAGAATAATTTAATAAAGTTTCTCTTAACATTAAAAGAAACATCTCTTGCATTTGAAAAACTAATATGAAAATATCTGAGGCATCACAAATATGTTTCCTTAGTAACTTAACAATTTCTGTCAAGCTAAACAATGTCAAGTTCATAAGCAATCGTACTTCATGTAAAAGGTCCACAGTTTAATGTCTGACACATAATAAAAATGATGATGATAGAGTATGCGGTGTGTAAGGAACAATAACGTATCAAATAGCTCATTGGATAATGTAAGGAAAAACATTGTTGCAGTTTCATTTTCTCTTTATCTTTTTTTAGATTCTGCCATAAAAGTTTTCTTTTGAAGCACTCATTCTATTAGATTATCTTCATATTGGAAATCAATCTCTTCTGTCTCGAAAGCACCGTAGGTTCTTAGCAGCCTGATAGCAGAGACAGTGTGATGCTGCGACGTACGTCATCACGCATTCTTGAGAACGTCTGTAGGCTATTTTGTTGTTGGGGGGGGGGGGGGGGGAGATTTTAAATAAAAAAAAAAAATAATTTCAGCTATTGAAGATTTGTATTGAATTTTTGTGACTTCGTCCACAGGTATATGTTAAACTCCCTTCAATGTAAAAACGATTCAGAAACGTTCCTGGAAAATAATGGGCTGATGTGCCCAATTTCTGCCAGTGACAAACATTGCAAAAACTAGAAATGTTTTCCGCTAAAATTCAATAACCGTCCAGAAATTATCCCGAACGCCTCCTGAATAATTTAGAAATCTTCCAGTTTAAAGCCAGTCGTGTCTCTGGAACGTTAGAGTAAACGTAGGTACGTTTAAATAAATAGTTTGCCATGTTCCAGTTTTTTAAGAAATTGCTATAAGCAGAATTGCAATTATATAACGAGAATTACCCTCGCCCGCAGTTCTTGCAAAGCAACTAGCTTTGTTAAGGAGCTTAATCAGCATGGACAGGCCGAAATAGAACTGAAGCCGGTACACTTTATGAATACGCTCAATAAATCTTTAAACTGGGAGCTAAAAATATTTTTCACAACAGGGAGAAGTCTGCATTCATGCAAATCCCGAAACGTTACACGAAAATACTCAGTAACGTTTCGGAATTTTCTTATAGTGTGTACGTTTTAATTTTAGTATCTTATTTTTAAGCTTCATTGAATTTAAGATTTTACAATTAATCTGTTAAACCATTAATGATTATCTTGCAGACTTTTTTTGATATTTGCAATATCTGTCATTTTTATTGCACGTAGTTATACTTACATTCTGAGTGAAACTATCCTCAATCTCAAGTAATTATTATTTAGTTTTCAATGCACAACACGTATTCGCTCATTCTCGTTGTATTTTAAAGAGCAGCTGAATTCAACACATTTTTAAGAATTCCAAGTTTTCGCAGTGCCTGTTGCCAGTATACCGTCTTTTGAAATGTTTCCTTTTTCATAAATATGAAATAGAATTTTCTTCAAAAAGGCATACCATATGCTATTCACGTTGCAATACTTCAGTAGAGTATTTTAGAATCGAAGAGCAGGATTTAAGAAGTAAGAAATGGAAAATATTAGGACTCTTACATGAAAGATAGGATCGAAAGAATGCGAGGTCATTATTTTTTTTTGAGTATTTTGTGGAGCTGCATTGGGTTTATACAATAGAGACAATGTAAATGCAAAAAATGTTACGGTTTCTAAATTATTTTCAATGTACTATGTACTAAATACAACCACAAAAAAATTAATAATATTCCAAAAAAGTTAAAAATTGATAAAATATTTCAAAAAAAAAAAAAAGTAAAATAAAGTAAGCCAAACTACGGCCTATGCAGTCAAACCGCTTTACGTGGGTTCATATTTTGTGTGAACTGACCTAGATTCAGAATTTTCTCCAGATCTGTGACTCTTAGGAGCATGCCGTTTGGCAATAAAGCCACTATATTAAATGAGCCGACTCATTTGACATTTTGGTCCTAAACGATCGGGGGACTAAATTAATCTTTCTACAAAAGCCTCGTTGCAGAAAACTGGTGACCAAGTTTTGCATGTGTTGCCCGATTGATGTTTGATTATTTTATTCCGTAAATAAAAAATATTTAACTGATAGAAATTTAAACAAATAAGTTGTAAAAGATTCACCTTAAGTGACATTTTACTCAACCTATTAATTATCAATTGTTTCACGACAAAGCAACCAACAAATATTATATCGTATTTATAAATACTAGAAACAAGTTGGATCCAAAACCCTCTTGGAACCAAAATCTCGGATACGTCGGCCTGTCCTTTTTAAGGGGTTCTAAAATGAAGCGTGTCTTATTCTTTGCATGCGCCAGATAAACGTTATCTACTATAAAGTAGCGATTGTGAGACTTAGTTAATCTAGCTATACTGATAGACGCTCTTAAACATTTGATTCAGCCTTTTGAGCATTTTGTGTATTTAAACCGTATTTCTAAGAAATATTTCGTAGGAAAAGAGAGTTAAATTGCTCCGAAGCATTAAATTCGGAAATTTTCTTCGTTTTAAATTTAATCAAGTCTAACAAAGAGTAAAGCTGAGTAAGCCTTTTTTTACCGCACAGGAAAATCAATTTTCCAACATTTGAGAAATCTATTTCACTATTGGGTTAAGTTAAAAAATTTACTTTCGTCTTGGACTTCAATAGTGTGACTGTCAAATGTTCTACTTCCCGGAAAGGAGGAATTGCTTCCAGGAACTCACAGTTGACAGGATTCGAAAATGCGCGGGAATGTCCCAATGGATTTCGAGTCCATCGCCTTAACCACTCGGCCACAACTGCTGCTCGTCCAAGGAAAAAATTTAAACCAAACTACTGTTCTGTATTTCGATAACAAGTTTTTACTTTAGAAATTGAATAATACAAAATTGTATGAAATGAAGGGGTTTCAATTTACATATTGCGCAGAAGTTGGAAAAAACTGCCAAGCCAGATAATGTTTATGGTATATTTTCTACAAATAATTTCAAAAATTCCAAAGACTGCTTAACATTTCAGATAGTTAGCCTCTCAATCACATAGTCAAACTCATTTATCGTCTATATCAACCACATTCATTTTCGCAATAAAAGATTCGACGCATTCTACTCGCAGTCGGCAGGATTCGAACCTACGCGGGAAATTCCCAATGCATTTCAAGTCCATCGCCTTAACCACTCGGCCACGACTGCCTCGAGCGAGGCTCAATTTTTTGTAACAGAAACTTTAAATTACAAAAAAATTCCCCACAGAAATATTTTTTTCCAATATCATACAAAAGTCTTTTGATAATTATTTACATGTTTTCTGTAGTTTATAAATAAAAAATAAAGGTGAACCAGAAAAATCAGACACACATGAATAAAGAATACATACAGATGCGAAATTGTCCATTTTCAGCATATAAAGTCTACTGGGCTAATTGCATTAGATAATAGTATTTCAAAGGTTTTCACCCTTTCATTCTTCCATGCCGGTGAACACACTTTTTTGTAGGAAAAAAAATTGTTTGTTAGGGAGATTCTGACTTAAAATCTCTAGACGTTGTTCTCTTTCAATATTCCTCTATTCTGTATTGATTTTTTATTAGTATGAAGAAAAATCCAATTGTTGTCGAAACGAAACATGAAACAGAAACCAACTTTATTAAAAAATTTACTTTCGTCCTGGACTTCAATAGTGTGACTGATGTACGTTAAATCCGGAAATCTAAAAATTCATCCGTTCCAGTTAGTTTTGAAACACAAAACAGAACCTCGCAGTCGGTAGGATTCGAACCTACGCGGGAAGATCCCAATGGATTTCTAGTCCATCGCCTTAACCACTCGGCCACGACTGCTCGATGATAGTCACATCGCCCTTAAATTTCTGTTAACTGAAAGGCATTTTACAGTGTTTATTCAGTGTGGAATATATTTTAAATTTCTTTTGTCTTGAAAACAAAATAAATATCCCGCGATTGTACCGTGAACAATTTAAAAAACTTCTAAAGGAAACACAATGATTGTTTTACTTGACTTGATCACAAGGAATAAAACTTAATTATTTTTTGTGTCTTTTCCCTAATTTATAATAATAAATTCTTCGAATCTCATTTATGTACGGCAGATAAAGATTTTTTTTCACATTAAGAATCAAAAAGGTTTTTAAAATTTATATCCGAAGGACAGCGAAAAACGATACTCTATGGGAAAGAAAGCAAATTTTATTTATTTCAAAATTTTGTGCGTTAAAAACTCTTGCGCTGTCAAAAGTTCTACTTCCCGGAAAGGAGGAATTGCTTCCAGGAACTCGCAGTTGACAGGATTCGAACCTGCGCGGGAATGTCCCAATGGATTTCGAGTCCATCGCCTTAACCTCTCGGCCACAACTGCTGCTCGTCCAAGGAAAAAATTTAAACCAAACTACTGTTCTGTATTTCGATAACAAGTTTTTACTTTAGAAATTGAATAATACAAAATTGTATGAAATGAAGGGGTTTCAATTTACATATTGCGCAGAAGTTGGAAAAAACTGCCAAGCCAGATAATGTTTATGGTATATTTTCTACAAATAATTTCAAAAATTCCAAAGACTGCTTAACATTTCAGATAGTTAGCCTCTCAATCACTTAGTCAAACTCATTTATCGTCTATATCAACCACATTCATTTTCGCAATAAAAGATTCGGCGCATTCTACTCGCAGTCGGCAGGATTCGAACCTACGCGGGAAATTCCCAATGGATTTCAAGTCCATCGCCTTAACCACTCGGCCACGACTGCCTCGAGCAAGGCTCAATTTTTTGTAACAGAAACTTTAAATTACAAAAAAATTCCCCACAGAAATATTTTTTTCCAATATCATACAAAAGTCTTTTGATAATTATTTACATGTTTTCTGTAGTTTATAAATAAAAAATAAAGGTGAACCAGAAAAATCAGACACATATGAATAAAGAATACATACAGATGCGAAATTGTCCATTTTCAGCTTATAAAGTCTACTGGGCTAATTGCATTAGATAATAGTATTTCAAAGGTTTTCACCCTTTCATTCTTCCATGCCGGTGAACACACTTTTTTGTAGGAAAAAAAATTGTTTGTTAGGGAGATTCTGACTTAAAATCTCTAGACCTTGTTCTCTTTCAATATTACTCTATTCTGTATTGATTTTTTATTAGTATGAAGAAAAATCCAATTGTTGTCGAAACGAAACATGAAACAGAAACCAACATTATTAAAAAATTTACTTTCGTCCTGGACTTCAATAGTGTGACTGATGTACGTTAAATCCGGAAATCTAAAAATTCATCCGTTCCAGTTAGTTTTGAAACACAAAACAGAACCTCGCAGTCGGTAGGATTCGAACCTACGCGGGAAGATCCCAATGGATTTCTAGTCCATCGCCTTAACCACTCGGCCACGACTGCTCGATGCTAGTCACATCGCCCTTAAATTTCTGTTAACTGAAAGGCATTTTACAGTGTTTATTCAGTGTGGAATATATTTTAAATTTCTTTTGTCTTGAAAACAAAATAAATATCCCGCGATTGTACCGTGAACAATTTAAAAAACTTCTAAAGGAAACACAATGATTGTTTTACTTGACTTGATCACAAGGAATAAAACTTAATTATTTTTTGTGTCTTTTCCCTAATTTATAATAATAAATTCTTCGAATCTCATTTATGTACGGCAGATAAAGATTTTTTTTTTCACATTAAGAATCAAAAAGGTTTTAAAAATTTATATCCAAAGGACAGCGAAAAACGATACTCTATGGGAAAGAAAGCAAATTTTATTTATTTCAAAATTTTGTGCGTTAAAAACACTTGCGCTGTCAAAAGTTCTACTTCCCGGAAAGGAGGAATTGCTTCCAGGAACTCGCAGTTGACAGGATTCGAACCTGCGCGGGAATGTCCCAATGGATTTCGAGTCCATCGCCTTAACCACTAGGCCACAACTGCTGCTCGTCCAAGGAAAAAATTTAAACCAAACTACTGTTCTGTATTTCGATAACAAGTTTTTACTTTAGAAATTGAATAATACAAAATTGTATGAAATGAAGGGGTTTCAATTTACATATTGCGCAGAAGTTGGAAAAAACTGCCAAGCCAGATAATGTTTATGGTATATTTTCTACAAATAATTTCAAAAATTCCAAAGACTGCTTAACATTTCAGATAGTTAGCCTCTCAATCACTTAGTCAAACTCATTTATCGTCTATATCAACCACATTCATTTTCGCAATAAAAGACTCGGCGCATTCTACTCGCAGTCGGCAGGATTCGAACCTACGCGGGAAATTCCCAATGGATTTCAAGTCCATCGCCTTAACCACTCGGCCACGACTGCCTCGAGCAAGGCTCAATTTTTTGTAACAGAAACTTTAAATTACAAAAAAACTCCCCACAGAAATATTTTTTTCTAATATCATACAAAAGTCTTGTGATAATTATTTACATGTTTTCTGTAGTTTATAAATAAAAAATAAAGGTGAACCAGAAAAATCAGACACATATGAATAAAGAATACATACAGATGCGAAATTGTCCATTTTCAGCTTATAAAGTCTACTGGGCTAATTGCATTAGATAATAGTATTTCAAAGGTTTTCACCCTTTCATTCTTCCATGCCGGTGAACACACTTTTTTGTAGGAAAAAAAATTAATTGTTAGGGAGATTCTGACTTAAAATCTCTAGACCTTGTTCTCTTTCAATATTCCTCTATTCTGTATTGATTTTTTATTAGTATGAAGAAAAATCCAATTGTTGTCGAAACGAAACATGAAACAGAAACCAACATTATTAAAAAATTTACCTTCGTCCTGGACTTCAATAGTGTGACTGATGTACGTTAAATCCGGAAATCTAAAAATTCATCCGTTCCAGTTTGTTTCGAAACACAAAACAGAACCTCGCAGTCGGTAGGATTCGAACCTACGCGGGAAGATCCCAATGGATTTCTAGTCCATCGCCTTAACCACTCGGCCACGACTGCTCGATGCTAGTCACATCGCCCTTAAATTTCTGTTAACTGAAAGGCATTTTACAGTGTTTATTCAGTGTGGAATATATTTTAAATTTCTTTTGTCTTGAAAACAAAATAAATATCCCGCGATTGTACCGTGAACAATTTAAAAAACTTCTAAAGGAAACACAATGATTGTTTTACTTGACTTGATCACAAGGAATAAAACTTAATTATTTTTTGTGTCTTTTCCCTAATTTATAATAATAAATTCTTCGAATCTCATTTATGTACGGCAGATAAAGATTTTTTTTCACATTAAGAATCAAAAAGGTTTTAAAAATTTATATCCTAAGGACAGCGAAAAACGATACTCTATGGGAAAGAAAGCAAATTTTATTTATTTCAAAATTTTGTGCGTTAAAAACTCTTGCGCTGTCAAAAGTTCTACTTCCCGGAAAGGAGGAATTGCTTCCAGGAACTCGCAGTTGACAGGATTCGAACCTGCGCGGGAATGACCCAATGGATTTCGAGTCCATCGCCTTAACCACTCGGCCACAACTGCTGCTCGTCCAAGGAAAAAATTTAAACCAAACTACTGTTCTGTATTTCGATAACAAGTTTTTACTTTAGAAATTGAATAATACAAAATTGTATGAAATGAAGGGGTTTCAATTTACATATTGCGCAGAAGTTGGATAAAACTGCCAAGCCAGATAATGTTTATGGTATATTTTCTACAAATAATTTCAAAAATTCCAAAGACTGCTTAACCTCTTTACTGTGAGAACTTCTTCGCCAAAAAAGGTCATTTTCTGCGTAAACATTTTGAAGAGAAATGTTCACTTCCCAGCAATGCATTTGGTTCCGGGACCTCCTGGGTTGCTACTCCTTTCGTTTTACAAAGGAGCTTCTGCTTGATCAATCTAGCCATTATGGGGATCCACCTCGCGATGGTTTCTAAAGAGTGGGAGGGAACGCTGTCCCTGAGGTACAAGGGGTAGGTTGACGATGACAGCTGGAATGTATTTATTTTGGCTTTCTCTTTTCTTAGGTTTGTTCTGAAAACCATTTTGAAATTCTCCTAGCTTCAAAAGGACCTCTAAGCATTTTACTACGAAATTCCGAAATATTTACTTATGTTCAAACAGACGTTATATATTTTGTAAATGCTAGTCAACTAGTTTAGTTATTGAAATTTGCGGTTCAACTTTTAAAACTGCGCAATTAAATCAAATTAATTTAAAAATTAAAAAAATAAGATTTCAAAAAAGAAACAAAAATTGATGGAAGTTGAAATAACTTTCCCTTACCACAAACTTTAACATGAAGTTCTTTATATTCTATGGATAATTAGATTGCTTATTAAAACTGCGAAGCTTAGCATTTGCTACATGATTATACTATCATAAGCAATGTTATTTTTTTTACAAACTAACGGTTTTTAGTTTTGCTGCATAAATTTTAATATGGTAGTCAAAAGCTGGGGCATTAACTTTCATCACGTATTTCTTGAGTCACACCCATTTACTTGGGTGTGCTAGTGTTTCATTGGTTCCAACCAACTTAAAACCAAAGTTTTCTAGCAATGAAATTCAGACTGAAACATTTATAATTTATCCTGTTCTATATTAATAATTTCATGCCGGCAAAAAATTCAATAGCAATTGTATTTTTTTTAAACAATAAACTTGAATGCTTCGTATATGTTATATTGTCATTCGGAACCGACGTCTACAAACTTACAATTGAAGAAGAGTTTGCTTACAAAATGTAACTGTAGATGGGGCAAACCTAACCTGGCAGCATTTTGAAGGCTGAGCAGATCCTAATGATAACATCACGACGCTGTCAGGTTAGGTTTACCTCAACTGTAACTGAAATCAAAATCAAATGCAGGATCCGACTAAAATATGGGGAGAGGGGCGTAGATAGACTTTGATGCTCCCTCCCCCCGCAAGATTTGAATTTCAACATAGTGCTTATTTTTCTGAACGTACGCCCTCATACTCCTTGCGCCCCCCCCCCTCCCGGGTTGCCATGTGCGCCACTGGATTTAGCCATTGGCTAAATCAAAATCTTAGTCACTTGGGAGCATTTCAAAAGCAGGAGCCGTAGACTACGGCCCAGTTCCCAGATGGTAATTCTGATTACGCCAGTGACTGCTATAATACTTAAGCACTAAATTGATTTTTCTTTCAACCTTTTTTGACCCGCGGGCCGGCAACATCTTTTTAAAAGAACTCCCGGACCGGTCAGTTTTTTTTTCTCGCCTTATTTATTATTATTTTTTTATATGAAAAAAAAAGAAAATGACTCGCATAACCTGAAAAATCTGCTAAAAATTTTATCTGACCGGAGAATCCCTCCCCCCCCCCCCTTTTTTTCTCATTTTCTTTTTATTTTTTGTTTTTTTTTTTCCTCCAAAAAAAAGGGAAATTTTTGACTAGCGGATTGTTGTGGAAAAAGTTAGTGGGTAGTCGAGTTTTTTTTTTTACTACATATTAGAGATTTGTTGCAAAACATTTTATAGCAAAGGTTGTAGATAGCTAATTGTTGTAACAACTATCCATAAGTAAGTGAGCATTTGAGAAAAATCGGAGAATTTTGAAAATTAATCACCAAATTCATGCAAAAACCATTACATAGGATATTATTAGACTTTTACATTTATTTCTTTATTTGTTTTTGAATAAAGAATTTTTAATTTGTTTATTTCATAGCTTCGTCACCCGGGCTTCAATCGGTCTACCTCGAAAATAAAAGTTATGTCAAACGATCAGGCTAAATAATATTAAAAATCTGCAAAATTTCCTGACGAAACGAGAAAAAGTTACCAAAATAGAAAATTTTTAAATCCCCCAATTATTGAAAAAGCCTCAAAACAAAAGGTGGAATTTTTTTTGTTTGTATTCGAGAAAAAAAAAAAAAAAACGGCAACAGATCTCTCTTCTCAATGATTTTCGTCACGCTACTAATTTTTATAAAATCATTTTTCAACAATGACCGTAAGCAGCAACGAATTTCAAATTGAAGGCTTACCTACATTTTAAGATTGAAATTAGTTAAAAACAGTTGTAACTCACGTTCTAATCACCTTGGGACATTGGAACAAATGATGCAGAAAAATCAGTGGTTTCCGTGGATATTTTATTCTAATTTTTGTGAGCATTTTTTTTGCCCTCATATTAGAAAAACGCCATTTTTGGATCTTATTATTAGAATTCAAACGGTTTTTTTTTCGCGTTCGAAAACCCCTTACGTTTTTTCTTGGGTGCTCAAGTACCTACCTGCCAAATTGTTCGAGATCCGACGTAAACTGTGGATTTATATAGGGCGCCATACACACACATACGTATATATTGAATGTTTTATTTATCTAGATTTTAAATCGAGGACGAGCAAAAACCCCTGAGGACCGGCAAATTTTTCCTCCGGACTGGTACTGATCCACCCAACCACCAAGAGAGAATCGCTGTTCTAAACTTATAAACAATATAAGCAGGGGAGGGGAGGGCCCCCAAATAAAGATGGTGACTAGCGACTCAAGTATCGTTGTCGGGTCGTGGGAGTACGTATTCTTTCGGCGGAGATGGGGGGGGGGGAGGGTGTATTTGGCTAAATTGTCATCTGCGCTGTTTTCTTCGTCAGAAGATTCTTGGTCATTAGAATAAATACTATAATCAGAGCTGCCGTTGCTCGAATAATCTGCGTCTGACATTATGAAGCATAGAAGTATTCGCTAAGAAGAAAATGTTCTAAATGCATCGAATGTTCAACAAAGAATGAAGGCCATCTCGTTGTAGATACAACAATGTAGCTACTGTGAAGTGCGCATGCACAGCCAGTATACACCTTATCAGTCAGACATTGCACCCTTTTTTAGCAAGAGCAAAGAATTAATCCCCTTTCAAAAGAAAACCTGATCTATTGTAGAAGAATCAACGTGGGAATTCGTGCTTGAACGAGCATTAGAATCTAGTTTCTGTGATTAGAATTAGTACTCGAAAAAGATCTGGGTTGTGTTAGTATATGTTTAAACTAATTCATATATATTATACGTGTATATATAAGTAAGAGGGGAAAGCATACATTTTTGTATTTTTATCCTTCTTTCAAACTATTAAAATTTGTTCTTGTTTCTTAATTTTTCATATTCATGGCTAAACGTCCCAAGTGACGGTGAAAATTTGATCATGATAAAAACTAAATTGCTTGGATGAGAATAAAAGGGGAGGGGAATAACGAAAAGAGCGTATAAGAAGTATTCTTCTCCTAATATCGATCCAATTTCAGTGGCGGATCACCGCATAGGCGCATGAGGCGATAGCTGGGGCCTCCAGCAAAGCAGGGGGCCTCCGGGCCGCGAAGTGTTACATACTCAAAACCAAAATATTTTGCTTTAGGATTTGCCATGGAAAGTCATAATTTTGAGTGCAAAATGATCAAAAACTCATGGAAATTGACAGTAATGGATTTTAAAGCGCTGACTGATTGCTCCCCATAGGGCCGCGTCTAAGGGGGCCCCAGGCTTCAGGTGCCTTTGTTTGGATCTTTCCAGGGGAAAAAATTGTTCGTTTAGAGTAATTGCAATGGGTAACGTCATAATTTTGAGTGGAAAATGCTCGAAACTCATGGAATCGACAATTAGTCATGGATTTTAGGCGCGGGTTTGCTGCTCCCAATGGGGCCCCCCAGCATCTAAAGGAGCCCCATGCTTGGAGTGCGTTTGTTTGGATTTTTCCAGGAGAAAAAAATGTTTATTTTGAGGATTTGCCATGGAAAGTAATCATTTTGAGTGGAAAATACTCAAAACTAATGGAAATTGACAGTTAGTGATGGATTTTTGGCGCGAGCTGATTGCTCCCAATAGGGCCCCCTAATGGGATTGCTCCCAATAGAGCCACATCTAAGAGGGCCCCAGGCTTCAGGTGCCTTTGTTTGGATTTTTCCAGGAGAAAAAATTGTTCGTTTAGAGGATTTGCAATGGAAAGTCATAATTTTGAGTGGAAAAGGCTCGAAACTCATGGAATCGACAATTAGTCATGGATTTTAGGCGCGGGTTTGCTGCTCCCAATGGGGCCCCCAGCGTCTAAAGGAGCCCCAGGCTTGGAGTGCGTTTGTTTGGATTTTTCCAGGAGAAAAAATTGCTTATTCTGAGGATTTGCCATGGAAAGTAATCATTTTGAGTGGAAAATGCTCAAAACTAATGGAAATTGAGTTAGTGATGGATTTTTGGCGCGAGCTGATTGCTCCCAATAGGGCCCCCTAATGGGATTGCTCCAAATAGGGCCACATCTCAGAGGGCCCCAGGCTTCAGGTGCCTTTGTTTGGATTTTTCCGGGAGAAAAAAATTGTTCGTTTATAGGATTTGCAATGGAATGTCATAATTTTGAGTGGAGAATACTCAAAACTCATGGAATCGACAGTTAGTCATGGATTTTAGGCGCGGGTTTGCTGCTCCCAATAGGGTACACACCGCTTCTAAAGGGGCCCCAAGCTTCAAGTGCGTTTGTTTGGATTTTTCTAGGATAAAAAAATGCTTGTTTTGAGGATTTGCCATGGAAAGTAATCATTTTGAGTGAAAAATGTTCTAAACTCATGGAAATTGAGAGTTAGTCATGAATTTTAGGCCTGGACTGATTGCTCCCAATAGGGTGCCCTAATAGGATTGATC